>NW_028263375.1:31720559-32320559 GCF_051168715.1 Poecilia mexicana
AAGACAAATAAACAGAAGAGTGAAACTTTAACAATAATTTGTCGTCTTTTAAAGAAACAAAACATGAACACAGTTAAACAGCACTGAAGTAGATTTCAGTTTCTAATGAAGACTCTGAACAATTTGAAGACACAAGTTCAACTTTTCATCTTCAAAATGAAAGTAATTTCCAACAATGATTTTATTGTTGATCCAACAAAATCAACAAAATTGATTTTGTTGGATCAATTTTCCAACAAATCTGAAAAATTTATCTTATACAGTAACAGTGCTACAAGTATTGTTTTCCATCATGGTTGTTTTTTCACTTTAGTGTTCTGCAGTGGGCCTGAAAGACCGTTTTGAATGAGTGATGCTGCACAGACATGTTCTGAACTTTTTCAGACATGAAAAAGTTCAGAACTGTGATGACTCTGAAAAGAGCCATCAACACAGAGAGAGAGAGAGAGAGAAATCTTTTGATAATGTTAGTTTTTATTCAACCCTCTCATAATTCTGTTTGAGCATTTCCGTTTTGCTTATATAAATCTTGTTACTAACATTGAATTTGATGTGAGTGAGTAGTAATAGAGTAAGAATTGATACTTTTACAAACTAGATCCAACATAACTATTCTGCTTCTAATAAAAGTGCCAGTATTGGAATTATGAGAATAAGATGTTGATATTTTCTTCCTCTCATTGCTTTCATGAAATGAAGAATTTATGCTCCCTGGTACAGAAAGTTCATCCTTCAGCCAGATTTCAGACAAATAAATGATGTATTACATTTAATGAGACATGATATAGATCATATTGATGCTACCCATGCACTGTGTCCAGGCTTCAGTGAAAACATTCACTACAACAAGTCACTTCTTCATGTTTCTGACCTGGTTGAAGCCCTGGAAGTCAAAGCCTCCATCTGAGCTGAAGAGCTGATTTCCTGTCACCCAATGTCCTCCACCCGCCTGCCGACGCTCTTCCACAGCTTTAGCGACAAAGTAGACCATATTAAAGATGGTTCCAAACAGTGGAGACACCTTTGAAGAAAATCAGGGAAAAAGGCATTAAAATGTCAAAAAAAAGAAAGACATGATTACATACACACTTCTATGGAGAGTGATTATGAAGGGTTCTACTGAAACAGAGTCACAACAAGTGTGCAACTGTTAAATGGAGTAGCACTTATGCCAGGAGCATCCAAACTGTTAGCATCCCTAAGATAAATGTCCCCAGAGGCCAAAATGAGCTTTTTCTCTCCCATCAAAAACGCAAAAATAATATATTTGTGAAACATTTCTCCATTACCTGCTCCACAATCATATCAACAAGTTCATATTGAATGAAACCAACATTATTGGCCTTAACATTTACATTTAACTTATCAACTATTATTATTTTCTAATTTGTTGGTCTGTATAAATGTTTTTAGTTCATTTCCAGCAAGAGAAATGAGAAATTTCTTTTCAAACCTTCGCTGTGTGTCCTTGTGTAAAACCTCGCTGGATGTTTGTGGCATGACTTTATATGAGATAAAATCTAAAAAAAAAAAAAAAAAGAAAAAAAAAAGAAAAATTCTTTGTGTTGTATGTTTTCCATTTAACTTGCCATGGAAATCTCATCCGAAGAAAAATGACAAAAAGGTTTCATTTGCATCTGCTCCATACGTTGAACCAAAACAGGGAAGCAGATAAAATGCAGCAGCAAAACGCAAGTCAATCACAAAACTGAAGCTGAAAAAAAAAACATCTGCAGGACCTTTGTGACGAACCGTGTCCTGCTTACTCCCATGTCTTTTACACTCGTCATCACTTCATCTTCTTTCTAATATTTTTGTTGCATTTTATTATTTCTTCACCTCTGTGGCAGAGATTGCGGAGCGGATCTCTCTGGAGATCTGAGCCTGGCGAAAGCTTTCATAGAAACTCTCATCAGAAGCCATGGTAACGGTCAGCACGGCGCTGTAGGCATGACGCAGCTGGGTGTTGTTGGTCAGCAGAGGGAATGTTGTGTCCTGATGGAACAAATAAGAAATATTATTTATCAAAACTTTGAATCAAAAAGATTTTCACAAATGGTCTAAAAATTAAACAGGTTTATTTTAAAGTTGCTATAGTTTTTTTTTTTTTAGTAGCTTAGTTCAACAGCAGTTTACTGTGAAAATCAAAATTAACATTTATTGTGATTGTTTTATGGCATTTTTTTTTTTTGCATAACTACTTGTAATCGTTATAACCTCTGCTGCCTGTTGGCCAGGACTCCTTTGAAGAATTGATTTTAAATCTCAGTGGACTTTCCCAGTTAAATAAGGTAAAAACAATAACAATAATAATAAATCATCTAGGTTTATTAGAGTTGGATTAAACAGTTGTCTCACCTGGTAAGGCATGGCATACAGCAGAGCGTCATATGGGATGAAGATGTAACCATCAGCGATCATCCCCATGTCTAGAGCCTCCAGCAGGAGTTCCCTCTGATGCTCTCCACCAATCAGGACGGAACTCATACACATGATGATCACTTAACAGAAAATAAACTTCATTAGCTGACTGGATTCCACGTCAAGGCAAATGCATCTAATGGCAGCTGAAAATAATAAACTATTTGTTGGTCAAATCTTTTCATGAAAGTGTTGAGTTTAAAATCTGAGAGACAAAATCCTGTCTCACTCAGAAGAGGAGATTACTTGAATCGGATTTGTAATTCAACAGTTGAGCAAAGTTATGTTTGACAGTTTTAAATAAGACGATTTGAAGTTTATTTGTCAGTACTAGAATGAAATTTGAGTTTTACAGCTAACCTTTGACTTTGTCGGACTGCCTTATCTCGTTCAGCGCCTCCCGAGCCCCGTCGTTGTTCTTTGTTTCCATGGAAACTACAGGAGCAATTGGCAAGCCCATAGCTCGGAGCGCAGAGGCTACTTCTTCTCCAGTGCTTTCCCAGAGATCAGTTGGGGCTGAGAATGAAAAAAAAAAGGGAGAGAGAGAGAGAGAGACAAGAAATCTCTTTTGTTAATTTAATGTTCAGTGTCCTCATTTTTAAGTGAGAGGGTGTTTGTCAAAAAAAAAAAAGTATAGTCCACCAAAAATGTAAAAGAAATAGAAAACAAATAACATCTAGCAATTACTTAAATAAAAACTGAAGTCCAGTTAGAGGGCAGGTAATAATAACTTTTGATCGGTAATACAGGATTGTATGAAGGAAGTGAAGATAGTTGATCTTGTGAATTCTGGGCGCTATAAACCACGCCCCTTTTTACCCACAATCTCTGCTGCATGCTCTGAAAACACACAGGGCGCATAATATCCACAGATCAATATGAAGGAGGATGTAAATCCCATCCAGATCTGAGGTCAGTTCCTTAGTAAGAACTGTGAACTACACTTCAATTTGCAAAGTCCATTTTAATGACTTGAGGCCTATGTGGTATGAAATGACTTCCTCACCTGAAATGACTGCAACGTGAGCCCAGCGGAAGAATCTGAGGACAGTTTTGAGGACTTTAATAGGAGGCGTTACGGGGGGCAGGTTCAGCCAGTCATCATCCAGACAGCCTGGAGAAGCCAGGCCTGCCTCCCAGTGCTGGGTGAATAAGGACGCTGCGTGGCAGAGGGTCGGGTTGAAAGGTCCGATGTAAGCATGACCGTAACCCTCCATTTCCCCAAACTCAGTCAATGCTGATAGGAGACAAGTTTCAAGTTGATGGAGTTAAAAAACACCACAAGATTAACTGAATTATAAAAACAAAGCAACACTAAGTCTTTCTTTTCACATTGTTTAGAAAAATCAAGACATTTTCAGATTTGCACTGTTCTTAATTTCAGCCTTAAAATGTTACTTTAACAGTGTGTGAACGCATTCCTTTGCTATCTCACCGTAGGAAGATAGTGAACTAAACTATTTTTTTTTCTGGCTCATTGTATAGGGCCAGAAAAAAATAATACATTTCCGCCAAATAACTCAGAAATTTTCTGAAACAAAAACATGAAAATTTCTGAGTTTGAAAAGTTGAAATTAACTAGAAAACAAATTCAGAACATTTTTTTTCTCGAAAATTTCACAGATTAATCTAAAAATGTCGTAGTTTTTTTCTAGCAAATTTTTGAATTTTCAAACTCAGAAATTTCCTCTTTCTTTTTGTAAAAAGAAAATTCTGACATATTCTGGTGGAAATTTACTCCACCTGTTTTATCCACTATGGGCCTAATACGCTGTTGTACATTTCCACATAGCTGTTGCAGATAAAAAAAACTCTGCGGTATTTGGTTGCCACACCTTTGGAAACAGAGCAGTCCTCATTGAGCAGTTTCACATCGTACCAGTATCCTCTGCTCATGTAGCTGTCGCTTCTTAGCCGTGATAATGCTAGGTTAGCTGCAGCTACTGGCATTGCTCTGGAGAACAGGGGGTCACAGGACCAGGGGCCAACCAGGGCCAGTTTAAAAGTTGCTGCCCCCACATCGTTGATATAAAGCAACCAGAGAAACAGTCCAAGCCAGGAGACAATCTGCATCTTGGTGACCTGCAAAACATACATGTACATATGTTGGTTTTACTTTAATATAACTCATAAGAGATTGATTAATACTTCAGCTGGCTTAGTCTTAAGGGTAGACCTTTTTTTAACTGAGTGTAATCTTATCCTGTTTTCCTGATTTTATTTCCACTTTTAAATGCCATAATTTTAAAACAAGACACTAGTCACATCATTATATATGTTTTTCGTCTTTCAAATTCAGATCTTTAGTTACATTTCTTGCCTTTTAAGTATATTATATTTCACGGCATTCTTCTACAATTCTTCCTCAGTTTTGTACCCTTTGTCCTGACAGAACAGCAGATTTCTTGCTGAAGGATCGATAGAAAAACCCTTTGCTTGGAAAAAAAAAGTAGTAGAATAAGTCAAACAATGATTCACTTTGAAGAAAAGTTTTTCTGTTTTTGATGCATGCTTTTGGGAAGATTTGGGCTCTTGGTTCAGGACTGGATACATATTCTCTATAATATTAACCCTTTTGAGAATATTATTAAACCTAGAAGCAGCATTTGGATAACTGTGTGAAATTAGGATGCGGTTAAGCCAAATCCAGCAGCCCAAGCTAACAAAGTTTACAGGTGTTTTCAGGGATAGGAAGAGTCAACTGACTTTTTCAACCCTGGAATATTCTGGTGTGTTTTTTTTTTACATTAGGTCAGAAGGAAGTGAACTTTCATGTATGACACATTAATTTTATTAATGGGAATTTACTGTGTAGCTTGGTTAAACACACTAAAATAATCTGAAATCAAAGCCAAATATTTTGCAGAAGGCAGTCTGTTGAATCACTACATTTATGTACTTAGTTTATATCAAGGAACTACTAATATGTTACATTAATATTTGTGACTGATTTTTGCGTAAACAAGATGAATGTAGTTTTCATTGATGTTACCAGGAGTGGTTAAAATTAGGTAATTAACAGAAAATATTTCTTTACTGATTATTTTTCCAAGATTATGTCAAGTATTGGTGTTGCTAACTTAACAAAATTGCATTGTGGAAGCAGAACATCACAAAGAATGCAGTACAACTTTACAGTATAGAAATATGGTTGGGATTGATACATTTCACACCTTCATCTCTGACACAGAACCCGTCTCCTTCCCAAGCGGAATAATGGTCCATTGTGTTCTTACCTGAAGAGAACCAGAATTGTGGAGGTTGATGTTTTTCTGTTTCTCATATGTTTGTTGATTTCTTTAGATTTTCACATCTCATTTCTGTAAACCATCTGCTCCATTTACCTGAACTGTGAATCAGAAGTGCAGAAACACATTACATCATCAGGCTTTTCTAAATGCTTAATAAATAAACGTGTCTACAAACAGATTTTTTAAAAAGTTTTTAATTCAACCCTATGTGTGCTAAAGTGCATGGAGAAAAATTTTACCTTTGTCTTAGAGTTTCATTTGTCCAGAGAAATGTCGGCTTCACTCAACAGTCTGTGAAAGACGAAGAAGAACACAGCAGAGGGCTGCAGCTGAAATCCTGAGAAGATTTACTCTAATCCTATTAAAAGCTCAAAAAACGTTCAAGATGGTTAGTGTGAGATCAGAGGTTGTGTTGTGTACTTCTATGTGAATTTGTCTTTGCATATGCCACTGTTCCTTATTAGTACGAAAGAGCAGCAATTACATTCAATATCCATTATTGCAAATGGAATTTGTGTAATACAGCCCAGAATCCTCTATAAAACTCTGAAGGAAAACCATTTGGTCCTTCCCTTTATGCATTTGTTGAAGAACATTATGAATCTACAGTGTCCCGTTAAAACAAGGGCATTTATTTTTACCTTAAGGAGAGTGACAGATTTTTAAAAATTCTTCTGGCAGAATCAGATGGATAAATACCAACTTAAAACTGATTTTAATTATTTAATTAATTATGTATTGTTTGTGGGGTTGTGGGATTTTTGTTGTTATTATTACTGGGCTTGGTATTTATCTTAGAGAACGGTATACATTTGAGTTTACATCTGTGATTGTGAAGCCTTTCTGAGCCGCACTCCGATCCAAAGGGTGGCAGTAATTCAACCTGGTAGTCGTTTGCCAACGTCCTTAGAAAGAAGAAGAGTTTCATAAGCCCTTCCTTGCTCGGCTAACCTTCTTGTAGGTTACTTCCTCTCTGTCAGGGACACAGACAAAATGCAGAGCTGTACACAGCTTTACCGTTCTCTCGCCACGGTAAGGATAAGCATGGTTTCTGTTAGAATGTTCACCAAGCGACTGCTGCAGCACGCGGACTTATAAAGGAGGCATTTGTTTGGACTAGCGGCCTGAGGGTGGTTAGCTGCTCTGCTAACAGACTTTCTCTGGTAAAGTGGTGTATACAATTCACACTGCCACCGGAAAGATTTAATATTCTGGAAGTTTGGTATAACGTTATATAATATCGGCATTCTTGCAGACTGTGGCTTGTTTTCATGCAAGATTGACATGTAAAATAACAGCTAACCAGGCTATTATTTTTATTTACGAGTTTGTTTCCCCCTGCAACTGTTTTGAAATGTACACAGTACCACTATGAATTCTTACTATGTCATTGTTGCTCACCTCCCATTCAATACGATTCACATCAATCTACCATGATAAATGAATGACCTTTATAGTTATGTACCAATTATCCCTGCTTCTAAAGCATAAACTTTAAGGACACCCACAGTAACAGACGCCATGATAAAGACATAATCTTTGTATACTTTGTCAGAGGTTAGCCTGATAAATGAACATTAATAAACGTACTTCATTTGTGGTTTGCTGTCTTGTAATATAATGTGAAATACCTGCGACCTAATATTCTGGACTATTCATCAGTTTATTTAGCTAATTAAACATTTTTATTTTATTTTTTATTTTTTCAATTGCGGCGTAATCATACCTTTTAAATTACAAGTCGAGAAAAGGTATCGACATTTTGGCTATGCTGGTTCTGTCTTCTCTTTACACCTGTTAGTCCTAACTTTACTGTGTTGAGTTTTGAATGTTAACATGATGTGTAATTTAGATAAGTTCTATCAATAAACAGTCGTCTTAAAGCTAAACAGTTTAACAGTGATTACAGCTGCTGATGGGCAGTGAAGCTTGGTCTCAACTAGTCCTTTATTTTGAAGGACAGTTTCGTTCACCAAGACTTCAGTGTACATTTTATTTGTTGTTTTATTTACTTATTGTGGATATTTAAAATGTCTTCAGGTTCTAGTGTTAAATGTTCATAACATAAAATTTAAGTTTATTGATCCTTGAGGGGATGTACTTGCATCACTATGCCATTACCATTATATTGCTTGAAAATGGTCTCAAAACAACAATATTCTGATTTATGGTGTTTTTAACCTTTAGTTTGATTTGCTCAACAGCGAAGTCACCATCTCCCCTTCAAGCTCCATGGAGCCACAGCTTTGTCTGTCAGAACGTATGCTGATAAAGCAGAAAGTAAGTAATTTATTTTTAGTAAACAAAAGGTCTTTCAGACACATGATGGTTGGAGATGCACTAAGCAGAGACCTGCGTTCAGGTCCAGCCAGTGGTTTTTGAAAGCTTCCATCTGCTGGTTTTTAGCAAATTCTAAATTTCTTTTAGATCTTTAATGTGCTTCATTACAAATATTTTTCCGAGCCTTGGGCCATGAGGCATCACTAACTAAGATGCGAGCTCACATCCAGTATGTGAAGCTTTCTATAAAACTGGATTTTACTACCATTCTAATGCAAAGATAAGATGATCGAGGAACTGCCTGTTTAACAGATCTTTATCACCTTATTAGACAGTGGAGCAAGAGGAATAAAAAGTCTTGGTCAAAAATAAAAATAAATCTATTTTTGCCATGTGCACAACTTTAAGTGATGCAAAATGACATCTCAGGCCTAATTAGGTCTGCTGCAATAAATCAATTAATCGCATAATAAATAAAAACAAAACTCGACAATTTATTTTTGAATGATTTATTGTTTTTCTCTTTTCTCTCTTTCTCCAAAAACCTGGATGATAAAAGTCTTTAATCTGGTACTTTGGTCTCAACCAGCTCCTTTTTTGATGGACAATTTAGTTTACAGAGACTTCATAATTCATATTGTTTTATTTATTTTGGATATTCAAAATGTCTTCCTTTTCCACTGTTAAATCTTCATTAGAATAGAATAGAATCTTTGAGAATGTGTTCACACATCATTGTGCAATTACCTTTAAATTACTTGAAAATGGTCTCAAAACATTAATATTGTTTAATCACAATAACTTCCAGAACAATTTACTGTCCAGAAAATTGTGTTGTCATGACAGGCCTAGACCCAACTGAGATGTTCTGTTTTAACGTAGTAAAGAAACAACATTTCCTTTATTCTTTCGGTTCTGCTGGGAGTAAATGTTCCTTCATTTGCTGTGTGCAGTTGATGCAGACGTCACCGTGGTTGGCTCTGGTCCAGGTGGTTACGTCGCAGCCATCAAAGCAGCACAGCTTGGCTTCAAGGTGAGCAGGGTCCTGGACTAGTTAGTGGTTAATAAAATCTCCTATCACGTAGAGTAAGTAGATGTTTTGGTTGAAGATGTGAGTTCTATATGAATAAATGCATTTTTTCATTTTGCTCTAAAAACTTTTTGATTCCTTCGACAGACGGTGTGTGTGGAGAAGAACGCCACGTTGGGCGGCACCTGTCTCAATGTTGGCTGCATCCCCTCAAAGGTAACAAACAAGTCTCTTCCAGATCGATCACTTCAGCTTACAATTGCCAATAAAATTTACAATATTCTGAATGCAAATAAAATACAGAATTGGAAAGAAACAGAAGAAAGGGCCTGTTTCAGTCTACGTTCATTTTAACTCAAACAAAAATTACATTTTAATCAGTGTCATTTTTTTAATGGACAAAAACTTGACTACCATGAAATTAAATAGAAGGTAAATTAGGAAGATGAACTCTTATGATAATGAAAGATTGACTTAAGCATGTACCAATAAAATATGAAATAACATTTAATTAGATCTAATCTATGTAAAAAAAAAACAAACAAAAAAAACAAAACAAAAGCATCTGGCTTCAGATTGCAGTTTCATTCCTTTAGTGAAATGAAAAAGGTGTAGATTACATACAGAGCAGAATATTTTGTTCCAACGCGGGTCATCCTGGGACAACAGCAGAGTTAGAGAGACTTTTTTAAAAGGACATGATATGAAACATATTTACTGTTACCATGGTGATGTGGTCATTCTCTGTTATGTTGCTCACAGAAAACCTCACAGAGAACATTTCTGTAACATAATAGTGCTGAGTACAGCAAACTGACAGACTGTTTATGGACAGTTGTTGAAATGATCATCTGATCTGGAGTGTAAATAAAACAGATTGTATATTTCAAGAAAACAGGAATAACTGTACACACCATTTCCATCAAGGAGAAGAAGTTGAGGTGACGGACTGTGGATATTTTTGTTTTCATACAGACGGGACTGGAGATGCAACATTAAAGCTCTTTGCAAAAAGAGACGCAGCAGGCTATAGAAACTTTATGTCCTTCAAAAGCTGTGCTTCCATTGTTTTTTTTAATGCACATTTTGAAGTATCGCTACATTTGAAATAACTTCAGTTTTGGTAAAAAAATGTTTTTGCACTTGTTTGAGGTAGTTTTTAGCTTTTCTGAACACTTCTATTTATAATGGGTCTAGTGGTAGTGTATATATTACATTTTTTTCTTGACACAATAATAAAGACTCTTTATTTCCCATCATCTTTATATATGTATATTTTAAATTTCTTCACATTGAGAACAAAGTGGAATTGAATACATAATGCACAAACTAATCAGACTGTTTTGTCTGATTAGATGCATTTAGATATATTTAGTAATTTTATGCCACATAGATTAGCTAAGCTGTATTGAATCAATAGTTTTTTTTCTTATTCTGTGTTTCTGTTTTTGTTTCTTTAGGCTCTGTTAAACAACTCCCACTTGTACAAGATGGCACACGGCAAAGACTTTGAAAGCAGAGGCATTGAAAGTAAGCTGAATGTAAAGAATAGAGATGAAAGTAATATACACTTGTAAATCTGAATCTATCCATACAGATACCATTGTTCTAAACAGTAATCAATGCTTTTTATTATTATTTTTTTTCATCTTCATTTTGCGTTGTGTTGTTGTGATCATGTCTGAAGGCAGCATGTCAGAAAGATTAGGAGCTTCTTAAAGAAACAGAGGCCAATTTCTAGGTGTCAAATTGCAAAGTCAAATTTCTTTCAAGTCATTTGTATATCGATAACTTTCATAACAACTAACATAGTTACTTGATTGTGATATAAAATGGCACTGTGTCTGGAAAATGCATGATACCACCCCCATAAAAATATACAGTTATTCTGATAAATCAGTCTCAGTTGAAATCATATTCTAAATTTTTGGATATGGCTGTAACGGCCTCATGCACACAGACGGGCTCAGCTGTCTCTCATCGTCTCTCTGTCAGTCTCTGGAATTTCGTTAAACCTGGAGAAGATGATGGCTCAGAAGAGTGGCGCAGTCAAAGCCCTGACTGGAGGAATTGCACATCTGTTCAAACAGAACAAAGTCAGTCTGACTTCATGTTGCTTTACTTTGCATTTTAAAAGCTCAGATATATTTTTTACAACTTGATTATCTTTCTTTATTCTGTTTTTTTTCTTTACTCTTCTCAGGTAACCCATGTTAACGGTTTTGGTAAAATAACCGGTAAAAATCAGGTGACTGCCACGGCAGCAGACGGCTCCCATCAGGTTATCAACACTAAGAACATCCTAATCGCCACAGGGTCAGAGGTCACCCCCTTCCCTGGCATCCAGGTACCATCTTAGCTCTAATCCACTTTCACTTATTTATAGCTGCAAGGAGCTTTTAAAGTTTCTCGTTCTTACTAAAAGCAATTATTGTGTTTTATTAGATTGATGAGGAGTCCATCGTGTCATCAACTGGAGCTCTGTCCCTAAACAAAGTGCCAGAGGAACTGATTGTCATTGGAGCCGGAGTTATAGGAGTGGAGCTGGTTAGCAGTACTTCAGCCTGATATGCATTTCCTGCCTCAAGTTCAGCTGTTTTCTTATTTTGTTTGCTTGTTTTTCTCACCAACATGTCTGTCCTGCTGCAGGGCTCCGTGTGGGAGCGACTGGGTTCCACGGTGACAGCAGTGGAGTTCCTAGGCCACGTGGGTGGCATGGGCATCGACATGGAGATCTCCAAGAACTTCCAGCGCATCCTGCAGAAGCAGGGCCTCAAGTTCAAGCTGAGCACCAAAGTCCTGGGGGCCACCAAGAGGCCTGACGGCAAGATAGACGTGGCGTGAGTTGGCGAGGAGAAGAAGAACATGCTTCTAGAGTCGGACGGTTTGTAACCGTAAGGGTTTGACGTTGCAGAGTGGAGGCAGCGGCTGGCGGGAAGAACGAGACGCTGACATGTGACGTTCTGCTGGTCTGCATCGGCAGAAGGCCGTTCACCCAGAACCTGGGTCTTGACAGCGTCGGCATCGAGTTGGACAACAGAGGTCGCATACCGGTCAACAACCGCTTCCAGACCAAAGTACACGGGTATGACCCTTCACCTGCTGATGTACCGAACCTCACCCGTCCATGCTCCGCAGCTGCCTTTATCCAGGAATCAGTAAATGAGATGGACCAGTGTCCAGTACATGACAGGACCAACACCCACAAGCAACATTTCATGCACTTATTCATATTAGAGTTTAGAATTAATAGAAAGTATTTTGAACTTCTAAGATCAGTGGATTGGTCAGCCTTTTCTTTAATTTCAGGTTAAAATAATATTTGAACAATTCATGAAATTTTAGAGATGACCTGTATTCTGGTGAACATCTGGTTCAGACCAACAGTATTTATTTTGCACCAATAAAAAAAATTGGGCCAATATTAATACTGCTTTTATGACCAATAATTACAGACATTTTATATATTACCTTATATATTCATGGTGGGACTTGATTAAAAATTTTTAGTTAATTTGAGTGTCTGTAATTAATTAATTGCATTTTAATCAAACTATTAACACAATAAGCAACATTTTCAATTCAAAAGCTCTTATCAGCTAAATTGTTGAATGAATAGACATTAACAAAGATATTTATTGTTTTTAATCTGTTATTCAGCCATCAGATTGTTTAAAGGTCCTACTCTATCCATTCAGTGATTAGGTGAATGCTACATGTTTAGCATTGAGATGCTATTTTAGGCTTGAATACCTTCACTAACAGGCTCACTCCTTTTAGCACAACTTGAACATAACATTCTTTTACTGCATCCAATCAGATAATCTTTTGAATAAATGAAACTGCAGTGAGCCAAGAGAAGCAGCTTAGTACTCTGTCACTGCTGGCTTTGTTTGTATTCAGTGTTGTAAATAAGTCTGCTAAAAGAATGCATGCAGTTATGAAACCCTAAACAGTTCTGAATATTTTTCTTTGCCCCAGCATTTATGCAATCGGTGACGTGATTGCTGGGCCGATGTTGGCCCACAAGGCTGAGGACGAGGGCATCATCTGCATCGAAGGCATGGCTGGTGGAGCAGTGCACATAGACTACAACTGTGTTCCCTCCGTCATCTACACCCACCCTGAGGCGGCCTGGGTGGGGAAGACAGAAGAGCAGCTTAAACAGGAGGTCAGAATCCCATCATGCTCCAGCTTCACGTTTGGTTCATTTACATTTTCGGCAGAGTTGAGAAAATGTTCTGAGCCACACAGGAGGTTTTGGGATAAACATTCTATACATTTTAAAGAACATACTGATGATAGATGAGTTAATAATGAATGTGTTTGGTGTCAGAAATCACAGCAAAGGACACATCTGGGTAAATAGTTCATCAGACAAAAATGCTAATTAGCACTAGCATGTTTTCAGTTTGTCAAACGACTGATATTCAATCATAAATCTCTTTTTTCCAGGGTGTCCCATACAAAGTTGGCAAGTTTCCTTTTGCCGCCAACAGCCGAGCCAAGACTAATGCAGACACTGATGGCATGGTGAAGATTCTGAGTCACAAGGAGACGGATCGGATGCTTGGAGCGCACATCCTGGGAACGGTGAGAGTTGAGATCAGTTCACACTGAGCGGAAACGCTGTAGAAAGGGTCTGAGGTAAAAAATCCCTGACATTCAGGATCAGTGTCACTTTATCGTATGACTGTAATCTGAACTAGGGATGGGCATTTATAATGTCTTATTTAACCTGATTAATTTCTTATCATAATAATAATTTTGATTTATTGTTGTCACGATAAATTCCAGTTGATGTTTAAAAAAATAAATAAACTGTCTGTATTACCGAGATAAACTATTGTTTGTTCAAAGAAAGCATCAATACATTTAAAAATATGATTAAATGCAGTTACTAATTGCAGTTTAATGACAAACTACACTCCTTTGTGTGTGAAGATGTATATTACAAAATGGGAAAGTTTTTCAAGAACAGTAATTGTTTTTGTGGGACTACAATTGCTGTGGCACAGAGCCGCAGTGGTACCGTTACATAACAAAGGAGTAATAAATAGTACTTATCGTCACTTCTATCGTTATCACAACAGCACTGCAAAATATCATGATAAAACTGTAGCTATCCTCTCCTGGTCTGATGACATAGTTGTGTTTTGATGCAGGGAGCTGGAGAGATGGTCAATGAAGCTGCTCTGGCCATGGAGTACGGAGCTTCCTGTGAGGACGTCGCTCGGGTCTGCCACGCACATCCAGTACGTTCTCTTCTCCACGCTCACTTTAACTCCAGGGCTTGGTTTCATCCCAGCAGCAGGAAACCTGCCGGCATACAGACCAATAAGAATAATGGTTTACACATTCATTTTAATCTATTTTAAATTTTCAAAATTCATGGAAAATTACTTTGTATCATTTTAAGACGTAGTGTTGTTCCTCATCAAAGACATACCACCTATGACTGGTTGCTAATGGCATCATGAGGAGCGTTGTCATGATGACGTGCTGACAGCGTAGTGTCGGACAGAGCTTCTTAAAGAGACAGAGGCCCAATTTCAAGGCATCAAATTACAAAGTCTAATTTATTTTTAAGTTATGTTTGATGTATGCAGCATTTTTATAATAACTGAAGATAACTTATTTGATTTTGCCTTAATTTAAAATGGCACTATGTGGCTAGAAAAATATGCAATACCGCCCCTTTAAGGATGGAACAATTACCGGCTTTATTGCTACCTCGACAAAATTTTTTATGCCAACTGTCACTGGTTCAAAGTTATTTTTCAAAATGTATTTGATAAGGCGCTAGGGAATTTTGGGTTTGTTCTGTTACCTATTAGAACATCTACCAAGATTCAACAGAAGATATGAGTATATATAGAGAGAAATATGAAATAAATGTTGACAGTTAGTTTCCCTAGCATAATTTGGTGCATTGAGTAAGAAAGTGAAAATGTTTTTTAAAGCTAGAGGGTTAGCATAAGGAACTGAGGGAAGCTGGTGAGGCCTAAGTTGTGGCAAACTGGCTAACACTGGTCAGTGATGCTATGCTATCAGCTGGGCTTCCTTACAAAATTGGTTACTAACTGTGATTAGAAGCTGAATTTCACCAGACTTGCTGCAGAAGTTGATATCAAAATAATTCAACAATTCAAAGGTATTTATTACTAAACTAAAACATGTATTCCTTCACTCATGTTTGTTCCTTCACCTCATCCTAACCCAGTTTCTTTTTTTTTTAATTGGTGTGTTTCCATTAAGCGAATATAATTTTGTAATTTCAATGTGCACAGTTTTATAGTTAATGGAAATGCAGCTTTAGTTGTATTTTTACCTGCTGCTCATCGTCCTGCCTGTTCTGCCCTCGTCCTGCAGACGGTGTCGGAGGCTTTCAGAGAAGCCAACCTGGCGGCATCCTTCGGAAAAGCCATCAACTTTTGAGGCTGCGGCGGCCGTGGCGCTGATGCTGGAGAAACGGGACGCGTACTGTCTGCATCGAGACTTTCACTGACTTAAGCCACCTGTGATCCTGTGTCCATCACGACGGGATAATTACAATTAGTTTCATGTTATTTAAGTGTTCCAAAAAGAATATTAAAATGGGTGTTGACGGTATACAAAAGCTGACTTGTGTGAGACTCTGCTTTGTTTTCAGCACGTACTTTAAAGTTGCCATGGGGATATTTTCTTCACCCTTTTGTGGAACAGAGAGATGGATGGTATTCTGAGATGACTGTGTTGTCTTCTAACTGAAGAAAAGGATGCTTGGTTTTTTTTTTGTTTTTTTTTTTTTTGTTTGAAAGGTTTAGTCAGGAGCTGAAGTTAGGATTAATATAGAAGCCTCTCTGCTCTGTTTGCACCCATCCCTACATATAAACAACACATTTTTTAATACATGTTGACTTCTCTGCAACTCTATTGATTTCCTCCTTTTAGGTCATTATCGACTCCATTTAAAACGGGAACTATTGGAGAGGCCTTTCCTGATTCAGTTAGTCGACTGATTGCTCCATTCATCCAAGCCAATAAATCCAGTTCCATAAATATTTATGTGGTGGTGTCTTCATTCAGGTCTGTAAAAGTTTGAAATTTACTGAATTCATCTAAACAGATTGCACTCAAACACACAGGAAAAGGTTGCTTTTGTTCTTCCTGCTCACATCGTCATATATGGATATTTTCAGACCCAGGGTAACTATGCAGGATTGGTTCCCAGCTGTTGATACTGAAACACGGCTTTCTGCAGCACTGATACACGGAACAGTTTGTATTTTATTAGTGGACTCTAAAAGATGTTAATAAAATAGATATGTTTGATCCTCTTGAATAAGCCGAAATCAGTAGTTGGTAGATTTTTTTGTTTTGTTTTTAAGAGAGTTTTCTTTGTAGAAGGGAGTAGAGGTTGATTGTTAGTTTTCCAAAATGACCCCAAAAATGTGCACCATCTCTCTTTAAGAATGCCTGGTGCCAGAGCAAACTGAAATCTCATTATGCAAGAATGAGTTTGTGCAAAAAATGTAAAGATGTTTTGCATACTTCATAAGCCACTAAAAAGATTCATTCTTATAACTAGGAACTTGTAAAACCTGCGTAGCCCCAATATACAGTAACTGAGTTTAGATGTTTGTTTTCCCAGTTAGCTGTAGCTGTTCTGGTGCTCTCATTAAATAAGAATTCCTGAAACTCCACCTGTGTTTGAACACTGACGGTGCAGGGTGAGGGTGTGGCAGCTGCTGCTGGCTGAAGTAAACACACTCAACCAGCTGAAGATGAAGGACCTCAGCAGAGCACTGACACTTTTATTAACTGTCTGAATTCATGAAGTAATGCAACAAAATCCCACAACTTGGAGCGACTGCCTCAGGTATTATGTTGGTTTTATTTTTTGAGTCATGATTCTTTTGGTGCTCACGTCATTCTGCTCCCTCTGTTCGTCTGACTTTTTTCTTATTTATGTCTTTCTTTTTGTACAGTGTAAGCGCAGACATGTTTGTAGTTCAAGAGACATTGAGGATAATGTTGCATTAAAGTAATTACAGTCCATTAAAACGGAGCAGTACCTAGAATATCTATTAGTTACTTTTCAAATCCAGAAAAACTAAAATTTCACCAGTTACACTTGTTTTCACATTTGACTAAAATCATTTAGTGTGACCTAATTGGTGTAGTTTACCATTATAATCGAAAGGTAACCCAAATATTGATTTTTCTTTATATTTAGAATAGAATACAGCATCATTTATTGTACCATAGTGAGAAAATTCAATTGGACAGATAGATGAGCAAAAGTATATTTTCTTATTTAAATTTAATTAAAATAAACATTTAAAATAAACTAAATGCGACTTTATTAGGGAGATCATAAACTGACTTTAAAATGTTTTATTCTGCTCAGTCATGGCCTTTTTTTTTTAGAATACCAAGACAACAGCAGTCTGTTAGTCCACCATGTCACAGGTTCAAAACATAACACCAGTTAAAAGTTTACACACGCTTCATTTCTGAGTAACAGGTACACCATCTTTATCACCTCAGAGCTGGGAAACACTGTTGACTTTCCATGCATGGTTTGTAGAGCTGTGGCTCCTGAACACGGAACCAACAGGAACATTTCAAATGATGGATGAGTGAAACCTCAGCACAAACCCGGCTCTTTGTCCAGAGCCCAGTGGGTTAAATGGATTTTCTAGTTTCATGACCGATCATGCCTGAAATAAAATAAATTAAATCAGTGTGGAATAAATAAAGAACAGAAATTATTTTAAACATTTCACAGACCAGTAAGAAGAATATGAAGCTGCATATTTATGTTGATTAGCTGACAGTGGAGGTATTTTGGCAACGAGTGTTTACAGACTATTTTTAAGCAAGCCACACTCTCAAAACAGGAAAACAGGAAATGCAGTTTAGTTTACTATTTGAGGTTTTTAAATTTTTAACTAGCTGCTCCTAGTGTTTAAAAATGGCTTGTTGGCACAGTTCCACTTCACAGCAACTGACCAACAGTAAAAAAAAAGATAAAGAAAAAAAACTATCAGAGAGAGACCTGACTGGTAACCCTACACAATTTTTGTTTCTTTTTACATAAAACAACAGAAATATTCAACATCTTGGCAAAACAAAGTCTGAAGAACCTCAGAGTGGATGCTTAGAGAAAACTTAGTGGGAGATCGAGTCACTGTGCTCAAAGTGTGAAAGTAAGACGTGTCAAACAGAGTTTGGTCATTTAACTTTTAGGTTTATCCGCATAATTGACCTTTTTAGAAGCCAGAGTTAAGAATTACACAAAGCAAACTTCTTTACTGGGATGTTTTGTGATGTATTCTCCTGATTACACTTAGACTAAAGAGCATGACTGGGAGTAAATGCAGGAAGGAGACACTTCCTCCCTTTGATTAAATGCTTAGACTCCTGCAGTTCAGCCGTTAAATGTCCCTTCCTTCCTTTTCACTCTGACACAAGTTTTCTTTTACTCAGAGTGAGAAACCTCAGAAGCAGTCGTTAGGAAAAATGAAGATGTGGACTTATCTATGAAACCCAGAAGTGAGTATTACATTGAAGTTACTCCCTAGTTCTGGTTTTATTTTATGAAATACTGTTTATTTCACATGGGAGTTTACTGGCTGTATGAATAGAAACTGAGAAAATAGCTGCTAAAAAGTTAGAATAGGTTGGGTTTGTCTAATTAAAAAAATTCTAGTAGTTATGTTAAGTATTTTTTGTTCTCCCTTGTGAGGAATCAGTTTAGGACTGTCAACAACTGGAGAGAGGAAAAAGAAATTGTTTTGTAAAACCTTAAACATAGACGCACCTGTTAACCGGGAGCAGAAGGTTTGAATGTTCCTCCGTTTTTTACACAAATAATGGATAACTAAGATTTTAAGTTGTATTAATATCATTTGTAACATGTTAACAAACATCATCATATTTCATTCTTTCAAAGAATCACTCTAAGTATTACTTTCATATACTACATAATTTACTATTTAAAAAAATAACTAGAATTTTAAAATATGGTGAGCATAAAAGGTTTATGTTATGTTTATGTTAACAAGTTAAAACAGGATCTACATAATAAAAGTGAAGACTAAATTATAAATAAAAATGGCTTTTATTTATTTATTATTTGTATTATTCTCTTTTTTGGAATAAACTAGTTAAGTATTAAGTATTGGAATTTTATCAATGAATTGATCAGACTACAGGTTAATGGTTTGCTTGTTGATTATTCAGGGTGGAGGCTGATGACTGGAATTCCAACCATGCATGTTAGCATGTATGGTGCTGGTTTTACCAAAGTTTTCACTTTTAAAGATGGCCATACGATTGCCACAATATTGACAATAAATAAATACTTAATAATTAATAAACAACCAGGAATCTTAGCATATTTGAATTTAGTGCAAACAATTGTAAAATCAGGTAAAAATGTATGATTTCTAGTATGTCTCAGACAGTGAAATCCTAGATTTAAAGAGACATGCTTTCTTTTCTACCACTTTTTAAATTCTTTTTTCTAACGGTGGTTGGACTGCCCTCATTTAAAGACACATATGAATGAAATGATAAATTATTAAGGAAAATAACTGCCATTATCTTTTCTTAATGTGTGAAGCAGAGTCTTATGTTTTTTTTATATCTCTTGCTGTTAGATGTCTTCAAAATGCCTGCAGTCCATCAGCCATCAAGATCTTCGATTCGGGGACATAGAGCATCAAAATCATGGGCTCAAACGAAAGCTGGATCGTCAAAGCTATTAGTCACCAATCAACCCATCCACATCGTTTCCACCATGTCTACTCACAATGCCTCAGTTCATCCAACTTCTGGTTCCTTTGAAGACCTGCTGGACCACATTCCCTGTAAGTCACCAACCACCAGCTGCTCCTTATTCTTGTTCTATTACTTTCTCCTTTCAGGTATGATCTATGCACCTGATGTTGTTTAACAACACCACAACAATAACCTAAGTTAGAATTGGATGATCTTTGCAAACAAAAGGTTCATTCTGTTTGCTGGTGCAGATTCTTAGATCAACCAGGACTTGACAACCTTAAGTCGGTAATTATAAGACAACTGGATTTCTTCTTGCTGTTGAAATGCACAGATTATGTGATTCTAAATTCAAAGTAGACAACAGAACTTGTTTCTTGTACACATTTTGAACACTCAACATAAAGGCTTCTGTCTGAACATTGAAGTAACAGGCTTACAAATTGTTGTAAGAACAATCACACTAACAGAACCTTTAAAGTCACTGACAGGGCATTAGGACACAAGAATCATTGGTCCTATCCTCAGTTCAGATTAGTGTCTGTGTCCCTAACAATGCCATGTCATTTGTTATGGTTGCATGTCCCACTGTGTGAATTGTAAAACTGTCTGTGAGGACGAGTCAGGGCTGCAGAATAGGTGTTGGAAAGATAAAATCTAAGTCCTCCTCTGCTTGGTGTTGGCTTCTCATTTTTAACATAGATAGCTTCTTACACTCGTCTTTCAAATCGGCAGTCTTCCCATGTCCAAAATATTAATGCCTTCAAACAAGTGTCTCTTGCCCTTGAAATGAACGTTCCTTACTGCGTTGGACTGCATATGCTGCTGGGCTTTTGTTTGTGCATTTCAAAACAGAAGAGCAAACTCATGGGTTCAAGAAGTTTTGTTTCATGTACATCTGAAGGACAAGGGACAAATTTAAAGACAGCAATAAGCACATTTAGGTAGATTTGTGCCGGAATCAAACTTAATGTCTCTATTAGTGCGGCTGTTCTGATTATGATTTATAAATCTGTTACTTCCAACCATGTTCAGAACCAGAGAAGCCTTTTCACCACAAAAAACCTCAACCTGACTATTTTTCCATTTTCCATTCTGCAGTGCCGCAATGGGCAATCTATGCAATCTTTGGACTGGGTGGCCTCATTATTCTGCTATGTTGCCTCTGCATCTGCATTAAATGTTGCTGCAAAAGGAAGAAGAGACAGAAAAAGGATCAGCAGATCCTTTTGAAGGGGTTAGATGGAAAAACAGCCACGGCTCTGGTAAGACAGGTTTCATGTAATACTAATCATTGACAGTCAATACAGTTCACACTTTAACATAATCATGTGAGATGAGTGACACATTAAATTTTAAGTTTAATAACTTATTAAACTGTGTTTAATAACTTAATAAGTTAGTTGCCTCATTTGTAATCTAGGACCTTTTAAGCAACCCAGCCTCTTATTTATAAGACTCATTGAAGTTGTTAAGTAATGGAAGTACTGATAAAATTGTATTTATGTTCATGATAAGTTTAAGTCAACTTCTCACAAGTCATTTTCTTAACAAGACTTAAACTTAATTTAGTGATCAGCGGATGTCAAAGAAAACATTCTGTCTTTAAGAATAAATGGCACAGTTTTTAGTTCTGTGATGTAATTTAGCCAACATGCTATAGAGAGAGCATAGCCAAATGTAAGCCTGACAGACTTGAGGGAAAAGTGAAAATCTGGAGAGGAAAGTTATCCGAGTGGAAGTAGCTGGCAGGAACCAAAAATGGGCGATTACAGTCACTGAGGAAACCAACTGAAGGAAGTGGCCAAGCAAACAGGAAGTGCAGAAATCAAATGAAAAACAAAACAAAAAAAGCAATACAAGTATCAACAGCTGAGCTAGCAAGAGAAGAGCTAGCTGGTTCAAAAACACAAAACCAGAAACACATGAAACACCTGTCATACACAACACTCAACCCGACCAAAAATAAACATAACAAACTGCAAAGATACTTAAAGCATCATATAAATTCTTTGATGTAAAAACATATAATATTGTGAGGGTGTGCTTTATTTAAATAAAAATATGTGTTGTATATTGAATCTTAATTCTTAATTGCTTAAATTTTTTCTCAAAACTCTATAATATATGAATTATAAATCTCCGGTCACTTTAGCCACCACTCATAAGTCTGTCCATCTAGCACCACCTAGTGGTGAAATGTAATTCTCTACTATCACAAAGCTCATCAGGACTAAATGTGATCACAATCAATCGATCAATCAATCAATCAATCAATCAATCAATCAATCAATCAATCAATCAATCAATCAATCAATCAATCAATCAATCGGGGTAACAAACTTATAAAAACCATAGGATTTCATATCTGTGAGTGTCTGAATGTTTTACTCAGTGAAGTCCTGTTCTCTGGCTGTTTACAACACTTTAAACGATTCTTTCCATATCTCTCCAAATTTGAATTCCTTCATGACTTTTCAGGCCAGGGTGACCTGCTATGTCACACACACACATTCTTTCAGGTCAGAATGACCTGGAACATTAAACTCACACATTTCCTGACTAAAATTGCACAAACAATATAATTATTCCCCTACATAAACCCTCCCTCTGCCCCCATTCCACTTTCTAGTGGAATTCTAACCAACTGAGTTGAGGATTATCTTCATTTCCACACCCTTGCTAGCAGATATTTTTTCTTTGCTCCTTTGACAGGTTCAGCCAGACATGGAGGATGTTGACTACGGTTCAGTCAAACAATATAGAGGAAAACTGCTTTACTCTTTGGAGTACAACGCCACTTTATCCGAGGTACTTCAGTTCGTAGATGTTTACAGTGAAGAGTCTGTTGAAAATATACATTCATGATTAGGCCTTGTCTAATCTGCTTCTAAAACTGTCTTTAGCAGCCAGTTTAACAAAACCGTCATTTTATTTTCTATTTCGTTGTTGTTCACAGCTTACAGTGGGGATCAAACAAGCTGACAGCCTGAAGGCGATGGACTTGGGCAGGAGTTCTGATCCATATGTCAAAGTCTACATTCTCCCTGACAAGGCCAAGATTTTTGAGACAAAAGTGTTCAAAAACACATTAAACCCCTTCTTCAATGAGCAGTTCACCTTCCAGGTAGAAGGTTCTTGTTAAATATTTGTTCAGTGTCATGGCAACAAGCGTTAAGTTACAACAGCAAAAACCTGTTTTTTAATATTTGATCCCAAGCAAAATCTCAGTTCCACTAGACTTGTCAGAAAGAAAGAGCAAAACTACTGTGAGAACCTTCTGACTTTTGAAGAAAGATAGAATTGTTTCTGTCTTTATCTCATTTATCGAACATTAATAAATTTGGCAAATTTAAATGAACAAAAACAGGAAAATCTTAATTTTAGTTTAAACAGGTGGGGAAAAAAAGGTTGTGCCTTTGTAAATATCTGGTTCCAACACATTTTCCTTGATTGGAAACAAGATGAAGATTTCTGCAGAGTGCAAGGGAGATTAATCTGAGGAAGTAATTAGGGTAATGGCAAGGAGACCTTCCAGAGTCAGAGCTCCTGAGTACATACATTTAACTCTGGATCTGAATAATTTGTGCCTGTATGTTATTGGCAATAAATGCCCATGGTGTATTTCAATAGCACAGTGTTTTAAAGTGTAGAAAAGTTGTAGATATTACATAAGCTGATGCGTACCTTAGTTGAAATTAGTCAAAAAGAAACAGAAGTATTTTTTCTTTTAATCCATTTCCTATCTCTGCAGCTATCTAAGTCCGCTCTTCAGAAGTCCACAGCCGTGATGAAGGTGTTTGACTTCAACCGCTTCACCAAACATGAGATCATCGGTGAACTCAGGGTGCAGCTCTGCAACATCGACCAGAATCACGTCATCGAGGAGTGGCAGGACCTGGCGAAGCCCGCCAAGTTTGAGGTTTCATTTTCTGACGCTTTTTTTCTCAAAAGAGGAAAGTAGGAAATTTAAAAAATACAGCTAAAGAAGAGCCCTATTTTTGTCAGCCATGTAAAACGAGTCATTATACATACATAGACTCATTACACACATAGTGAAGTATGATTAGCCTTTATTCAATGCATGTTAAATATGGTTTCAGCACTCAGTTTGTGTAAAAAAATAAATAAATAAGTGTAACTAAAACTAATGAACACACTTTCAGAGTTTGTTGTGACTTTTTTGTGTTGCAGGAAGAAAACTTAGGGGAGATCTGCTTCTCTCTGTGTTATGTTCCAATAAGCAGCAAGCTCACCGTGGTGATCCTGGAGGCCAAAGACCTAAAGAGCATGGACCTGGGAGGAAGCTCAGGTACAACTAAACATATTCACCCTTATTATATTATAATCTACGATAAATAAGCTCTGATATTGTTGACAACAGCCTTTTATAACACTTTTTGGAACATGTTAGACTTTAACAAATCAATATCAAACCTATCTTTCAGTCTCAGCAATCTCCCTGTGTTTTATGCATTCATGCTAAGAGTTAGTGATTAATTCGTAGCTCAGTGATTCTTGAGAATAGGGACAAAATGGGTTTTAATTTTCCCATATTTTTTTTTTATTTCTCAACCTTATGTATGCAAATATGACAAATAATGTTTAGAAAATATGAAGATGCTAAGGTACAGGCTCCCAGTTGCGAATTTTTTTTTAAAAATTACATTTTTAATCGACCTGACCCAGAACTTTGTCATCACCATCTGACAAAAATAAATCTAAAATGATTTTTAAAATACCCCATTAGTGATATTTTTACTCAATTTACAGACAAATGCTTCTCAAGAAATAAAATAAATATTATTTAAAACAAAAAACAAGAAAAAGTCCATCTGATGGAGTTGACAGTGCATGACGGAGTTGACACAGAACTGAAGGTGGTGACAAACTAGTGAGTAAAATGAAAAACTTGGTACATCTGAAGTAATGCAATTCATGTAAAATACATTAAAATGAATTAGTTGCACAATTAAGTGAGATTCGACAACAATTTCACTGAAAGAGTCAGAAAAACTCTGACGGAGTTGACGTCTGACGGAGTTGACGAAATGCCAAACTACCTCAATTTATATGATGTTATTCTGAAGGAGGCCATATTGTAGCTCATCAGGTCCATGAAATCTTTACAGTTTACCAAAATTAAGCTTTTATTTCGCAAAATTTCATCAAAGTTTTGTAAATTGTCAGTTATGGAGTTGACACATCATTGTTGTGACAAACAACTTAGGAATAAAACAGAAGAAAAAACTAAAGAATAACTTAAGCTAACCGGAGCTAACTAGCCCTCCTAGCAAAGGAAGAGAAAAGACAACGTCATGGGGTCCTCAGAAGTTCTGGTGCCCCCCAATAATGCCTGATTTTTTTTACATTCTTTTCATTTCTGACGGTGTTGACAAAAACTAAGGACAAATTTCAACGGAGTTGGAAAATATCTAAAAATTATTTTTAATTCAATTTATCGATACTTTTATAATTATTTATATGACTACTTATACTTAATTGTCATAATATATAATTTTAGTATTTCTTTAATTGTTTTAAACTATAAGAATGTGTTGAGTTCTGCTCCTGGACAAGGGCTTTTACAGGCATCATCCACCGACTACAATGTTTAAAATAAAAAAATATTCAGCAAAAAAAGAAAAATATACATTGTTGTGCTCACATGACCCAGGTTAGTTTAGTTAGATATTTGAAAAAAATATATTTTGTGTATATTTTATTCAAATTTCATGCTTTATCCATAGGACCTGTTTTGTCCCTATTCTCAAGAATCACTGAGCTAATTAATCACATTTTTGTGTAAGACTAGCTTGCTGACGTGTTTCTCTTCCAGCGCTGTGTATTGTTCAGGGACAGGAACAATTTGCCAGCCATGACATATAAAGAGATTTGCTGGTACCAGAAATTCTCTGATTTTCTTCCACTTGTTTGTTTCATGTAGATCCGTATGTGAAAGTACAGCTGACTTTGGACAAAAGGAAGTGGAAAAAAAGAATAACATCTATTAAGAAGAAAAGTCTGAACCCCTATTTCAATGAGTCCTTTACTTTTGATGTGTCACTGGATCAAATACAGGTGGGAATAATTAATTAGGTTCGGTAATTTCTAATATCATTGAAAGGTTCATTGAGTTAAATTCAGTTCACTAATACATGACATGGATTAATTACACACAGACTGATGTTTGCTAGTCTTTATTTTTGTTGATTATGATGACTTACTGCTTATAGTTAATTAAAACACATTTAAGCTTAGAATATTGAATCAGATCAATAAAATAACATTAGAAATGTTAGGTTAACAAGAAATGTCTAATGTCTGCTTAAAGGTTATGTTTATTCTGACAAACCAGCCTCACTGTAAGACATACCCTAATTCAGTGGTCCCCAAACTTTTTCTTCTGCGCCCCCCAGTGGTAGCTCCGCACAGCAGCAGCAGGTCTCCTTCACAGGTGTAAACCCAGCGCGAGCGTCGTAGCGCTCATGTTGCGTTTAAAAGCGGCTCGGAAAAACAGGTTACAATATGTTAACAACGGATTAAACAGTTTTAACTGCTGATAAAAGTGACAGAGGACACAAATATGGGAAATGTGGAAGACTCTACTGTATCAAATTGACATAGGAATAACAGAGAGTTGGCCATTCTAAGGTAAAAACCCAGCGCATACAGTGTTCATGTTTTTTTGTTTTTGTTTTTTCATCCAGACGGTTTCCCGCGCCCCCCCTGTCATTACACGGCGGCCCCCCTAGGGGGCGCGCCCCACAGTTCGGGAACCTCTGCCCTAATTAATGAATATGGCTGTATTGTAAAACAACCAAAAGCACTGAGTTTCTTTAGCCTAAAAAACCCCAGGTTAGAGTTGCTTTTGAAACAGCAGGAATGAAACATTAATCAACATTCAGACGTGTAACAATGCCACTTGACAATTGTTGACTGTGTGTTCCACAACTTTGTATTTTTTGTATGTGTATTTTTATGATGAAAAGCTCTTTGAACTGCCTGTTGCTGAAATGTGCTATGCAAATAAACTTGATTGATTGCTTGATATATATATCTATATATATAACTGCTGACACCAGTTACTCCTAGATCTTTGGACATAGAGTCATGTGGTCATAAGGTGCCTAGCCTTTTTGACAATAGCTATCCACACTATTTTTGATAAATCCCATCTTGAATCCATAATAGTTTGAAATATTGACTTTTTGAGATGCGCACAAAGCACAATCAGATATGTAAATTTTTCAATATTGCCAAAAGAGTCAATATCGAAAATAAAGGCTCCATTTATTTGCTGTTTCTCAGTGCTGGTCTTGTTTTTGTCTTCAGAGGGTGAACCTGGTGATCTCAGTTTGGGACCATGATGCCATGAGCAGGAACGACAGCATGGGAAAACTGTTCCTGGGCTGTGATTCCACAGGAAATCAGCTGAGGCACTGGGCCGACATGCTGTCCAACCCGCGGCGACCGGTCGCTCAGTGGCACAGCCTGCTGTCGGCTGAGCAGGTCAACGCCAGCTTGGGACTGAAAAGGAAAATCCCTGTTCCCAACAAAGTTAAAGAAAATAAACTATTAAAAAAACATTTTAAATAGACAGGAAAGTATTCTGAAAAAGATATTTTCTGGTGTATCAGTGATGTTGATCACACTGTAGGATATGCATGTAGGACTCACATTTGGGCAACACAATTTGATCACATTAAGGATACCTCAACAATTTTGTAATATATTCTATCCATGTAAAAATACCCCTGGTTACATTCTCGTGCAAAATCTGTGCAAACCAGAGTTTGGATTTTGGTTTACACAAAGAGAATCTCCTTAAATAGTTCATCAGGTCAAATGATGTGTCTGAGTTATGAAGCATGGATTTTTGGGAAGCTCATCCAAATTTACCGATTTCATTCAAATTTCAAGCATTCGTGTCTCCTGACCGCTTTCACATTTTATGAAGGTACGAACACAAACATAAATGTATTTCATTATGGTCTTATATAACAGCATGATTGTAAAGAGAAAGCAAAATATATTGTTTTCAATTATATATTTTCAGTTTTTATAAATAAATAAATGTAAAAAGTGTGTCATGTATACTTTGTTAAACCATCTCTCCTGTCTTTGGTATATGTCCACCATTAGTGTTTTGAAAAGAATATGAAGAAACGTCTGATGCAGATGTTATGCATAGTGCTGATGTCAAACTGATGGCTTTATCTCTCTTTCTCAAATTGTGACTGGATAAACAGATCGAACTCAGAGGAAACTTATTGTTGCTGGTTTATGACCAAAATATTCTGTTGCTTTTCAACAATACTTAGGGAACTTCAAGCTTGTCTTGTTTACTTGGAAATAAACCTCCAGACCAATACATTTAATGTTTCTCCCCTTTCCTTTTTCCAACTTATCCTTTTTGTTTGGTATAGTCTGCATTTGTGAAATACAATTTAAATGTGTATTTTTCATAACGCTGAGAAATACCTCCTGTAACACTTGATATTGCTGGTTGCTGCCATATTAAACCAGGGTAAAATTTTCTTAATGGTGAACAGATATATCACCATTAATAAACAACTCCGAGTTTATTTATGTTCACAATCTGTTGGCTGTCCTTTATAAAATTGTAGCTAAAATTTGGAATATTTTTGATAAGTAAATATTGTCACCTTCCTAAAATAATGGCCTAAGTCATTGTTTTTGCCTAAATTTCTTTTTTTTTAACTTAATTCTTTGACAATGAAAAGGTGGTGATTTTATTATTATTATTATTATTATTATTATTATTATTATTATTATTATTATTACTTAATTAACAAATTTTATTTTATTATTTACTATTACTTAGGCCAAAATTTCAGTAAGGTGACAATATGAAACAATATTTTTTATTGCAGAGTTGGTTTTTATCTTGCATAAAACTAACTTTTAAAAAAATCCAAATACAAGCAACTAATAAAATAAGTGCTTCCAGGTCGTTTTTTAGGTCTTCTATATTTGCGTTGTTTTCTACGTTTTTTTGATCCTCGCGCCCAAACAGGATTTACTCAACATCCTCAAGGACGCGTGAAAAGTCAAATGTTTTTTGGTCCTGTTGACTTTCCATATCCACCAACCAGCAGCAGTTAGCTGGTGCGCATCCTGCCCTCGTTCGGCAGCTGGACCGATATAACCGCTTTATCCCTCATGTCAGCCCGGGCTACTGGTGAGCATGTCTTCGCTCATTTTAACCCGAATTCCTCAACCGCACTAGCAGACTGACACAACTCCCAGAGAGTTAGCTGTGTGTTTGGCTAGCAGCGAACCGAGCTGCTAATGGCTGAAGCGATGTTTGTGAGATGCAGCTGAAGTGCTGATCGGCCTGGCAAAGATGACGTTCCGACCGAGCCTCGGTGATGTTCCTCTGGCTGCGGTTGGCGGAAGATGGACACCGAGGACGGGTGGACACCAGAACTGACTGCTGACGAACTTCGAAATCCGAAGGTGCTTTGCAGACACGATGGGAGAATCGGTAAGAGGACTGTTCTGTGGTTTCTGAGTCGGTTCCCAGCAGCAAGGTGACCTGTCACACCGACAGATGTTGGAGCTCATAGCCTGATCCAGAGCTGCAATTCATCACGATTTCCTCGGCCTGAATGAATACACACAAGTTTCTGAACGAGTCCCAGCCCATGTTTTAATATCTCCTAATATTGCCAAGCAAATGAAAACGGAATTTATTATCTTAAAATCAACTAATGGTCAGTTTTTACTGTGATGCTGTTCACACCTGGAGTTATTGTCCTCCTTGGACTTGTGATAAACCTGATAGTCATTTTACATTTGGTCAGTGAAGAGAGGCGGACTGTAGCTCAGCTGATGTTTCTGTAAAATCCATATTTTATTCTGCTTCTCCTGATGTTTCATTGCGACATGATGCATTTTGTTTTGATGTTTTATTAACAGCCTGTCTGGAGGGGAAAAAAAGTATGCTGACATCTTAACCTTAACATTTGGAGCCACAATACTCAATAACTGACAGATCTGTTATTATTGTGAGAGAAAAAAATATCATAAAAAACCCCAAAACAGATAAAAGCGAAAATCCTTCCTGAACCAAATATTCCATGCTAATGTGCTACATTCTCAAATTGCTAAAAAATGTTTTCTCCATTGATACCTATTATTATCAGATCAGTCTAAAGTTTTTCATTTTATGCTTTCAAAACTCCAGTATATGTCACTGACCATAGCTGGTACGACTGCATCTACGGTATTCTGATTCATAGCTTGCAACAAGCAGCTGTGAAAAACAGTTTGTAAAGTCAGTTGACATATTTAACTCGTTTAATATTCTACACTGCTAAATTCTTTAATATGTGGATCAGTCACTTCTGCGTTGCTCTTATGATTTTTGGGGATGCACCGATTGCATTTTTCTTCCCGATCACCAATAACTGATCTTTCAAAAGCCTGACTTGCCGATTCCAATTTTGGCCAATGCCAATTTATTTTGTTTGAAAAGTTTCTAAATATAGCAACTAAGTTACAACAATGGAGTAACTATTGTTAGGAAATGAACTGCTTGTCATTGGTTTAATATTAGTTTCTTTGGTTTCTAAGCTTTCTGACTGGCACAGCATTTTCATTTTAATGATTATTCATTATGGTTGGCTTGTCCTCACTGGTTGACATGTATGTTTTGTGTATTGCAGGTTCTTGTCCTGATCTAGCCATGAATAGGAGTGAGCACACTAACGCCAGGCATGTCCCTGTGGCCCTCACTCCTCAGCTCCCCCTTAGAGCCCATCGGCCCCTGTGCGCGTCGGTCTCCTCCGACAGCAGCGGCCGCTTCAAGGCTCTGGAGACTGAGGAGTGGAAGAACAACCTCAAAGCTCAGGTACAGACAATAAACAAAGCTGGTTTGGTTTTCCTTGGAAAACCGTAAACCTGGACAAAACAAACCAAAAAACTATAAACAGTAAAAAATTCTCATTAGGATTTTACTAATATGCCAGTCTACTTTTTTTTTCTTTTTTTTACAGGAATATCTAAACTAAATAGATTTTTGTGAAAAGTTCAATATTTTTTGTCATTCAATTTAGAAAGTAAAACTCCATATAGAAAAAAAACTCCACACACAGAGTGAAATATTTCAGTCCTTTATTTCTTGCACTTAGTTGTTCATGGCTTACAGATTACAGAGGAGGAGCTTTGTGCAAATGGGAGGAGCTTTGTATGAGTGAATGTTTAGGAACTCCTAATGATTGCCACAGGAGATTCAAGAATTTCCCGAACATGCCTGAAAGAATTAAAACAAAACTCCAGGTACGTTTTTGATGAAGGAATAACATTCTAACATAATGCAAAGCTCAAAAATGGCCACACAGGACCACTGGCAGCAGAATGAAGGATTTTGACTGGAGGTTCATGTTCATGTGTGTGTGTTCTTCCAGATGGAACTGGCCCACAGTGCAGGAGCGGCCAGCAGCACAGGTTCCCTAGAACGAGCCTCCATGTTCTGCGCGTCGGCCTCGGCCTCTCTGTCCAGCCCCGGCCCCTGCCTGCCCAGCCCCCCCGTGGAGACCCTCAGCAAGAGCAAATCCTCCAGCCGGTTCTCTCTCTTCTCCCCTCCGTGGAACAGCAGCTCTGAGTCCGACTCCAACCCACCATCCCGCTCGGGCTCCAAGAAGCTGCGCAACTACAGCCGGAGAGCGGCCACGGGGCCGGCCGGGGCCCGGGCCCCCGACGTGCTGGAGCCCAAACGGAGCGGCCCCGAACACTTCCAGTACTCTGAGCCGGTCATTTCCCGAGTAACAGACTACATCTATGTGGGCAACTTGAATGCGGCATACAATGGCCGCACGCTGTGCCGCAACAACATCGACAGCATCATTGACATGAGCAGCGCGCCCGGAGAGCCGGCCCCCTCCCTCAGCCTCATCCCCTGCACCTGCTCCCGCGGGTCCCGGCACAGCTGGTCCCGCCTCAAAGTGGACATGGGGGACATGCCGGACACGCTTGACGAGCGGCCGGCTCTGAAGCACTGCTGCTTTGAGGACATCAACGAGTGCATAAACGCATCCACAGAGAAGAGGAAGCGCGTGCTGGTCCACTGCCGGGACGGGTTCTCTCTGGCGCCCATGTGCATCATCCAGTACCTGATGGTGAAGCAGAACATGAGGCTAATTGCTGCTTATGAGCTGCTGAGAGCCAAGTACCCAGTCAACATCAAGGAGTGTCACCAGAACGTTCTAGTGAGTCTGGAGCGAGCCCTGTGGCCTGGCGGGGAAGTGGACCCCAAGTGCTTCAAACAGGCGCTGTCCCGCAAGCTGGCCTGGACATGATGTCTCCCCACCCCCAACAGACACACACATGCACATACCCTGATCACTCCCCCTTGTCTGCCTGGCTGCTCCTTCTGTTGCTTTCTTCTTTGGGTTGGTACATTTTCCACTGAAACCACCACGGGCAGCTGTACTTGTCCTTCTAGATATTACTGCACCTTTTTTTAATTTATTTGGTGAAGAGAAATAATTTCCATGTGTTTCTTTATCAAATATTGAAATGGATCTGGGAACAACGACTTTGAATGCAAATGCTTAACAGTTTGCTCTACACCTAATGTTTCGCTCTTTCGTTCACATCTGGCTTACATTCAAAGTCTATGTGCAGGTGCATCAGACTTGTCAAAATCGCTCTAGCTGTTGTTTTCCATTGCCGACCTATTTTGTCTGGCGCATCAGAAGGGCTTGATGCGTCAAACGGTTCAAATCGCGCCACGCTAGATGCTTGAAATGTGTCGCAACGGGCCATCGACGTGCCTCCACATAGACTTTGAATGTAAACCACACACATGAACGCACCATTACAGCCAATATAAAATAAATAATAAAGAAAGTGAAAGTGACAAAAACAATATGTTGACTACCTTAGTCAAACATTTAAAAATTAATTGCAACAGTCGTTCTTTCAGATGGTTCAGAAAGTGCGGTTGGGAATTATAAATTCAAGGTTTCTCCCAGAAAACTTGCACTACTGTTTTTTCTAGTTAAAAATGTTTAGAGTTGACAGGAAATTTGAAAATATCACAAGGTCATATTGTGCTATTGGAAACCATTACTAACAATACCGAAACAGTTACTATAAAATCTTAAACAGGCAAACATGAAAAAAAAACTATAATAAATAAATAAACAATAAATATACAATGCTTGGCCTGGTGGGGGCTGGGGGGCAGTAAAGCCAGACTGATAACACATTGAGGAAAACCCTGAAATATAACGTAAAACAAGCAACGGCATGACGTCACTCAGGGGCAAAGCATAGAACTACACTGAATAGATCTGCCCTCATTGTTCAGGCACATTGTGACAGATAACTAATCTAGAGTCTTTTTTTAAACATCAGAACCGATACAGATCTTGACGGACTTTTTCATCTCTAATTGTGACTTTGTTCTCCACCCTTTCTGTTCAGGACTAGCATCCACAGCTGCTTGGTTCCACAGTGTTTTATCTGTAGCTGTACAGTGAATTTATGTTCCTGTTTCTTTTCTGCTTCATGCTAATGTTCTGTTTTTCTATATCAGGGTAAAATCTTTTAGTGAGCTAACTCAGGAGACTGTTGATGTCAAAGCAATGTGGCATTTATGTTGTTCTTTTGCGACATAGAATATAGGGAGTATTCTGTGGTGTAAACCAAGGCCAGGTTTGGACACTGATCTTGGCTGAATTGTGCTGATAATCTTAAGTAGACTTATACGTTCACAGAACAAAACTAAGGTTATGCAGATGTGGAATTCATTTCAGACATTAGAAAGAGATATTTTGGACGTAATCAGCATGCCAGTGATTGACCCGTTAGTTATTTACTGTCTGTTTCTGACTATGTGGATTAGTGGTTCCCAACCGTTTTTGCGTCAGTTTTGTTAAAAACCTTTAACTTGAAGCAGTGGCTAGACATGATAACTTTAGTTAGAAACTTAAATCTGGGATCACTATGAATGATGCTCAGCAGAAAGAAATTTGACAGTCCTTTCTTTCTTTCAGTCCTTTATTTCTTTTTGGACACTTGGTAACATGAGTTATATCTTTTGCACTCTAATCACAGGCGAATGTATTTTTATTTTCATTTGAATTACTCTCCATAATAAAAATTCAATTAAAGTTTTAGCTCTATGAAATACATATTTAAAAAAATCCAATAAAATTTTTTTAAAAGCATGAAGCAGGAGACAATCTATGTGCCGGTGAAGGAGTCAGCTAATATTACAAATCATTTGAATAATGCTGCATGTTATCATAATGTTAATATCATAATAATCCACTTTTCAACACGTCGGTCTTTGTTTTCACACGAGGATACTAAATATTTACGCAATTTTATCCCTTTTACTGAGTTGCTAAAAAGTGTCAAGAAAGACTCGCCATTGGTTCCTCTTGGTCAATTTGAATAAATTGTTTTTTATTAAAGCCAAAACAAGAGGGCAGTTTAGAGAATAGAAAAGCCTTCCGGCTTTTTCTTTGTAGCTCTTCAGGCTTTCTATTTTGTTGACTTCCTGGTTGCGTGTTTGGGGTAATTCAAGGAATACTGACTGACTGATGCAATACTATTATTGTTTATAGCAGCAAATCTTAAACTCTTGTGACATTTGTGTTTGTGAAAATCTAATTGAAACTATTTAAACCTTGCATACACGTGCGACCGTACACGACCTCCTACTGGCCGCCAGGTTGGGAACCACTGACTGTAACAACACTTCCTACAGAGTTCACCTGTCTAGTTTTAAGAGAAGAAGTAAAATCTACAAATGACATGGAGCTTTTTATAGCACAGCATCAGCCTGTAAAGATTTCAACTGGGAACGGCACTGAAGTAAAACAGCCAATGACCTGTTTTCACAACTTTATCAGTATGGGAGAATAACGGTGCGTAGAGATAATTGGTCATTCCACATTTAGAGATTTTGCACTTTGCAGGAGTAATTTTAAGATGTCATAACATCAGTTAATACCACAACACCCAAAACAAAACTAAAAATGGTGCTTACAGCATTCCTGATAGCCATATAATTGTGTTAGATGCTGATTTGCCCAGAGACAGATTGCGTTCAGACTGCCTAACTGATTTAGACATCCGTTTTCAAGGCCACCTGAAAGTGTTTCCAAGGAAACCGTTCCCTCTGCTTCTTAAATCCTGTCCACACAGGATCGGATCATTCAAAACACGTCAGCGCCAGGTGGGAACAGGAAAATAAGTTTGAGGTGGTTCAGTGAAACAACAAATTTTACTCTAAATTGCAGTCAACGATTTCAGAGAAGAGCTGTGGATTCAATACGTTTGAAAGAGACGCAGCTTTTTTCTAGGCTGTGTGATGCTGTGAGAGCTCATGCCACTCCTCCACAAATGCCACCCTGGGCTGTTGCCCATATCGGAAACCGCCACTGCCCACACCAACTTTTGTTTCCATGTTATGCATGGAATGAAATGTTACAGTAGCCGCATTGCCATTGACCATGTAATAGAGCAATTTGAATTTTCAATAATAAATTAGCTTAATGGAATCACGGCAATTTTGAAAAAACTCAATTTTAACTAAAAAGTTTTGGCGCTAGAATGCGGTGTTTTTTTGTTGTTGTTGGCCGTATCGAAATTGGTTTATTTCACAAAACTGCAATGGAAGCATGTTCTTTACATTACGAGTCATGAGCAACTACCACTTGTGCAAACCACGAAGAAGACGAAAGAAAGTAGTTGGAGGAAGATGGCACAGTATTGTTTCTAATGACGTGAAGAAACTTATTCATTTGTGATTCTAATTGTGTTTCTTATGTAATGGAAACACCATAATTACAAAATTGTGATTTTCTGACATTAGCGGAGCATTGAGAAAGTTTTGCACACATTTGTAATGGAAACGCAGCTAGTTTGAATCTCGCATCATCTCACAAGCTGAAATCTCATTCCAAACTGCTTCAGGTTCTGTGTGTGAAAAGTCGGAGAGAATTTATGACCCAGTCAGTCACATTTCACCAACTTTATGACCACTGTGTGCCCAGATGAGTGATGATCCTATTTGGAAGTCAGCTGTTCTTCCTGAAATCTCTGGGTTTGGATCTCATTGGACTTTGAGTTGCTTCTACACCTAGCTTTAAATATTCCACATGTTGCATCTCATTGAACATGTTTTATTTGTTGGGCCTGTCTTTGTCTCCTGATGGAAGATGTGTGGTCTGACCCATCCTCTGTGTGTCACGGTACCAGTTCATGTGCAGCCACTTCCTTTCTCCATGTTTCACGGCGTTGTTTAGGTTTTGCTCTGTCTCTGTTGTTAGTTATTTTCTGTTTATTTTTTACTTTTTAGTTGCATTTAAGCCTATACCAATATTCCAAACTGCCATATTAATGTGCACTAACCAGATTAAGGCAATGAATCAGCAATCTAGACTTGCTACTGTTGGGTCACTTCCTATAATGGTAAAAATAAGTTCTGCCCATTTAAATGCTGTAGTTTTTTTTTAAAATGTTTTTTCTGTATTTATTTTTATTGGGATATACTTTTCCACAAATGTTTCTATTTTGAGTTTATCTTTAACAAAGGGTGAGATGATGATGATGATATAAACTTTGTTTTATGGTTTTGACCTTTTAGGATTAAAATAAGATGATTTTAGAACCCGTTCACCACAGTGCCACTGCAACACTGTACTTTAAACCTTAGAACTTGAAAACAGATGCACTAACTAAATCAGATACAGACTGGTTCTTATTTCTGTCTGCATTATAGGTTTGAAAATGGTCTTCTTTAATTAAATTTTGGCACCAGTAGATCTACTAACCTTGACAGTCAGAACATAAATCAAAATCTGCATTTCCACTGCTGTGAAAGTCTAGTCTAGTCTTTGTAAAATTAAATTTACTCCCCAATATATGAAGTAATGGTGTTTAAAAAGAGACCAATCAAAAGGAATATCAAACACAAAATATCAGCAAACGAATTCAAAGTCTACGCTAACCTTCTTTCACAGGTTAGCGTCCTCTACAGGCCTTATGCCAAACTGCAAACTGGGCTCAACATTTGCAGACAATGTACTGAATGATGTTTTCAAAGTTTAAAATTCAGGATCGATGCTTTGAACTAGGAGTGGACCATATGGACTTAGAAAATCATTGCAATATTTTGTGGTACTCTTGTGATAACGACAAAAATGAATTAGAAAAATATTAATTGCCTCTTTTTTATGGCTGTGAATGCATGGAACAGCTTTCAAAGCGGCACAAACAACATGGTTCTTGGAAAACATTCCCCTTTGAAATGGGCTTCTTCTTAAGATTAAACTGCATGTAGTAACTGCATCAAATCAATTTTCTGATATTTATTAGAAATATCAGCTTGTGCCCCCATGGAACAAACTGTGGAGAAAATAGTAAAAATAACTTTTGTGATAATACTGTCAGTTTTTTCACATCATTAATTGATGTGAAAGAAAATGCTTGATCAAAATTATACGAAAGTTTTTACGATAAACTATGAGGGGCCGTTTAGGACAAAATTTACGTTTTGTCTCTCACACACTACCAAAAAGTCTCGCATACTCCAAAAAAGTAGCCTCGCATACTAAAAAAAAATTACGTTTCGTCTCTCACACACTACCAGAAACTCTCGCACACTCCAAAAATTACGTTTTGTCTCTCACACACTACCAGAAACTCTCGCACACTCCAAAAAAGTTGCCTCGCATACTCCAAAAAATTACGTTTCGTCTCTCACACACTACCAGAAACTCTCGCACACTCCAAAAAAGTAGCCTCGCATACTCAAAAAAATTACGTTTTGTCTCTCACACACTACCAGAAACTCTCGCACACTCCAAAAAAGTTGCCTCGCATACTCCAAAAAATTACGTTTCGTCTCTCACACACTACCAGAAACTCTCGCACACTCCAAAAATTACGTTTTGTCTCTCACACACTACCAGAAACTCTCGCACACTCCAAAAAAGTAGCCTCGCATACTCAAAAAAATTACGTTTTGTCTCTCACACACTACCAGAAACTCTCGCACACTCCAAAAAAGTTGCCTCGCATACTCCAAAAAATTACGTTTCGTCTCTCACACACTACCAGAAACTCTCGCACACTCCAAAAAAGTTGCCTCGCACACTCCAAAAATTACGTTTCGTCTCTCACACACTACCAGAAACTCTCGCACACTCCAAAAAAGTTGCCTCGCATACTCCAAAAAATTACGTTTCGTCTCTCACACACTACCAGAAACTCTCGCACACTCCAAAAAATAGCCACGCACACTAAAAAAAATACTAAAATGTCACACACACACAAACGTTAACTTTCTCGCACACATACACTAACAGCTCGCACATTCACAAACGTTAACTGTCTCGCACACATACACTAACAGCTCGCACATTCACAAACGTTAACTTTCTCGCACACATACACTAACAGCTCGCACATTCACAAACGTTAACTGTCTCGCACACATACACTAACAGCTCGCACATTCACAAACGTTAACTGTCTCGCACACATACACTGCTACCAGCTCGCACATTCACAAACGTTAACTGTCTCGCTCACATACACTGCTACCAGCTCGCACACACACACACACAGACGTTTATCTCTCACATACACAAGACTAAAGTTGAACACACAGTACTAAGATTCGTTTTTTGAATGTGTGAGAGCGAAACTCTTTTTGAATGTGTGAGAGCGAGACTTTTTTTGAATGTGTGAGAGCGAGACTTTTTTTGAATGTGTGAGTTGTCACGGAAGAGGCGGGGCATAATTTTTGGATCAAACTGCGCATGCGTAGATCCTAAACCTTAAGTTTCGATTGTTGACTCACTGTATGTTCTATTACTTAGTATATTTGTGCTATATATATTTTAAATATATATAGAACGTTTAATTTTCTTGTAGATTAAATGTGCTATAGAAATAAATGAATTTGATTGATTGATTAAAAATAGCAAAATTGCTGTAGTACAATCTGTCCACTGGGTGCCAGCATTACAGGAATTATTAAGAGGTCTTGTGAGAAATTCTGTTCCCCCGTGAAAATCTGTTCCCCCTGTGCCGGGAGCGCGCATTGCAGCCAGAGACGTGGATCCGGTGAATCTGACCATTTTCACGGCGCTTCTGATCGATTTCTCGGTAAAAACTACTCATATGATCATATCAATGTGTAACTTTCAGTTTAATCGGCAGCTATCAAAATAAAAATACATACATAAATAAACGAGGTCCGGTGTGGAGGTCTTTTTTCGCTGTTTTGTGTTATTTTGAAAGCGAAGAAAATCGATCTTTTTTCAGCTTTTGTCTCGTAAGCCTGACAAATAAAAGTCAGTCAACAAACACAGGTTCCCAACACATAGTGTGCATTTATAATTTTTCATTTCTGATGAAGGAGGAAGGAGATTAATATACCTGCAAGATATTTTACTTTGTTTTCAAAATATTTGCACTATGTTTGACATTTGTCCTTAACATAGTTTAATATAAGGTAGCTATTGAAAGATAGTTTCAATATATTTATATATATTTAAAAACACAAATATACTAAGTAATACAACATACAGTGAGTCAAAAATGGAAAATTATAGTTTAGGATCTACGCATGCGCAGTTTGATCCAAAAATTATGCCCCGCCTCTTCCGTGACAACTCTCACACATTCAAAAAAAGTCTCGCTCTCACACATTCAAAAAACGAGTCTTAGTACTGTGTGTGTGTGTTCAACTTTAGTCTTGTGTATGTGAGAGATAAACGTCTGTGTGTGTGTGTGTGTGTGTGCGAGCTGGTAGCAGTGTATGTGAGCGAGACAGTTAACGTTTGTGAATGTGCGAGCTGTTAGTAATGTATGTGAGCGAGAAAGTTAACGTTTGTGTGTATGTGAGCGAGCTGATAGTGTGTGTGCGAGAAAGTTAACGTTTGTGTGTGCGTGGCTATTTTTTTGGAGTATGCGAGAGTTTTTGGTAGTGTGTGAGAGACAAAACGTAATTTTTTTGAGTATGCGAGGCTATTTTTTTGGAGTATGCGAGAGTTTTTGGTAGTGTGTGAGAGACAAAACGTAATTTTTTGAGTGCGAGAGTTTTTGGTAGTGTGTGAGAGACGAAACGTAATTTTTTTGAGTGTGCGTGGCTACTTTTTTGGAGTATGCGAGAGTTTTTGGTAGTGTGTGAGAGACAAAACGTAATTTTTTTGAGTGTGCGAGGCTATTTTTTTGGAGTATGCGAGAGTTTTTGGTAGTGTGTGAGAGACAAAACGTAATTTTTTTGAGTGTGCGAGAGTTTTTGGTAGTGTGTGAGAGACGAAACGTAATTTTTTTGAGTGTGCGTGGCTACTTTTTTGGAGTATGCGAGAGTTTTTGGTAGTGTGTGAGAGACGAAACGTAATTTTTTTGAGTGTGCGTGGCTACTTTTTTGGAGTATGCGAGAGTTTTTGGTAGTGTGTGAGAGACGAAACGTAATTTTTTTGAGTGTGCGTGGCTACTTTTTTGGAGTATGCGAGAGTTTTTGGTAGTGTGTGAGAGACGAAACGTAATTTTTTTGAGTGTGCGTGGCTACTTTTTTGGAGTATGCGAGAGTTTTTGGTAGTGTGTGAGAGACGAAACGTAATTTTTTTGAGTGTGCGTGGCTACTTTTTTGGAGTATGCGAGAGTTTTTGGTAGTGTGTGAGAGACAAAACGTAATTTTTTTGAGTGTGCGAGGCTATTTTTTGGAGTATGCGAGAGTTTTTGGTAGTGTGTGAGAGACAAAACGTAATTTTTTTGAGTGTGCGAGAGTTTTTGGTAGTGTGTGAGAGACAAAACGTAAATTTTGTCCTAAACGGCCCCTCATAATAAACAATACAATAAATACCCACCTCTACTTTAAACTTCACAAATGTATATCTGACCTCTGCTGCATTTCTTTGTCTTCACAATAATGTTTGTGCTCTAAAATTCTCTTGGAGAATGTGGACAGTGTTGCACCTCCTGCAGCTTTTATATCAGCTTAACTTTAAGACAGACTTTTTTATTTACTCAGATTCCATCATTCTCATATTTCAGCTTTGGAGTTTTCTTTATGTACAGTTTTTAACATTTGTTATCTGCATGAAAAGATGTTTGCAGCAGCAAAATGCTGCTGGGTCCCGTGAAAATCAATATTCATCATTATTTGATGTTTCATAGCAATAAGTGGCTACACATCATCTATTTGGCATCTTGTAGTTTAGATCCTTTTTAATTTTTAATCAAAAATAGTATTTACCACATGCACAAAAATTGGGCTTCAGGTACTTTGGATCCAGATGATGTCACCGTCCATATATGAAACTATCTCTGTTTAACAGAGAGCCATGGCTGCAGCAGCTGTTTCTTTGTTGGCAAAAAGTGCTTTTATAATTGCTCCAAAAATAGCGAAAAGGCTGGTAATTTATATATATTTTTTATACTTTCAGTATTTATTGGTATTCTGGCTCTAAACTGCAAGGTAGAGGCCATGGTAGGCATGTACAACACTGGCTTACAAAAATATATATTTTGGAAATTGTCTGTTTTTTCAACCGAATTAGGATTATTTTGCACCGCTGAATCCAAAAATGACATCCATTTTTCTCAATCAGGTTTTTATTCTAATTTGCTTTATAGAAATCTGATTTTCTGACTAAATTGATGAAATTTTTTGTGACATTATCAGTTCATTTCTCATCCAAAAAAGGTTTTAGGAGAAAAAGATGGTTTTCTAACATAATGTATAAATTAAATGTCACAAACTTGGATTTCTGTAAATTGTATAATAAACACTAATAAGGGTAAGTACATGTGAATTGAACATTACATCTTCATTGTGTAAAATTCCCCGTCTCTTTTCTGTCCTGATGGAATCTCTCGCTCATCACTCATTGATCAGATTCTCAGGAAACCGAGATTTTGATGCTCATGTTGCTCCATAGTTCAGAAAGTTGACCTGTTTGAGCAAAACCAATGTGATTTTTGGATTCAGCCAGTGTAATAGATCCGCTGGATCACCGATGTGAAATTGTAGCTGAGGTTTCTTTTAAGACCCCTATCTTTATAATATACCAATAATTAAAGTAATTACTTGCTAAGGCCATAAGTTAAATGCAATTTAGTAATCGCCAAAGAAAACTTGAATTTGTTCTGAATAACAAAAAATCTATGGAGCTGCAGCAGAGTTCACCCAAGTTTATTTTTATTTTTTGGTCAGGAAATTATGCATCTTTTCATATTTATATATCTGGAGCTGATCCTTTTATTTTATTATTTTTTTATCAGTGTTTAAATGTCAGACTTGCACCATAACAGGAAACTGAATTATAACGGCTACATGAAGGTATGATATTTTGTATTTTGATTTTGCTTGAATCCTAATAGTTTGTATTTGCTATATTTGGTCCCTATCAGACGGTGTCTCTCTCTAAGCACATCTGTCATGTGAAGGGTGCGGCTGTAGTGGAAGTATGGTGCCTTCGTTCAGCGTCGTTTTGTATGCCTTGTGGTGACACTTTGCACAATTTGTATGAATTTAACCTCTTGATATCTTGTACAGAAACTATGTCTATTTCTGGATGTTTTATTTGGATGGAAGGTGTCCATGTGACATTTGAGTGATGTGGTTTTTGCTGTTCTCTTCGGTGGTTGTGAAAGCCTAGTAAATGAGCAGATGTTGAAGTACTCCTGCAAAGCACTCTGAAAAAACAACAACAGTGTTTTGGTGTCTTCTTGTTGTAAATGATGCACATCAGTCCAATGCTAATCTGTTCTCTCAGGTGATTTCTTATTGGCCCACAATGTTTTTAATGAATTTGATGTTTTAAAATGTGAAGCAATGCATTTCTCATCTTACTTTTCCAAAGTTAATGTTAATTTCTATTGTTAAAACATTAAAATGCTGTTGTACACCTTGGTGGACTTTTTTGTTGTTTTTGTTGAAGTCAGGCAATTTAAAAGTCCAAGATAAAATTGAGCTTAGATTTCTAACACGTTTAAAGATATTTTTAAATTATTCTTACTGTGAAAATTCTGAGTCGGGATGGAAAAAATTTGGTCTCTCTTGGTCACATCTTGTAAAAACGCATGCGGGGTCAGTGTGACTCCCCCTTTGGACCTCATGTGGTCTGACTGACCCCCCTTTGGACCTCATGTGGTCTGACTGATCCCATTTTTTTAGACACGGGAGAGTCAGACAGTAAAGGAGAGTTTTACTGCATGTAAACATGTTTCAGTCAAACTAATGTATTACAAGGGTAGATATCATGATCTAGATATAGATATCAAGGTTTCAGATGTCACAGATTCTGTTCATTACTTTTATGGACAGAATTTCTAGGCGCAGTCGAGGTATTGAGGGGATCTGTTTTGGTGGCCTTAGGATTGCATCTCTGCGTTTTGCGGATGATGTGGTCCTATTGGCTTCTTCAAGTCGTGATCTGCAGCTCTCGATGGAGCGGTTTGCAACTGAGTGTGAAGTGGCTGGGAAGAGGATCAGTGCCTCCAAATCTGAGGCCATGGTCTTAAGCCGGAAAAGGGTAGAGTGCCTTCTCCAGGTCAGGGGGACTGTCCTGCCCCAAGTGGAGAAGTCTAAGTATCTGGGGATTTTGTCCACGAATGAGGGAAGAAGGGAGCGGGAGATCGACAGGTGGATTGGCGCAGGGTCTTCTGTGAAGTGGGCTCTGTATCGGTCAGTCGTGGTGAAGAGAGAGCTGAGTCAAAAAGCGAAGCTCTTGATTTACCAGTCAATCTACATTCCTACCCTCATCTATGGTCATGAGCTTTGGCTTATGGCCGAAAGAACAAGATCAAGGATATAAGCGGCCGAAATGGGTTTCCTCCGGAGGGTGGCTGGGCTCTTACTTAGAGAGAGGGTGAGAAGCTCGGTCATCCGGGAGGGATTTAGAGTAGAGCCGCTGCTCCTTCACGTCGAGAGGAGCCAGTTGATGTGGTTCGGGCATCTGGTCAGAATGCCTTCTGGACGCCTCCCTGGTGAGGTGCTCCTGGCACGTCCCACCGGTAGGAGGCCTCGGGGAAGACCCAGGAGACGCTGGAGGGACTATGTCTCTCGGCTGGCCTGGGAACGCCTTGGGGTTAGCCTGGAGGAGCTGGAAGAAGTGGCTGGGGAGAAGGAAGTCTGGGCCTCCCTTCTGAATCTGCTGCCCCCACGACCCGACCCCGGATAAGCAGAAGAAAATGGATGGATGGATGGATGGATGGATGGATAGATGGATGGATGGATGGAAGGATGGATGGATGGAAGGATGGAAGGAAGGAAAGAAAACATTCAGTGCTGCATTATGACAGAAGAGGATTCTGGGAAGCTTGAGTTCCAGTTTCTCTGTCTGCCCTTGAAGACTCAAAGAACTGCTGTCGTAACAGTCTATTGCTACGCCCACGCAATGTTTATCTTGACTGCAGTAACATCTACAAAAATAGTCATTTAAAGATGAAAATGAATAATTAAGGATTCCAAGCAATGAAATAAATAAATTAAACCAAAGCATTTGCATGAGAGAAAGCCCTGTAGTTTTTTGTAATCAACAAACATATCAACTTTAGAGAACTTGATGCATCAGTTTGTGACGTTGTTTCTGTCTGGACTCTAACTGTTGATTCTTGCCTCTGTTTTTAGACATGCCTCCCTGTCAGAGCCGTTTCCATCAGCCGAGAATGTGTCAGCTGCTTGCTGTTGATCTCTCAATGTGGTTGGTGGTGGGTGGGTTTGTTTGAGAGGCTTTTATATGATAGGGATTCTTGAATTCTTACTCCAAATCATACGGGGAAATTCTGCCTCAATTTTGCTTCCACCAGGTTTCCTCTTCCTGTGGAAGCATTACTTCCTGGAAACCGATGCTTTCCTGAAATGGCCTCACAGTCAGAAGGATTTCCACAGCCATCTTTTTTGGTAAAAATTAAAATGTCTGTGGTAATTGATTTCTATAAACACAATGCGTAGTTATTAAAATTTATTTTATGATTATTTTATCTTTCAGGGATTTAAAGCAAATCAAGATGTCAGAATGAGTAACTCAGAGCTGCAGTAACCTCTGTTATGCTACTTGGTCAAACTACGATATGTCAAACTGAATGGGATTTTTGATCTTCACAGCTGATATGTTTTTGTATTATCAGCCTGATAAAGAAGGATGGTTCTGTTCTGGTTCTGTTTATGATTCTGTTTTGGTTCTATTTATGGTTCTGTTTTGGTTTTGTTCTGGTTCTGTTCTGGTTCTGTTCTGGTCCTGTTTTGGTTTTGTTCTGGTTCTTTTCTGGTTCTGTTTATGGTTCTGTTTTGGTTTTGTTCTGGTTCTGTTCTGGTTCTTTTCTGGTTCTGTTTATGGTTCTGTTTTGGTTTTGTTCTAGTTCTGTTCTGGATCTGTTTATGGTTCTGTTCTGGTCCTGTTTTGGTTTTGTTCTGGTTCTTTTCTGGTTCTGTTTATGGTTCTGTTCTGGTCCTGTTTTGGTTTTGTTCTGGCTCTGTTCTGGATCTGTTTATGGTTCTGTTTATGGTTCTGTTCTGGTCCTGTTTTGGTTTTGTTCTGGTTCTTTTCTGGTTCTGTTTATGGTTCTGTTTTGGTTTTGTTCTGGTTCTGTTCTGGATCTGTTTATGGTTCTGTTTTGGTTCTGTTTTGGTTTTGTTCTGGCTCTGTTCTGGTTCTGTTCTGGTTCTGTTTTGGTTTTGTTCTGGTTCTGTTCTGGTTCTGTTTATGGTTCTGTTCTGTTTTTGTTCTGGTTTTGTTCTGGTTCTGTTCTGGTTCTGTTTATGGTTCTGTTCTGGTTCTGTTTTGGTTTTGTTCTGGTTCTGTTCTGGTTCTGTTTATGGTTCTGTTTATGGTTCTGTTCTGGTTCTGTTTTGGTTTTGTTCTGGCTCTGTTCTGGTTCTGTTTATGGTTCTGTTTTGGTTTTGTTCTGGTTCTGTTCTGGTTCTGTTTATGGTTCTGTTTTGGTTTTGTTCTGGTTCTGTTCTGGTTCTGTTTATGGTTCTGTTCTGGTTTTGTTCTGGTTCTGTTCTGGGGACTACTTTGAAACTTCTGGGGATGACGATGCAAAGAAAGATTTTACATAAAATCAAGAAAACTATTATTTTACAAAATTATTTAAAAAAACAGACTTCCTTTAGTCAGCAGCCTCTTCAAATTGGTTGTAATACAGACTGCTACAGGAGATCTTTCCCACCCACAGCCATCACCATCTACAGTAACTCTATCATCAAATGAGTTACAACATTTAATTTCCATATGGGATCGATAACATATTTTTGAATTTCATTAAATAAAATTTTGTTTCCATTTTGCTTTCACATATATTCCTGTGATAAGTAATTTGTTCCTCTTTGTACTTGTATTGTTATTGGTAATTTTTATCTCCCTCCTGTGTATTCCTGCTGTTTACTTAAACCTCACCCCTCCACTGTCTTTATTATCACTTAGATGTTTCCTATAATCATAGTGTCTATCCCATGCTCTCTTTTTTAAACCCACTCCTTGTATGCGCTAGTCTAGTGCTTAATGTTTCATTGCTAATCAGCTCCACTGTGAGTAAATTCCTCTGTTGTTAATTTGTTTTATACTTATGAAAACCTCACTTTGACTAGGACTTTGTCAGCTCTTCAGTCTTTCTCCTCCAGATACAAAAACAATGTACTTTCCTTTCCGCTGACTCTTTTGTTTTTATCCTCATTGGTTTAGAAATGCTCTGTGGAAACAACCACGTTTTCAGTTTTCATTAAATCATCTCAACAAGGAAGTAATAAGACAAGAACAAAGCAAAGTGTAGACCTTTGCTTTGTTCTTGCTTAAGATAAAATGAGTAACGAGCATGTCAGAATGTAGGCAAAAAATGAATTAAATGAGCTGAAATGAAATGAGTTTTGATGGTACGAGTTAAAAAGGATAACAATCTTAAAGGGCGGGTTATTTATAATGCAGGCAGCCTAGGAAGGGGCAACTGACAGTGTACTGTATTTCATGACCTTGCCATCTCATTGGCTTGTCCAGTAATCCACCACCATATAGAGAAAGTGGAGGATTTAGAGGGCTTTCTGAGATTGCAATATAAACCTTCTTTACACTTTCTCAGCGTGGGACTCAGTCTGCGTCTGACTGCAGAAGCTCTGCCTCGGTAAAGGAAAAACTTTTCTCTATGCTCTTCATCTTGATGTTGCTTTGTTCTCTCTGTCAGCTTCCTGGTGGCAGCTTTTCATTTCTTTATTAAAGGCAGCAAATCTTTACAATGTAGAAACTTTGCAATTAACAGGTGAAGTTTTATGTGATATCACTTGTGAATGCCTTTGGTGTAGTGTGAAATTTTGTGTCCGACTTGGAAAGGATTTTGCTTTTTGAGGTAAGACAGGGCGATCTTCTCTGTTGGCATTAAGTGCGTGTCCTGCTGGGCCGCCACAGTAATGTGTCGGCTGATGATGTGGAGCACTGAAAGCCAACGCCACGGCGAGGCTCTGAGTTGAAAATCAATCCAACAGTTTTTATCCTCCTGTCAACACCATGGAGGTTAGTATTTGGAGGAACACCTGGTTTGATACGGTGTTGACAGAAGTTATGTCTCTTTAAACGAAGCCATGTCTAAAGAACCCAGTCTGTTAAAAAGAAGTTAAATGGTTGTGAATCCCTCAGTTTTCCTTCAAGAGTTAAGATTTCTCTTTTAGAAAACACTTAGGACACAAATGCAGGACCATATGTATATATATTTTCATTTGTTATTAGGTATTGCTGTGTCCAGATTTTCTTTAAATAAACTTGTAGGCAAGACATAGCCTCCTTTCTTCCTGTTACTACTTCAAGGAGCTCTGACATTTGTTCCTGTGCCAGTTGAATGTTTCAGATGCCTGTGGTCATCACACATCCTTTCTTTTCAGGGGAGCTGTTTTTTTTTCTTCATACTTGATGAAAGCTTTGGGAACAGCTGTAGACCCAGGAATAGATGTTGCTCTGCTGCTCTGCTGCAGCTTCTAGGGATTACAATCAGCTCAGGCAGCAACTATGCAGCCTCAAGAGATCTGAAACTGTCTTAGTTTCTTCTTAACCCAGTGACATTATAAGTAAGGTTTTATATTTTGAGTGAAATACAATGTCTTGATAAAGTGTTTGACACAGAGTTGGGAAAAGTATTAGAATAAATAATAAATCCAGTATCACACAGTGTGAGAAAGACAATTGATCCAGCCACAGGACAGACAGCAGTGTAAATGCACATATAACACTGGGTTACAAAAAATATTTTTTGGAAGTTGTCTTTGTTTTTTCAACAGGATTATTTTGCACCGCTGAATCCAAAAATAACATTCAATCTCAATCAGGTTTTTATTCTAATTTCAATTTTATAGAAATCTGATCCTCTGGCTACATTGATGATATTTTTGTGATATTATCAGTTCATTTCGGTTAATATTTCTCATCCAAAAGAAGTTTTAGGAGGAAAAAAAAGTTTTCTAACTTTTAACTGTATTAATTAAATGCCAAAAAATTGGATTTCTGTAAACTGAATAATAAACACTACTAAGGGTAAGTACATGTGAATTGATCATCACGTCTTCATTGTGTAAAATTCTCCATCTCTTTTCTGTCCTGATGGAATCTCTCCTCCTCCTCTTGATCAGATTCTCAGGAAACCGATCCAGATGTGAGAACAAGTCATGCATTTGATGCTCATGTTGCTCCATAGTTCAGAAAGTTGACCTGATTGAGCAAAACCAAAGTGATTTTTGGATGCAGCACATAAAAATGACCCTAAAACTGTTGAAAAAACCGAGACAATATTTTAGCTGTAGACCAGTGGAATCTGACAGACGTATCAATGAGTCAATAAAAACACGTCACAGTGTTGTGATCTTCTCCATTCCTGCCCTCCTGTTGCATACTGATTGCTGTTGCCTACATCAGCTCCTGTCGTCAGTCTGGATTGGGGCTCCAGTCTTCCAGAGCTACCACCCTGTAACTTTTTTCTAACACACCTGCATCAAATGAATGGCTGCAGAGCACAGTTACTGCCGATGAGGAAAGCCAGCCTTTTTACTCAGGTGTATTGGAACAAGGATCCATCTAAAAGTTGCAGAGTGGCAGTTCTCAAAGTGGCCACAACTGACCAAAAGGTCAAAATCTCACATTTTGGTCATTATCCAGGTGGCAAGCCTTAACCACAATTTTTGAAAAGCAACGTCTCGATAATATTTTGGTGTGGTAGCCCTTCCAAAGTAGTAGCTTAGCCATAGTCGTCAGCTCATAGTTAACAACCCCTTTGGACAGATTCTGTTTTTTGAATCCAGGTATGGACATTTGTCAAAGGTCTGTAATAAATGCTTGGTGTCGTCTTAAAGGGAACACGCTTGGCTTGACCAACACAGAGGTCAGTAGAGCTTGTTAAGCCAAAATTAATACACATTTTTCCACACTTTTCGCCTCAGCTAGGCGGTATCTGGGAGATAAGAGTTAATAATAACTGGAATACTCAACAGACTCTAAGGATTCAGAACATGTATACCATACCCATACTGTCTGTTTATGGGAGGAGATTGAGCTGTGATTTGACACCACAGACCAACCCTGTTAACAGCCTTCAAGTATTCCATGTCTGACATCTTGACCATGGATCTGACTTGTTGTCTGTGCAAATAATATTTTCCCAAAGTCTTGGTGATCATCAAGGAGTTTTTTTGGGAAATGTAAGACAAGCTTTTGTGTTCTTTTTCGTCAGCTGTGGTTTTCTCTTTGGATATCATGTGGATGCTATTTTTGCCCCCCTCTCTAATGGTCTGTTTCTTATTGTTGAATCATACACACTGGCAGTAACTGCAGCAGGTAAGGCCTTCAGTACTTTAGATGCTGTTCAGGATCTGTTATCGCCTTCTGAGTGTGACGTAGATGAGCTTCTTGAGAACTCTGTGCTGGCTGGGTGTTGCTGTTAGGATTCTCTTCTGTTCCATCTGTTGAGTCCCATTGTGGACAATGGAGTCAAAAATCCCTTCCAGACTAAGTGGCATAACTTTGTTTCTCATCTGTTCTAGATTTTTTAGCCCACCTCTTGCTGTTGTACAAGTTATATTATAGTGATTGTTTTGGAAAACAAGAAAGACATTTAATTAATTATTTTATAAGGAGGGCAATTATGGTTTCATCTAGTGTCAGGTTAGTTTTGGAAACTATGATTATAAGAAATTAATCATCATTTGAAAATAGCTTTTTTGTGAGGTGACTTAAAAATCTATTTGATCATTTCAAAATGACAAAACCAAAAATAAACAAAATCTGTAAGAGGACAAATGCTTTTTTAATGGCACTGTGTTATTGTAAAAAAAAATAAAAAATACAAAACATATTCAAATGTAAGAATGTTTTTAAAAACATTTCATTTTTGGTGAATTATCATTTTATCAATAAATTATCATTTATTGAGGACTGGTCAAGGTATTTGATTTTAAAATCAAAAAGTAAATTTAGCACAATTGGGAAAAAATAGATGGTTTAAATCATCCATTTAACAATACAAACTGTTCAATGGGTTCTTATTGAACAGAAACTGTGATTTCTATCTGTGGGTTTTGTGTTTAATGCTTATTAGTTCTCTTTGTTGAAATAAACTGTTAAAATAAGACTGACTGGTTGCTGTGGTTATTTTTTATTTAGCTGTTTTTCCTTTAACCATCCCACAGTCATAAGAGACGGGGTCTATTGGACCCCACAAGCTCTTTACCCTGCGTGCACTTTTACAAGTTTTTTGTGTGTGTTTGGTTTCATGAACTGACAGACTCCCAAACAGAACACACAGGAACTTGATTTTTTTTCACAGAACCTGTCCCATACCTTACTGTTACGACAAAGTGAATGTTTTAACAAATATGTTAAACGTAGTTTTATGAAAGTTCAATACCGCAACTTTAAATGTTGTTACAATGCAAGTTGTCATAAAGTTTCTAGCAAAATATTGAGCAAAGAAAGATCAACAGTGCCACCTGGAATTATTATGAACCTGTCTGTTTTTCATTTAGATTTCCTATCTAAATGAAAAACAGACAGGTTCATTCTGCTGGAAAAAGAGACACGATTCAAATAAGATCAACAACATTTATTTAAGAATGGCAAAGCAAACACATAAAAAAGTAGAAAATGTATGACAACGTTATGAGAAATTAATTTGCAATATAATACCAAAAAAATTAAGGGGAATTTTGATTAAAGTTTTGAATATCCAACAGTTAGGACCTTGGCCATGTTCAAATTAAAGGTGAGATAAAGACTATACTACGTTCCTAAAATAAAAACATTTTGCTTAAAAATAATAGGCAGTTCTGTCAGCACAGAAATAAGATTTAAACATGAAAGGCAGTTTGCCTTTCTGCTTTCCTGAGTATTTCAAATTTTGCTGTGACAAAAAAACACAACCCAAATCTGTAAGATTAAAGCTGCTTTGTAATAATTTGAACAACAAAAAGAATAAACTATGGAATTATAAAGTCAGGACCCTTTTGTTTAACTCAGGGTACAACTTCAAGAAAAGTTGCCTTTTGATGTCGTTGCACTTTAGATTCTGACCAGTAGATGGTGCAAGAGAAGTCAAAATGAAGCAGGAGTGAAATTTAAATGGAGCCAAAATAAATAGCGCCTAAACTGGTAGCAGTCAGAAGGTTGAACAGAAAACCTGAAACAGATCAGTCTTCCTTTACCAACCTAAAGGTTAAAAACTATGAATGAATGTGCTGTTTATTATCAAAGGAACAACATGAGCAAAGCATGTGAGACTAAGAAGTGGAGATTGTTGAAAAAGACAGAATGTTGTCATTGTAACACAGTCCTGAAATAGACCTGAATTCAGCTTTCTTTGATTTGTTTTAACAGATAGAGACCAAATCCTACACCCAACATGGCCACTGAGTGAGTAAAATGTGATTTTTTTGTGCTTTGTATTTTGAGGCCAGCAGAACATGTAGCTTCTGTTATGTTAAAAAAAAATATTTGTGTTGCTAAATTTGTGAAACATTTTAGGTCATTTTACAGAACATTTCTAAACATAATAAAAACTAAAAATCAAATCTAACTTTATAGCTACTACTATTATTTGCCCTATAAAATGAATTTGTTTCTGTGTGCAGAAAAAGACTGTCTGCTAGACGCAAGCACACTCTGAAGGTAAGCCCACATAATTCAGAATTATATGTATGTGTGTGTGTCTGTGTGTGTGTGTGTGTGTGTGCGCGTGTGTGTAGGTGTTTGTGCGTGTGTGCGTGTGTGTGTAGGTGTGTGCGTGTGTGTGCGTGCATGTGTGTGTGTGCGCGCGTGCGGTGTGGTGTGGGTGTGGGTGACCATGAGCTACTGTAAATATTAACACTTTAGCACAACATTCGATCCAGGAACACATATGTTTATACTTGTGCCTGAACTCAATCAGTGTATTTTCTGAAGGGTCTTTTTCTTTTTGCAGAGCTGCATGCTTGTGGTCGCAAACAATTTACTGGAGGCTGAATCTCAAGTGAAGGCCAAAGAGAGGGAGACGTTTCTGGCAGAGAAATGTCCTCCTTTGGATGTGCCATATTCCAGGGAAGAACTAGTGGTGAGAAGAAAACCGTCAGAATATTGTCCTGGTATCATAATGACATACCTTCACAAACAAGGCAAAAGTTTTTCCTGACCTTTTCTTGGATATGGATATGTTTTTGTGACTTATTTATGGGCCTTCATATAGCAAAATTCTGAACAAAAATCTATTACATATTTTCTATTTTTTTATTTTGTTTCTCAGGAACTGTGCAAGAAACTTCATCAGCAGATCAATATAAGTGAAGAGGAGAGATACTGCACAGAATTCAAACTGAACATGGTCCTCAATGAGGTGAGACGCCTCAGTCTGCTGGTTCTGTCTGGAGGGAAACTGGCCGGGATTCCACATGTTGAACTCTCTCACAATAATCTGCTAATAATAGAATAATTCTTTCTAGGGATGCACGATATACTAAGACTTATTTGGCCAATAACCGATATCAATACTGATATTATTTTCTGATGTCAAATTTATTCATGACATCTTCTCTCTAAGACAATGACAACACTCAACCAGAGCAAATTTGTAAATCTTCATAAAATAAACGAGTTAAAAGCACATCAGTCATGCATTAATACTTAACAGTTTCTGATGATGAGGTGCTGAGCTGCAGGCATCATTGTCTCTGGTTTGTCAAGCAACTCCTTTTATGTCCATGAATCATTTTGAATGGTCGATGTCTGATATTAAATTTTACAGCTAATATCAGCCAATACCGATACCATGCTGATAATATTGTGCATCTCTAATTCTTCCTGTAGTTCGGTGAATGCAACATAATTAAATAGCAGTAGATGAGTTGAGAACATAGCATTCTTGAAGTGTGGAAGCTAATATAATGGAAGAAGACTTCAAAGTGGTAGTGCTCAGCATGGGTTTTTCTATAAATGTTCAAGGTGTTTTTTGACCTGTTGTACTGGGAAGAGACTTTGGGTCATATGACTGAGAGAATGTTTCAGAGCAACCTTAGGAATGTCAGGAAGCCTCACTAGATCAGCGAGACCAAGCTGGACGATGGAGGTTTGAGGATCTGTGCTCTGGAAAGACATTTGAGTCCCACATTTTCTTTGTCTGCACTTTATAAACTTTTAAAGAAATGTTTACAAATGATTTCCAGCTCCAGATCTCAGAAGACAACATGACCATCTTCGGAAGACAGAGTTCTGATTGGTGACTTTAATTCAACCTTTCCTGACCATTCTACAGGTCAGGGACCTAAACATCAAGATCGTGGATCTTAGAGGAAAGTTCAAAAGACCACGACTGAAGAAGGTGCGTATGTCCGCCGACGCCATGCTGAAGGCTCTGCTGGGCTCCAAACACACGGTCAACATGGACCTGAGGGCCAACCTGAAGCAGGTCAAGAAGGAGGTCAAAGAGGAGGTGAGCTGTTCAACATGAACAAACTCTTCGAAAACTAACTAAACTCTAAACTTCCACTTTATTTTTTTTTGGTTAGATCTCTCAAATGTTGCCCTTCTTTAGAAATCATTTTGATTTAGTTTTGGCCTCTATCTGAGAGGATACGATATAGAAATAATTAAAGATGTTGATGTTAACACCAGCTTCCTCACAGATGATTTGTACGTTTGATTTTTCAACCGCAAAAACTAAGAATTTCTTTTTTGTGTTTTTAGGACAAGCAGCTACGTGACGTGGGAGATTGGCGCAAGAACATTGAAGACAAGTCTGACAGGAAGAAGATGTTTGACAGTTAAATATTATATCTATCAAAGCCTAACAGCCCTAACAGAATGATGTTTTTTTTTTGAGGTGGTGTTTTGAGGTCATGAGCAGTCAATATGACACTTACAGCAGAAAATGTTCTTATGGACTTATTAACTTTCTAAAAACAGCTACTGACTAATCAGAGCTTTGTTCATTCATTCATTCATTCATTGTGTATGCCTTTGTTATAACCTGAACACATCAACATTGAATGAGAAGATGAACTTGTCTTGCTACTTTTCTGGTTCTGATCACTGCAGCAGGTTGTGATAAAGCTGAAGCAGCTTTAATTTGAAATGATAAGATTGAGTCATGGAGTAAGTGTGACAGAGAATGAGAATGACACAACAGAGCTTTGCATATATTTGAAGGATTGATGGTTTTTGAAGCGTCATAACAGAGTCCATTTCCACCATGTTAAAGGTGTGATTCCAGGCAGACGTGTGTCACACACAATCACTTAATTATTTTTTGAAACAAGTTTTGTTTCAACATTTTGATGATATTCAGTGAATTATCTGCAGCGAGTAAAGCATTGACAACTCATAACCCCTCAGCAGAACTCCACTAAAAATCTCTGAACTGTCCCTTTTATCACAGGTTTTAGGGCTAAATCAAAGGTGAAATCATTGTCTGCACAAGTAGGAAATGATCCAGTTCTTGACTTTACAGGTTTAAATTGTAGCAAAATGCTTTCCAACAAAAAAGCCAATCTAAGCATCTAGAATCTACAAATACTCCTGATCGTCTGAAGCCGATCAGAAGTACAGTCTCTAGCTGGCCATCATTGACAAAGTTTTAATAAGTTTAAAAACTGTATCCATGTAATGTTTTACAAGAAAGTCAAACTTGTCATCCTTCTTAAAAGAAAATTAACAATGAGGTTAGAACTGAGTGTACAGTCCTTCATATTACATTTTATTCAAAATTACTGCATGGAAGAACTTAAGCATGAATTTTAGATGTCACTTTTCACAGTAAATTCCCTTATGAACTTATGAAAAGACAAGAATTACTAATATTAATGCCAAATTTCTCCCCATTTTTGTCTGACGATAATGGCTTCCCCCCCCCCCTTGCTTTGATACTTGACTTGAGATATAATTTTCTTTCCTATTATAGAAGGGACAGAAATCCATCCAAGCTTTCTTTGGAGTCCTTATTTGAAAAGCTTTAATACAGAAGTTTAATGTAAAAATGAAGTAAACATATAAATGTTCATTCTGTTTCATGTAGCATGTTATGTCATCTTGTCTAAGAAAATCTCAAATTAAATGCAGAATCCTCAACTCACTCGTTGTTGGACCTAAAGTGTTTTCTTCTTTAAAGGGATTTCTTGTTTTACACGGGGAGTCATGAGCTGAAATAAGTTGCTGTTATGAGATTTTGAAGTAATTAAAACTCTGGAGCTGTTTTCCTAACATTTCAGTTTTATTGTTTTCATTTCAGTATTTCATAAAACACAATATTTTCATGGAATGTGTTTAACAAGCAATCATAAATATTTTTTACTGACTCTAATCATGAGTACTGCAATTTAATTTGATATTAGCTTATGGAAAAACTAAACAAAGAAAATCATAGCGAAGGAAAATACACCAGAGGTTTTAATCAGATTTGTTGCTGATAGTAATAATTGGAAAAGTAAAAAAGTGTTGCTCATGTACAGGATTTCTTTACAGGGTTTGACTGAAATCTTTACTTTTGAAGCTGTATTATGTAGTTTTATGTAATAAACCCCAAAAATCTTAACTGTTGGCAGAAAAGGAAACTAATTGATTACAAAAAAATAATTAGACCTAAATTCCTGAATCACTGTACTCAGATTTTTTGTATTCCTGTACTAATGGGACCACATTGATTTGCAACTGATGGATATTGACTGAGGTCTATTATTCCTGCACCTCTAATATCACTTTTTACTGATGCACCAAAGAGAATCTAAATATTGCAAAATTTAAATAATCTAAATCAGGATCAGAAGGTTTTCAACATTCAACATTAAAATTATTTAACCCTCCTGTTATGTTGCGGGTCAAATTGACCCGCGAACATTATTGCTGTACCTCAGAAACAAACATAACAGGAGGGTTAATTATGAAAATTTACAGTCTGAACACTTTGATGACACACATGATATCATGTTCAAAACATAAGTGATGCATGAACAAAGGTGACATTGACACAAAGTTTGCTGTGGATACAGAGGGAGGATAAATATAGGCATAGATGTCAGACAGGCCCCCATTCCAACACTTGATAGCCTAAACAGGATCTTGTGTGTTTTGTTACCCACTTGGTGAAGTGATACGTTATATTTGAGATTGAAAAAGTGAACTGAAGCCGAACACTTTTGTGAGAAAGTTTGGTTCCTGGGAATCGAAAGAGATTCCCAGGAGCAGACAAAGTTGTAGTGAGGATGGTAAAGAAGGGAAGGAGACTGGAGTTCCTCCAGAGGACTGGGATGGGAGAGGGGGGTCTAATTCTGGAACCAGTCCAAAAACAGCGGAGTCATCTCTGAACTTCAGGAGCTTCACAGAGAGGCCCACTGAGGAGCAGACATTTATGTAATGAGAGAAGATGTGTGGGGAGGAAACACACCCCTGGTGGACGCCGGTGCCTATCTGTAACAGAAGGTGGATCCCTGCTGCCGGTCAGTCAAGAAACTGGTGATCCACCGACGAGTGGATGTCTGAGTTGATGGTGTTCAGCTCAGACATTCCCTGGCTGGTCAAAATGGCATAAGATGAAGTGTACTCCCAGGTTGACTGAGTCGTCTGCCAACCTGCTTGGTTTGTGAGCAAACACTGTGCCATTGATGGGAGGGTGCCCAGCAGGGGGGCTCTGATGTCCTTCAGAGGCCTCCCCACCAGTTGCTAAGAAGGTTTAATGAACACAGACCTCAGGACGACAGCTGTGCAGTGACTGAATTCTGTGACGGCATGTTTATTGGGGAAGTGGTTTTGTGCAGCAATGAACCTAATCAGTGTACTATATAACTATATAGTGAAATAGGAAAGAGCAGCCAACAATCTTTCTGTCTCTGTATTATCCTATGAGTACCAACCTGCTGAGGTGTGCTATTACAACACAACATATTAATGAAGGAGGAGATTTGTGCAGTGGTGTTCTGAAACAGCATAATAGAGCTGGTGTCTCCAACTCCAGCTTTTAGCCACATTCCTGCTCCAACACAGCTGAGGCGATCCATTCACAGCAACTCCAGGTTTGGCAAAGGCCTGGTAACAAACCATTCTTCTGATTGATTCAACTGTTGGAGCACCTAATGTTTGGTTGACTCACCAAAATTATGTCTGTTGATTTTCAAAGCCTGAGAAACCCTATACGTGATGACAAAAAAAAAGAAGGATATAACAGGTTTGGTCCTACAGTGTGAGTGTACAGCCACACAAGAGAATCCACCACACAGATGTCAACCAGACTTAAAAGTAGCTGTTGAGGTCTGACGTTAGAAGCTCCTGACATAGAGCATAGGGGGTGTCTGTGTCTGCTAGCAAGGAAGATGACAGACAAAGCAAGAGGAGAATACACAAGATGGCAGGTGGCACTTTGTGGTGATGTCACACTCGAAACAGCTAGCAAGTGCACGAAGCGCTTGTGATCAATACTTGTACAGATGTGTGATTGCGCTGCAATGGTGGCTTGATCAGTGAACTGCATCACAAACAGAGTGCTGTTTCCAAGGTGACAGGGCAAAGGAGTCAGAATCTATCAAGACTCTGAAGCTCACAGAAACATATCGAAGATCCGAGTGAAGATGGCAGTTTAATGGCTGATGCTGAATTGTAGCTATGGCAATGCAGAAGCCATGGCTACAGTCTGACTGCATGTACAGCCACTGCGCCCTCTGACCACTACCAGCAGGGAAGAAAGGTGAAGTGTCTTGCCCAGTGAGACGAATGGAACAAGGATTGAATTGGCAACCCATTGATTATGGGACAGACTCCTATCACCATCACCACCGTCATGGTGCAGATGTCACCACCTGAATTCTCCACCAGGAATTGGAGCTTAACTTGGAGAAGCTGGCAAACTTTTCTAATAAGTTAAACCTTCTAAATTTGCTCCAGGCCTCCAGGGTCTGCCAGTTTTATTTATGTCTCTGCTCCACCACCGCTGATTCAAATGTCCCAACTACCTCCTCCACATGTCCACGTTCTGCAGAGGCCTCCTGATGCATCAGTTGGTCAAGGTGTGTTAAACCAGGGAAAGAGCCACAACATGCTGGCCTCTTAAAAAGTGACTTTGTTCTAAAGAAGCAAAAACGGAAAATGGAGAAAGATCACATTTTGCAGACAGCCTGCAGTTTAATGTAAATTGCAATCGCACCCAGGCAGGGGTCAGAGCGAATGCCTCTGGAAAACCTGCCCACCTGAAATCACCCCCCCTTATTTTTATAACTTGTGTTAATATGAGAGGTCTCCTGGCAGCCAGAGAAAAATCTGGAAGCCTTTCTGTGGACAGATTCACATCTCCAACCATTAAGCCAAAGTGAAATGCTTACCAGGCAGTAAATGAGTTGGTGATATTTATAGAGTGAAGTGTAGGGGTGCATAAGGCTTTATTTGGAGTAATGGTGTTATTGGTTTTTTGCACCTCTGTCCCCTGTTCCTCTTTCTGAGCTCACAGGTGACTGGAAATGCAGCGTAATCGTGTTTGTGTTAAGAAAGGTAAAATAATTTGATTCAAACTGCTTTCTTTTTTTTTTATTTACAGCTTAGAGACAGGTGTACATCCCACAACGGGTCAAGCACAAAGTGTGATAGCAGATGTTAGATCGTTATTTGGATCAGCTGAGAGTAAAACTGCATCTCACTGAGACCGGCTGCCTTTAACTCTTTGTTTCCTCCCAAAGCTTGAATGTGAAGCGCAACAGACTGTTTCCAAAGCAAGTCTCCAGCAGAAACATGGGGTGACTGGTTCTCAGGAATAATGTACTTCAGCTGGATACATGACACACTAACGCTAACAGAGCTGGCTCTGGGATGCAACACATTCCTTCTGCAACAGGGGAAATCTTCTTCATGATGGTAAGAACTAAAGATATTTATTTAGTGATGAAACAACTTTTCTTTCCCAGTCTGGTGACGGATATGTTAATGCTGCAGTGAAGATCTTTGTTCTTTTGTGATTTCATTTTTTGATAACTTTAGCTAACCATCCTGGGAAATTTTTACCATCAGATCCTGAAACTTGAATATATTTCTGACTTTTTCAGCCCATTTACTCCCCTGTAGAGGATTCCAGCAGCTCTTAGCAGGACCCTAAATGAATAGATGCTCCTCCTTGATGAGATGAAGTTGGGGGGGATGGTGATATTTCAGGCGCTTGATGGCTGATTGGACTGAGGATCTTGTATTTCCATAAAAAGCCACTCCACATCCAAGAACTGAAGCCTCATATATAAAAACACCCTGATGGTGATTTGTTCTCACTGCCTCTACTGTCCTCCTTCTTGGCTTTCTGTTTCATTGTAGGTGAGACCTGGCTGCTTTTCTATCTCTTTTTTTATTCATGGTGTCTCTGTACAGCTGGTACATGCATATGAACTTTAGTATTAACATGTTAAAGTGCTACGGTGATGAAATCCTGCAATGCAGAAGGCAAAGATTCAACAAGGAGGCAAAGAAATTTCAACTAAGGAGTTATTTGCTCTTTTCTCTTTTTTCTGACATGACTTTTTAGGATTTGTGGCAGGTATTTGGTTTGAAAGCTTATTGTATATTTTATAAAGTAAAATGTTAGTGTTATGTTTAGAACAATTTGAAGGGTGATTTACAGAAAACTTTTTAAAAACATATATTTGAAATTTCAAAGTTGTCAGTTGCTTGACTAACTTATTCTTTTGTTCTCATGTTTATGACATGAAGTTTATTTTTTCTTCACAAATGTGCATAACTATGAGTCAGCTGTTAAGGTTCCTGGAGATGCATGTGGTTCACAAAGAACAGAGGCTCCCTGAACACAACAAAGATTTCTCACCACAAACAGAACTGTTTAATCTGGAGGATGAAAAAAGAAAAGATTTACAACTATGTTTAACGTGTTAAAAATGAATGTCTGCTTTTAGTTTACTGAAACACATTTTGGTGTGATGTTACATATTAAATGTTTAACGGAGTTGAAAAATGTCTTAGAAAAAAAAAATCATGCTTTTACAAAATAAAGGTCACATTTCTGTTTTCCTATAAAGTTTAATAGTAAACCTATTTCTCTGTTTGTTGACATTGTGACAAAAGCAGCTAAGCTTGAAATATAATATACTATACTATATCACTCTGAGTCTACTGGACTTACAGTCCACAGACTTAAGTCCAGTGTGTGTGAGTGTGTGTGTGTGTGTGTGTGTACATAGGTGTGCTTGTGTTTAGTGGCTGCTATTAAAGATGCTGTTGCAGCACATTCACATGCAAAGTTATTTTCTGCAATAAGAATTAAGTGTTAATTCCCACAGGATGTTTGGCTTATCCCACTCTCTGCGCCAGCTGTGACATCTGACCCTACCCCTAAACTTAGCTCTATCACCCCTCAGCTGCTCATTAAAAGTTTTAATAGGCAACATTGGGACACTGTGGGGCCTCTTGTGTCATAAGGTTCTTATTTTTCTTCTGCTGTTTCTTTTTTCCAAACAGGCTGTGAAAGAAAGAAACTGCCAACATGTCTGAGTAAGTTCTCCTTTTGCTTTCCGCTGAAGAGACAGTGTTTTCAGACCTTTGGTTTAACTTGACTGAGAACATATTCATAATGTGCAAACGTTAGCTCAGAAGCATTAACTATTATAAATACTGACCCATAAAAGAGGAAGCAAATGTATGAAATGGATTAGAATCCATTTTAATATTCAGTATGTTTAATTTTGTTTGTGTTTCTCACAGAAAGAAGATGACTTCCAGCCGCAGGCACCACCTGAAGGTAAAGCAGTCTGCTGACTGGGCTGGGCATTCATCATGTGTTATGCTCATTCAGATCTCACTTTATTAAGCAAAAGCTTCATAGCAGTCATTAAATGACAACACCGTTGTTGATGGTCTGGTAGAACAGTCTGGAGGAAAGTATCTTAGAATGTTATTAAAATACTTTTGTTTCTTAAAAATATATATTTTAAAAGTTTTAATGGACCCTTTTTTGTTACTGACAATCAATTTAATGATTGAGTTCATGGTGTTTGACTCTTAACTAGTTTAGTTTGATTTAATTAATTACTGCCTCTGATTTCTCTGTCCACCACACATTCCTTTACACTTTCTCTCATGTCCCCTGTTGGCAAAATTCACTTGCATCCAATCACAGAGCAATACTAAACAATGTACTAAACAATGTACTAAACAATGTACTAAACAATGTACTAAACAATGTACTAAACAACCAGCCCAAGTACAAAAGTGTATTTGGGCTGCAGTTCATGTTATGGACTTATTTACATTAATCTCACTTATTTCTTTTGGTTTAGTGATGACAACTTACTTTTTTTGTGTTGAATTAACTTAAAAGTTGCACATTTTTAACTCAAAGGAACTTTTACTTTGACTTTACTTGAAGTTGCATTTGTATCCTGCATCTGGCATCATGACACAAGCTTCACCAGGGACAGATCCTGTGCCAACCAGGGAGCTGCGATGATACAGGATTGCAGCACCTGATCATGTATCACATAAGGAGCCTTAGTCCAGTCGCAGGTTCAATTCCTGGCCTGGTGACCTTTGCCGCATGTCATCTCCCTCTTTTATTACCCACTTTCCTGTCTAACTACTCTCAAATAAAGGCTGCCTGAGCCAAAACACATTTTAAAAAATATCCTTTATTAGTTTCCTTCTTTATTTAAGAAAGCTAAATGATTAACTGTACTTTGTTCAGGTGTAAAAGCCCATCTGAACGCTGGTGCTGCAAGCAAACCAGCTCTGTTCTGAATGAAAACATGGAGCTTTACTTTCAAGAGAACCTTGTTGTGATCCGGTTACAGTTGGAATGGAACTGGACCATCAATAGAAGAAGTGATGATGTGTCCTATATGTAGGAATTTACAGAGATATAAGTGATCTGAAAATGTTTAAGTTCTCTTTCTACATTTGTCTCATGACCACTGAGAGACGAGACAGCCACATGCTGGCAGTCAATCGCCTCATGAATGGCTCTTAGCTGTGTGACATCGGTGTAGCACAACCAGCTCATCATGTTGTCCTGGCAATTTTTGTGAAAGTAAACCAAACCAAATGAAATGATGAATCTTTCTTTATTGACCACCCAATCAAAATATGTCATCCAGTCTATTTTAGAGTGGAAATCTCTTTGACTGCCTGTTCATTTATGCTCTTTGTTAAGAATTGTTGAGCTTTATCCCACCAGAGGGTCTTATTTTATTTCTAAGGGAACATTTCATAATTTGGTGCTGTCATGGACGTTCTTAAAACAGAACATATTGCTGGATGTTTGATGAAGTTCAAGGTTTTCTTCTGGCTGCCATTGAATGCTGCAGGGTGTACAGTTTTCTCTTAAAGATGTTTCTTGGAAGCCAGGTGTGTTGTGGAACATCTTTTCTCTTATTTTGTGAAAGCAGAGCATGATGTTGTGACTACTAGCCTGACTGGCTCCCTGTGCAATTCCACTATTATTAATCAAATCAAGTGGAGTCAAGGTCTGACAGTTCTCTGTCAATAACAAACTATTTCCAACTTTAGGCTGCACTCAGCCAACACACTGCTAATTTAAAGAGCCCCAAGTACAAATCAACTCCAAATTAGAAGAATTTTTGCAAAAATAAAACAAAAAACATTTATTAATTTATGTTACCATGTATATATGTCATTAGCTTTATTCAGCATTACTTTGACTGTAGGTTTTACCTGCCTTTATAATATTAGTCAAAAGAATCTACAGCAAGATGTCGATATGAAAAAAGAATGTTTACCATGATATTTATCTTAGTGTTTTCATTATGTTTCTTATTGCACAATATAATTTTACTAACTTACACAATGTTTATCCCAAGTACATATTTAAATACAATAAGTTTCCTCCCCTAAATGTCAAGTGGGAATGTTGCAATGGGAATCCTTTTTGATTTCCAACCATGCTTCATACTTTTTCTCCTACCTTTTCTAAATTACTTTCAATTTTAAATATTTTGTGCCTAATCTGAGATTTTTTTAATACAACATTAACATATGAGAACAGTGTTTTCTGACTTGTGTGTAACGACAGAGACACGTTCTGATAATGCATCACTTTAGTAATTTTAGAACATGATGTATGCTTATTTACACTTAGAAACTAGAATGTAATCATAAATATGAATATGGTTAGACTATAGGTTCCCATCTGATGTCAGTCAGTGTTTTCCACTTTCAGCAAACCTGATTTAAAGTTGATGATGTGGTAAGGAGATCATGCAGACACATCTAAAACATCAGGGGCTTGTGGGCCTTGAGGGCCACTTAAGTCAGGTGTGTTGGACCAGGGACACATCTAAACGTTACAGGACACCGGAGCTTAGGGAGTAGAGATGAAGAGCCTCGCTGTAGGATGTTGTTTAATCTGCTAAGGCTCTTGGTAGTTTCTTTTTGTCATTATTTGTCAGTTTCCACTGGCTGGATTTTACTCAGAACAATGTCAAAGGAAATAGTGTAAATAGAAAAATGGAGGTGAGCAAAGTTAGACAATTTAAGAAAGATTTTAGTACTCCATTTGTAAACTCTAATCTCACCAAACAACAACTGAGCATTCTTTAGATGTCTCATGAATAGAAACAGAAACAGTTTTGCCGTGATAAATTTACTAACTAAGAAAATAATACCCTTAACTAGGTGAAAGATGCACTCTATCTATCTATCTATCTATCTATCTATCTATCTATCTATCTATCTATCTATCTATCTATCTATCTATCTATCTATCTATCTATCTATCTATCTATCTATCTATCTATCTATCTATCTATCTATCTATCTATCTATCTATCTATCTATCTATCTATCTATCTATCTATCTATCTATCTATCTATCTATCTGTCTATCTGTCTGTCTGTCTGTCTGTCTGTCTGTCTGTCTGTCTGTCTGTCTCTTTCTAAAAAAAAACTCAATAAATAATCAATCTGACACATTTTGTTCTCATAAAAAGCAGCATTTGCATCAACAAAGCCTAAAAGTCTATTGAATAATAAAAACGATTCTTTCATGAAGGCTGACTTTCTGTCCTTCCTCTCAGAGTTTGGTTCTGTCGGTGGCTGCAACCTGGCTTGAGAAGGAGAAGAAGGAGCTGGTTGTAGCCAAGGAGGCCTACATGGCTGAGCACTGTCCGGCACCAAACCTCAGTGGAGACCAGGCCACCCTCATGGTGAGAGACCCTCAGCTTCACAACACGACACTCTGACAGAGACCCTCTACCAGGATCTCTGTGTTTCATCAGTCCATTAATGAGACTAGCAGACTGATGTCCATTAGTCTTTGCCAAGAAAGGTTTCATTTAGTTTGGCTCCATTACTTATTTACATTTCATTTGATCATCTTTTAAAACTTAACTTAAAACCAATCACTATCTACTTTCTAATATCAATAAGTAACCGGCTGTTTCTTCTCAATTAAAACAAGGAAACCTGCAAAAAGATACATGCTCTCATCGACAAAGTGGATGAAGAGAGATACGACTTGGAGGCCAAAGTTGGCAAGGCTGATAAAGAGGTAGATCTTCTGAAGATTTTATCGTTCACCTTTATTGATCTCATCATGATGTTGGAATGAAAACCATCAAGCACCTCTGTCTGGAAGCATGCTGTGAGAAGAAAAAAGGAAGCTGGTCCTTAGTTTCAGTTTGATACCGCTCCGTTGTTCCCAGATTGAGGAACTGAAGATCAAAGTGGTGGATCTGGCTGGAGTGAAGAAGCCCGCCCTGAAGAAGGTGCGCATGTCTGCTGACGCCATGCTGAAGGCTCTGCTGGGCTCCAAACACACGGTCAACCTGGACCTCAGGGCCAACCTGAAGCAGGTCAAGAAGGAGGTCAAAGAGGAGGTGAGGGTTTTGTCGAAAGAAGCTTGGACCAGCTGTCGTGTTTTGATAACAGTTGACCGTGTGTGTGTGTGTGTGTGTGTGTGTGCTTCAGCCCACAGAGGCAGTGGGTGACTGGCGTAAGAACATTGAGGACAAAGCTGACAGGAAGAAGATGTTTGAAAGCGCTTAAAGAACTGAACTCTACACCTCCAGTTGCTCTGGGCTGTTTACACGCTTCTGAAATGTCTTACTTTCTCCATCAAATCATCTTTTGTTTCATAAATGAATGTGTTTCAGCCTGCTTTTGTTATTGTACATTTGTATAGTGCATTAGCTAGAATGATTGACTGTCCACTGGATGGTGTGTTATTCAAGCCACAACATTTTTAGGCAACAAGCATCCTCGTCTAAGACACCAAACCCAATACTGTCCCTCATGTGTTCCTTACTTATCAATGTGAGATTTAAAAAAATAAATAAATTGGATTCAATAGTTTAGATGGGTAAAGATGCATTTATTTTTCAATTTTAACTAGCTTTTTTATGTAAACATGTTCTGTTTCATACATAATAACTTCTCTTTGAACTCAGTGAGGCACAACACTGTAAAGCAGACGCATTAAACTCCATTAGGACCCGTGACAAAGTTTGCCAAACTTATCTCATTTTTCTGTAACATCAGTCTAATGCATTAAATGTGTGCCTGTAAAGGATCTTTGCATTGACAGTTCCGTGAAAGCCAACATTTTATTGTTGCAGTGTTAGGCATGTTTATTTGGTAGAAGACTCAATCATCAGTTTCCTTCAACATTCAACAAAAATCCAGTACTTTCTGTTTGTTCATAGCTAACCACGAAAAATGAGACCCTAGCCCTCAACAATGTGTAGCAGCTACAGCTTTATTAGTCTAGTTCACTGTATTGTTTAGATACCAGAATCAAAGTGCAGATGTGGATCGTAATTACCTTTTATCCTTAGTATTATGTCATGATATAGAATATAGAAAGCAATGACAAGAGAATGTCCACAACAGTACAAGATTCCATGTCCTCTATCATTATTTCTCTCTTATTGTTCCAGCATTGAAAAGTAATCATTTAACTGTGAAAGAAATTTAAACTAACTCCAGTCATGCTACAAATCTTTTATTGATTTAGCGTTTATTAGAAGATAAAAGTTGCTTCTTGACTTTCTGTCACAGCTTAAAATGTTTCTCAGTGTATAGTTCCCTCAGCGATCCTGTCAGCCACACAGGGTCAGCAGAGGGCCACCCAATGGTCCTGAACCGCAGGACGCTGTCCAGTTCTGTCAGAACTCTGCTAATCAGTGAAACTGTGGAAAATGATCAAGGTCATCATGTCATCATTCTTTAAGTAAAATGCACTAACACTTCATCATGTCATCTCTAGCCATGTAATGAAAAAGTCAATTCTTTCCAGTCATACACACATTTCAGCTGATCCTGATCAACAAAAGGTAAAAAGTGTCGACTGTTTTGTTTTGTTCAACATCCTTTTTCTTACTTGACACTTCTTTCCTTATTTAGAGTTTTTCTGTTTGTTTTCAGGTGCAGTGAAGCCAACATGAAAGCAGCCTCAAGACATCAAGTAAGCATTTTTTTTTTAATATTAAGTTCATTTGCATAAATCTAACAACCCTGTTTGTATAATCTTTGTGGAAATTCCAAACTTGCAATTCTCACTGTCTTGGGGGAAGGTGACTCTTCTGGTTCCAGAATAAAACTTTCAATTGGACATAATATATAAATCAGTAATATATTAGACACTATGAGCCAGGCAAGTCCAAATCACCAAGTAAAAAGTGAGAAATCACATTTAAGGCTAATTATTGATGACCAGTGAAACTGGAAACATTTTCTCAGGTATTGTATCAAAGACTAATTTGGGAATGCAATAGCTAAAACAAATGTGGTGGGGGCGCGAGTAAAGCCTGGTGACCTTCTAGGCTTATAGAATACAGAGGAAAACCCTGGGTGATGGACAGTGACAGTTCCAGTCTCTGTTTCTGCTGCCTCCACACCCACTACTATCTCCTCCCTTTTTGTTTGCCTGATATGAAGACTGGATTGATCCCAGTTTGTGGAGATGTCATTTCTTCAAAGTTACTTCAGTGTTGCTAAAAGTAGCCAATCCTGGACAGAGGGTTTGGGACTCTCCAATGACACTTGTGGCTCCCCGTAGTAGCCTCTGCAGGGGGCCCCTGGTTCTTCTTATCGGAGCTTTGGAGCCATGCTGAGAAGCAGTACATTAACACACTCTCCACCACCACTCTGTTGTGCAGGAACATAACAATGTTTTCGTTTAGTTTCCTCAGAAGGTCTGGTGTCCACTGGACTCTGTTTCACTGTTTTATTACGGCCAGATCATCACAGATCTGCTCCGTCTTCTCAAAACCCCAGTCTGTCGTGGCAGACGGCCACTTGTACTGAGCCAGGTTTTGATTCTGCTAGAACCTGACTCAAGGGAGTTTTTTTCTCTCCACTGTCACTACATGCATGCTCTGTATGAGGGATTGCCATAGAGTCAATGACAATATGTGTGTTTAACAAGCCATTTAAAACTATTTATTACCAAACTGGTTTGTCAGCCAGGCAGAGTGGTTGGTGGATGGTGGCTTTACTGAGAGAGATGAACTCTTTAAGCTGACAGAAACAGTTATCACATGCAGGATGTTATCAGGACCTGCTACAGTCTGTGGGTTTTGTACTGTCCGGAAAAAAAATAAATATATTTTTGCTTTACTTCTGGTATATCCTAATCAGGACAATATTAAAGATTTTAAGATATATTTGCATATGCTGCAAGGAAAACCATGTTTGTGATTTCAACTCATTGACCTACTGTCAAAAAAGTTTGCAATTTCTAAAAAGAATGTGTTTTATTTTCTTGGAACCAAAATGCTGATGTCTACCACAGCTGCAGGTAACATCTCGAGGTTTCTTACATTTTCATCGTTGGAGAGGCAATCATTTGTTCCATGTATGATGCAAGACAAACAGGCATTTATTAAGATTAACTGAATTAGCCAGAACTTAAAAAGTTCCTAACTTATAGACAGTTAAAAATATGTCACATTTTCAGTTGATTAGCAAAATGTGTATTTTTTTTAAATAATATATTGATTCTTATGTTGATTTTATCATTTGCATTTATCCTCCTGAACATGCCTCAAACAGTAATATGATGACTGAGTAATCAAGTTATTGGTATCTAGTCAGAATAAAACGTAAATCAAAGTGTGTGAAAATATAAATTTTCCACAAGATAACGTGATTTTCTGAGATGCTTATGTTGAGATGCTCATCTGAGATGTTTAATATTTCGCGTTCATCGGATCATCCTGATCTCACTCCAATTACTGGAAGAAGATCTCAGATCAGTATTTCCCTTGGTTTGTAATCATTTCCTCTTGCTATTGAACTAAAAGCTTCTCTAACCTCCTAATGCCATTTCCATAACTGTCTAGTGCAGCTTCATTAGTAGAACCTTTGGCTCAGTGGCTGCTGGATGTTGAGTCTTGTTGTTCTCCTGGTATGGATTAGCCCAGCTAGCCTGGCTGACTGTTGGTGTAACAATTACTTCTGTCCTGCTTGTCTTTGACGGAGGCAATCTGGTAGTAAAGTGATTTCCTGCAGCCGAAATTTATGACGTTCCGCAGCAAGTTGCAGTGGTATTTCTGGATGCTGTCGGCCCATTGGTCTGAAGTGGCTCTGCTACCATAAAGAGGTCTGGCTTTCCAGCTGAGGTGGCACTTAACACCATATATACGTTTATTCTTTACTGTTTGGGACTTGGCAATTTCTCCCTCTTCTTCTGCTGCAGCTCCTTGTCCTCATCACTCCTGCAGCTTGCTCCGTTCACTCAGCCAGGAAGCAGCACTGACAGTCACCTTTAGATTTGCTTTACAGGTAGGAGAACAGAGGATCCTGAAAATGAATTTGACTGAATATTTTGAAATTGTTGACCAATGCATGACACTTACATGGTGAAAAGTGCTAGATACTGAGAAAACATTCAGCTTCCATTCACATACAGATCAGGATGAGCTAATTTAAAGTTTATTGCTTTATGTCAGATAAAATTATTGCATTTAGTTTTCATTGCAACAAGTTTTATTCTTGATTGAATTATTCCTTTTGATTCCTGCTTGGCGTTACGTTTAGTAAGCCTGCTTCTGGACCCGGTTAGTGTCAGTAACTGTATTGACCTTAAGACGTTTGAATCATTTGAACTGCTGCGACTCGCTGCTGTGAGCCACATTTTTGTCCAGTGCTGGTGTCTATTTGTGCTCAGACCTTCGGCTCACTGTTACCAGTTCAGTCTCAGGTGATACGTCTTCCATAGGCCCAGCTGTTTAGCACAGTGACTGAGGCCCCACTCAGCTAAAACTGGCTGCTTTGAGAGCTTGATTATATTTATTCTAAAACATGTTCTCTTCCCTGCAGACCTGTAATGATTACCTAATCAATGACAAGCAGAATTTGTGTCCGTAAAACTGTTTTCTCTGTCTGAACAGGGTGTGAAGATCAAGCACAGCCAAGATGTCTGAGTAAGTATTAAACTCCAGATGCTTCTGTTGATATTTTATGTTCTTATCCCAGGATCATTCAGATTTGAATTTTCTAAATAAATCCAATGCATCAAAATCTGATTTCTTTCTTTATCAAAACTAAAGAACAGGTTTCATAAAGATTCTTTGACAGCTTTGACTTCTGTCTATAATAGATATCTTCCCCAACCTTCCTTTAAACGTGTCATTTGTTATCTTAAGATGGCAACTGATTAATTGATTGATGGGGAAGATATATATATATATATATATATATATATATGATTGATTGATTAATTGATCAATCATAAAATAGTTTTTTTTTTTTTGTTTTTTCTTCCTGACTATCTGTGATCATTTTCTAGATATGTAAAAATTCTTCAGTTACATTTTAACCTAAATGATCACTTGAGACATCTGCATTCACATTCTAACTAAAAATCTGACTTGAATTACAAATTATTCAGAACATCTTCAGTTAGTTGAAGATTTCTCTAATGATGTCACCGGGTCACACATCACTATGATTCAAGATTTCTCAAATGCAATTAAGATTTGTCAAAATGAGAATTTTAGATATCTGAATTAAGAACTGTATGACCCATTATGCTGCCACTGAGCTACAAAAACAGTTGCCTGCAGAATTTTGTGTGTCCAGCAAAAAATTGAAAGAAAATGCAACAATTTAGAAAGAGTTCAGCACTGCAGGATATGAGGAGAACTCAAACTGTGTGAATGTAAAAAAAATAAAATACACACACTGCACTTAAAAATGTACTTTATGATTAATTATGATTTAAGTGTTGATATCTGAAATATATGTTTCAGTAATTCATTACAGATATTTTGAATTGAAACTTCCATACAACTTATAGGAAAATCTCATATTTATATAGTCAGAATGAGAGTAAAGATATCTCAGAGAGGTATTTTGTCTCATTAAAATATAATTAGAAACATCTTTAGTAACTAATATGTCAAGTTGTAAACTAATATGAGATATCTATAATGTAAGTAGGGTGAAGCCGTTTTTATTTAAAACCAGTTGCCAGTTGCTCCTGCTGTTAGAAAGTTTGGATTCCTTTCTTGCTGATTCATTTCTCTTTACACGCCTGTAAATGTCTTATTCTTAGTTTTTAAAATATACAAACTCTGTTTAAACATTCTGATGAGTGATTTTGTCATCATAGGTAAAATTCAACTGCTAAATGAAACTCAAATGAATGTGTTATAGAATAATACAGTATTATTAGACATAAAAAACAATGCATTTAGCTGCAAATTTAACTTTTGTTTTGCCAAGTACCTTTTTTTCCCCAACTTGTTTTTTTTTTTCCCAACACAGTTTTGTCTGTGTGCCGGTTTTCTGCTGTTAGGACTTTCAAGAGCAGGTAGCTTAACATTAAGTGTGTAAGCGAGAATAACCAACCAGCTTAGATGAAACCCGTTCTGTACATTTCTGTTAACCACGCTGTAAAAGACCAAAGACCCACCTGTCCCCTGTCACTGTATCGCTGTAGTGACTGGCATATTGTTTAGTATGTAATATCAACTGACAATATTTTCAAAAAAGAAATAATAATAGCAATTGATACCTAATTAGTTGTTTGTCCTCACCTTCAGGGGAAAGAAAATGACATCAAGCCGCAGGCATCAACTGAAGGTCTGAATTTAACTTTTTTGTATTGGGAGAAAAAAAGTGTTAGGACAGTTCCTTTGACTGATTCAGGTCTGTTTCTACAGAGCCTGATGCTGCAGATTGCTACCAAATGGCTCGAGGAGGAGAAGAAGTCAATTGCAGCTGCTAAAGAAGCCTACCTTGCTGAGAACTGCCCACCGCCTGACCTCAGTGGAGACCTCACGGTGAGAGCGAAACACACTGAATCCAGAGAGTTTTCTTCTGACACTTAGTCTAACTCAGAGACTGCATCTTTAAAAAGGGATTTATCCCAGGTAACAGACAACTGGTCCACTTAATGAGAACATTTTTGACTCTGTTTGGAAAAGGAAACCTATAACGTATTTTATAATTTTTTCCAAATTAAATGTGTTTTCCAATGTTATGTTTTTAAAGCTTAAACAATGAACTTTCCTGTGTCCCCAAATGGGAAAAATATGTTTCAGAACATTTTAGTCTGGAATGTCACTTGAAGCAAAGGGCAGATCTTTGAACAAGAGGTCAAAGATCACCCTTAAACATTCATGGAAATAACCAAAGGAGCTTGAATCATATAGCAAGAGAGTGAGTGGAGAGCAGAAAACTGAGCAAGGCAGCGCTAGGACAATAGATGCTGATCTGATTTAGAGACCTTAAGAGTCTGGAATCATGTTAGGAGTCTGGAATCATGTTAGGAATCAAACTCCCAAACTCCCTTGCCATCCTCTTGTCTCCAAAAATGTAAGAATTTTGAGCAGATAACATTTTTTTACATGAAGACAGAAATGGTGGGTGAATATCTGTAAATGTAATGACCTTCAGGCCTGAGGCCTTCTTACATTATATCTTTATGGTGTTTTTATTAGTTCCTTTATCCATAAAACAGTACAAAGAGTTTCACAAAGAATTCTAAAAAGCTGGACTCAAGGACAGCACAGAGGCCCTCGTCCTGGCCGCCCAGGAACAGGCCCTAAACACCTCAATAGTTTTGTCGTAGATAACTGTCATAACAGATTAAATCTAGTTATGGCATTTATAAGTTGCTGAAAATATGCACTGTTTCTGTGAATCCACAGGAAATCTGCAAGCAGCTCCATGCTGCCATTGACAAGATTGATGAGGCGAGGTATGATGCAGAAGCCAAAGTTCAGAAGGCTGACAAAGAGGTGAGAGACAATCAAGAGCAAAACTCTGGAAACCTTAAAAATGCAGATACATTAAAAAACATTTCAAAGCCAATATTCAGAAACCATTAATTTGATTTCCAGTTCATGTTTTCAATACAAATTTCACACACTGTACATAGATTCATAGAGTGCTCATGTGTATTAATTTCTACCTGTTCTGTGCAGGGAGAGAAAAAAAAACAGTGGACAGACACTCCACAACTCACCAATGAGAATGCACTGACACCTGAGATTTCAGTTAAGAAAATACAACTGCAATTAAAGAAAAAATGCAACAATATAGATGTATATTCAGTTCTAACTAGGTGTAGGGAGATTTGACTAAAAACCTCACAGAACTGTCATTTCTCTTTTTCCTTGTCATTCTTAACTCCAGTAGAGGTTGCTGTAAGGTTTGTCAAATTGTCAATGAAAAAATGTACTTATTCTTTTCTTTTCATGGGTTTGCATATTACTGAGTTATTAAAAGACTCCAAACACACTCTAACAAGCACAAATCCCTTCCTTTTAGCACATTTAATAATTTTCATTCAGTAACTATTCAGAAGCTCTTCAACTGATATGTTTTAACTTGTTTTGGGTGTACAGACCCATTCAAAAGATTAGAATACTGAAAAGTCCATTTATTACACAACATTCAAAATCAGAATATTACATTATAACAATAAAAAATATTTTCAAAAACATAAATATGGGTTTAATGAAAAGTATGTTTAATAACTGCTTAAAGTTTATTATTTTCAAAAGGTACTGCTAATTTGACAAACAGATTACCAGGACAAATATTCTGATTTATTGAATTTGTTCAAGGGTTGGGTGTGAAACAAATGCAACATCCTGCATATGACACTCTGAGTCTATACTATAACACTGGATCGTTAGTTTCATACATAGAACAATGAGTCTGCTGAAAAGTTGGATATTTTAATCTCTTTTGGAGAATAGTTCTGCTTTGTGGGAAAGACAATGTTAATATGTGCAAAGTTAAACAAATTAAGGTTATTTGGTGTGACTGTCAAAAGAACAACTTCTTCCTTTGAATAAAATGGTAAAGAGATGTGACCAACATGAACTGAAATCAACACGTTAACTTGAGCTTTAGGTCTTTGTGTAATGCTCAGCTGTGTGATTTGTGCTAATGCTATTCAGTGTCTTATTTGTTTCTTTGTTTTCACAATCTTTTGAATTTATTTCTAGTCCTTCTAATTTGTTTTGCTAACAACAGGAAGCATGGTGGTCACAGTCTGTGTGTCAGTTGGTCGTCTTTGTGAAGAAGGAATCTGGTCACTTTCTGCTGTTGAAGGGTTAACCTCTGTGCTAGCTCAGCAGGCCAGTTCTGTCCCTCAAAGGCCTTCATAGCTGGAGCTGTGTTAGAACAAGGGAACATCTCTAGGCTTGTGCTAGTTGTGAAAGTGAAAGAGAGACAGGAGGATGAGCATTTGCACACAGACCTTTGTCAATGAGCATTTTTTGGGAGCTGAAGACTTGCAGTGGCTTGGAAGGCAGAATATGCCATAGATTGTAGGAAGTGCTAGAGACACTGTATTTTTATTGCCTTTTCATGTTTTGCTACAAGTTGTCTTATCAGGGGAAACTGCTTGTTTCCACTGATAAAAGTTCCTCTTTTCTTGCTGTGTAGAGAGAGATAAACTCAAGTCAGAAATATGAGTTAGCCCAAAGAGAAAGTCTCCTGTTGGGAAAAACAAACACCCTAAGACTGTAACACCATAATACTGTAAGAACCTAATAGTTTGATACCCTAATATTGTAGTCAGCTGTTCACCATATACTTTGAGCACTAAAGAAACTATAACCTGCTCTAAGGAACTGGCGCTTATCTCCGGCAGAAATTGGGTAAGAGGAGATGTAAATCACAGACTGGTATTTAGTTCATCACAGGGCAACATAGAGACACACAGAAAAAAACAACCTGCACACACACACACACACACACACAATGAAACTTACCCCCAAATCAACTTTTTTTTTGCTGATAAACTGCCTACACAGGTTATTTAAGGCTTTGTCTTTATGTTCCTGTGTGAATTTTGGCTTTTTTTTTTTTTGCCTAAAACTGTCTCAGAGAGACCTCAGTACTTAGGCAGTTGAATTTTTCTATTGACTGCAGCAGTACGACTTGGTACAACTTTGTCACAGCAGTTCAGGTACAGAAGCTCCTACAACAACAAAAACATTAGACAGATGTACAGAGCATCACGCTACAGGTTGATGTAAACACAAACCTCTGTCAGGAAATGACAACGGTTTCTAACAATGTGTAACCTTAGGCAGCATGTATTACCTCTACATTTTAAGTGTTGAACATGGCATTCATTGGTAAGATGTTACTAACATGTAGTCTTAGTTTATTATATGAATAATTGTTTCTCTGGCCCCAGATTGAAGATCTGAAGCTGAAGGTGGTGGATCTGGCTGGAGTGAAGAAGCCCGCCCTGAAGAAGGTGCGCATGTCTGCTGACGCCATGCTGAAGGCTCTGCTGGGCTCCAAACACACGGTCAACATGGACCTGAGGGCCAACCTGAAGCAGGTCAAGAAGGAGACCAAAGAGGAGGTGAGGCTCAAAGCTCTAACAAAGACATCTGGCGTCAGGTTTTCACTGTTTTGCATCTTCAGCTTTTACCAAACAGCTGTGACTACTAATAGACTTTGCTTTAACGCCTTAGCTTCATGTTGCACTTTATGTACAAACCTCCTTTTTTCAACTAATAACAAATCAAGAGTAATAATCATACTGTTTTTTTAAAGTAGTACATGACATATTTTACAGTAAACAACACAAGACTTTTCCAGCCAAGAAACTGTACAGATTTTTTTCATTTCACAGAAATCTGTTAAGTTCTTACTTGTTTCAAGCACTAGTCATGTTTTGTCAGTTTTGTGTATTAACAATTCTTGTTGTTTGATCCAGCCAACAGAGGCGATCGGCGACTGGCGTAAGAACATTGAGGACAAGGCCGACAGGAAGAAGATGTTTGAGTCTTCCTAAAACTCTTCAGGACTGTGGCGGATGATAGCAGGTCTGACTGACTGAGTGCACCTCTGTGTCCCCTGGAGGCGTTCAGGGCCCAAGGCGGGGCACTCTGTCTTGCTTTTCTAATTGTCAATGAGCACACTATGCTCCTGTGATAGTATAACTGTTTGCTGAGAAACATCACATCAGAATGTACCAGTTTTCATGAAAGCAGTAGAAATAAATGTTTTGAAATATGAGTTATTTTGTTTGTTGCTGCTTTTATTTACTTGATAGATCACATCATTCAAACTGATACAGTGATGATTATTGAAGAATAACAGAATGTAGGATTTACTCTGATCATTTCCAGTAAAAGGTAAATTACATGAACTGTAACCATATTTCCAATCCTAACAAGCCTCTTTTGGAACCCCTAACCGATGAACATGGGGGTTCTCTCACTGTGTCAGTACAACATGCCTTTGTCTCTGTGGACTGAAGGGATCTTTGTGGTTTGGGAAGATGCTTTTGTTCAGACTGGGCAGCACTGAGGAAACACCACAGATACTTTAAGTGTTATGGAACGTGAGAGGCACATGGCGAGGTTTAGTTAGGAACACGAGACCTGAAGGCTCCCAAAGGCCAAGTTTCAGGTTTCTACATCACAACATTGGGTTGCAAAAAGGGGATTATACAGTTTAGGGAAATCTAATTTGACAGATTAGCATTGGGACCTGAATGTGGTGGAGGTACAAGCACTGGGAGACAGCATGGACTGATACTCACTAACACTGATGTCGGCTTGTCTTCAACAACCACCAGACAAATGAGTAATTAGCCAGTTAGCTAGTTTACTCTACTCACTTACATAGAAGCAACAATTCACTTTTCTTATATCTGAAGGTTTCTCTGTGAGTAATGTCTAATTATCCATTGACAGTAAACTTGGTGGAAGGAGCCGTGAGCTCAGTAGGAAGACGGGGGCATCTTGCAGTGGGGCTGGGCAGGGTGTATTTCAGGAGCTCGCAGGGCCATTGGTCTGACTTTGAAATTCATTTCCATAAAGAGGTTCTCAGCATTCTGCTGAGGCATCTCAGGCCACCATATATACGTATTTCATTTTTCTCTGTCCGTGGCTTTGGCAGTGTCCGCTTTTCTTCCAACAAGTGTGTCTTGTCCTCCTTCCCTCTCTCTCAATAGGTGAGAACTCTTCCATTTTTTTTTTTACTTTCTCCAGCCTTTTTGAGAGCAGCATCCTTTACTTTAATCGGGAAGCCAGAAAATGTGAAGCAGAGCCGTGTCTTTAGGTGACATCATTTCAGGCTGCTTTACCTTTGACCAATTCTGACTCCCTAAACTCTCGCTCGCTGTGCTTGTAGGACACATGCAGCTTTCTTCAGACTTCATCTTTTACCTTCATGTGTTTCAAAATCAGTTTGCAGCTCAGCAGGATTAAGTGTGTGCCTGAAACGTTTTATACCTGTTCTGCTTGTATTTCTTCTAAATGATGTTTGTCTATCAGGACAGTTTTTTTATTATTATTATTATTTTCAAAAGATAATGTTTTGATTATATAAGCCCTTCGTTAAAACAAGGCTGTGGTTTTTGGAAATAGTAAAATTGTCAAAGTTCATCAACGTGTATGTTTTACTCACTGACATTTTTCTTCAACCCTGTTAGTTGACATTGAGGAAATTCTGATTAATTTAGCAGATTTATTTTTGTCTTTCTTGCTTTTAGATTCAAAATGTAAAAATTCAGATTCTGTTTACTTAATGTTCCTAAAAATAATGCATTTCGTGTTCGATTCTTCAGCTAAATTTTAAATAAAATGCACTTGTACCCATTTAAAAAAATAACAAGAATAATAGTAATAAACATTTGGATAGTTCTTTTCACTTAAAACATTTTTCTCAACATGCTGATAGAAAAATTTACTGCAACCTCATTGGATCAGTAAAACATCTCCTTTTCATCGTCATGGATATTCCATTAATTGGACATAAAAGCGACACATTGGACCCTCGCCGACTGGCATTGCTGTACAGAATGATTTCACAAGATCGGATGGTGTCTGAAAAAGAAGTGACACCCTAGCTGGACCTTCCCAGTTTAGTTCCGTCTATGTTGCTGTTTCTCAGCTGCGGCCTCAGATCTCGTTACGTTACAAATTCTGCAGTGCATCAATGTCCCTCATGCTGCTCTCAGACAGCTGATGTGCTTGGCTCCAACAGCATAGATCAAACACACTCATAAATTTCCTGTAATTCATGTGTGTTTTGATGCAGATTGTGAACTACAAACGCCATCAAGATGTCTGAGTAAGTCAAAAAGTCTTCTCTGATGACTGTTTTCAGTTTGCAGTCCCTACCCAAAAAGTTAAACAAAAGTTTCACAGTTTTTGTGGGTTTTTTTGTTTTTTGTTTTTTTCAAGAAAATGCATTTTGGAAAGTTTCAGTTTTTCCTCAACAGTGACATTGTAACTATGAGAAATCTGTCCAAACAGGAAAAAGATGACATCCAGCCGTCGGCACCACCTAAAGGTATCAAACATACATACACAGACACACAGACACACACACACACACACACACACACACACACACACGCACACGCACCCCCACACACACACGCGCACACACACACACCCCCCCCACACACACACACACACACCCCCACACACACACACACACACGTGTGCGTACACGCAGTCTCACAAGTCTGCTGCTACAGTAGTTGGGAAATCTACAACTTGTATACAGTTAATTAATAAAAGCAAAATAATTATAACACTGGTCTACTGTATCCCATATTTCAATTTACAGCTCTAGATAAATTAGGATGGCAGAAGAAATAAAACTAAATTGTGTGCTTGGTGTTGTTTCCTTCTGCAGAGCCTGGTTCTGCAAGTTGCTCAGACTTGGCTGGAGAAGGAAAAGAAGGAGAGAGAAGAGGCCAAAGAGGCCTACATGGCTGAGAACTGTCCTCCTCCAGACACGAGTGGAGATCAGGCTACGCTCATGGTGAGACACCAGTCACAAACATAAACTAATTTGAATGAAGATATTTCCAGACCTAAGATTCCCATAGGTCTGAAATATGGGTAGGAAGTAAGTCCAGCCATTGAAGAATAAAAAAGGGCAACATTTGCTGAAGGTAAAGAACTGAGAGAAGAACAAAGGTAGAAGATGTACCTTTGTGGTACATCCAAGAGTCCAGAAAGACTCTTAGATGTACCACAAAGGTTTCTTGATTGTTCATGTTTAAGGAAGTTCAGATTCCGACCTCTGAACAACAAAAGCCCAGAGGTAATGGACTTAGAGTTTCCATAAGTAGATGTAACTATGGATCATGGCAACATGTTGGTGGAATGAAAGAACACAGATATCCAGTTTTTACAACAAAATCTTTGCCAGCCCATTTCTTTTTAGTTTTTCTGTTTTTCCATCTATATTCACTAACAAATCAGAATTTGACAGATGAAGACAATCAAATATCCTGGTTACATGTTGTACAAGCATGCTGAATTTATAACATGGCTCCATTTTAAGACACAGAACCACATAAAATATGGCACTTATTGAAAATATTACAGTGCTTATGAAAGTTGTAGGATTAGTTAGAACCTCTTAACACAAACACAAGCTAAAGAGATGGTTGTAATGTTGTAGAAATCAATACAAGTAAGCAGGTCCACACTCTAACATGAGCTCAGCCGCGGAGCTTCCTTCATTACAGAAGATTTTATTTTTCTTTAGATTTGACATAAAACAGACCAGGTACTTAACACCTCTCAGGTTTAAGTGAACGTCACTGTTATTCTGATTGTATCAACAGGAGCTCTGCAAGAAGATCCATGCTGCCATAGATAAGATAGATGAGGAAAGGTACGACATTGAGGCCAAAGTCCAAAAGGCAGACAAAGAGGTGGGTCACATGTGACCACAAATACACAACAAAAGTCTAAAGAAAAGAAAAATCAAGTGTCATTTTTACTCGTAGATTGAAGACCTAAAAATCAAAGTGGTGGACCTGGTTGGAGTGAAGAAGCCCGCCCTGAAGAAGGTGCGTATGTCCGCCGACGCCATGCTGAAGGCTCTGCTGGGCTCCAAACACACGGTCAACATGGACCTGAGGGCCAACCTGAAGCAGGTCAAGAAGGAGGTCAAAGAGGAGGTGAGACACAAGTTTTTATCAAAATTTCACTCTTCGTAAAACACAAAAAACTATTATCCCTGTTCTTACGTCTGTGATGTTTTTGTGGACATGTATATTGCAATTAGAAAAATATGTTTCTGTGCTTCACAGCCAGCAGAAGCAGTGGGTGACTGGCGTAAGAACATCGAGGACAAGGCCGACAGGAAGAAGATGTTCGAGTCCTCCTAATTGTTCGTTGCTGCTCGTCTTTCTGTTTACATGTACTCCACGTGTCTTATGTGCCACTCGAAGCCGGCGACTAATGTTCATCTCACAGCTAAGAGTTAGTGTGACTCGGGGGAGTCTTTCTGCAAGACATGTAATGTGTCAGAGACTGAGAGGGAGATTTTGCACTGTTGTTGTAGTCTGGAGGGAGGGAGGGGAGAAGAGTGGAGGTTCAGGTTCACCAGAGAAACGTCATGTCTTTGGTTCCATACACACAGGAAAACACACAAAATCAAACACTTCATATAATAAAATCAAATGTGGAAGAAAACACCTGGTATGTTTGGTCTTTTTTTAAATGTCACAATTATTTTATTTTTACTTTGAAATACCATGAAGGGGGGGCAGTCCTGAATGTTTCTGCATGGAGCTGCATGTTCTCCCAAAGCATGCCTTGGTTTACTGCAGTCACTCTGGCTTCATCCCACAGTCTAAAAAGATGCAGCTTGCCCTGGTTGTCTTCGTGTTGTCCTTTGTTGTTCTGGTGACCTGTCCAGGGTGGACCAGGCCTCTCGTCAATCACCTCTGGAGAAAGGCTCCACCCTCCCTGATGCAGCAGGTACAGACCAAAGGAGGATGGATGGAGAAGTGAAGTAGCAATGACTAAAAACAGACCTACTACAGGACTGATCTGCTCTGCTGGAAATTAAATAAATACCTCAACTAGTTACCCACATAAATTCAGTCAAGTTAAGGTTAATCTAAGCCCATGAAGTTTACATCTGTGATATGTTTTGATGTAAAATAAGAGAAACTGTTTAAACTGTCCAGTAAGTGTCAGTTTAAAAATGGACAACCTTCTTCAGCTGAATATAAAGGAGGTACAATATGTATTAAATAATTCAACAGCCAAAGCTTTATTATGAAATCAAACTATTAAAGCTTATTTGGGTTAGAAATCCAGTTCCAGTCTGCCTTTCCAGTAATGCTCCACATCACCTGTGTCCAGATTTACACAATGCCCTGCAGCTCTTTTGTATAAATATGAAAGTCTCAAAAGTGCATTTAGAGCGGCCAACCTTCTCTCAATGTAGTTATATAATCCTATTTTAATGTCACTGAAAAAGACTTTATGTGTAAAAACATTAGGAAATGATCATCATTTCCATTATACAATAACCTCTTTTAACACCTTAATTCAGTCAGTTATGGCAGGTTCGGATGGATTCATAATATAAATATTTTCATATGTAACTGCAGGTATTGTTACATTAAAATATAGTACTATCTGCTTTATTATTATTATTATTATTATTATTATTATTATTATTATTATTATTATTATTATTATTATTATTATTATTATTATTATTATTATTATTATTATTATTATTATTATTAATGTTTCTTTTATATTTTAAACACTTTGTGACATAACTCGATGCTCCTGTCTGGGACATAAAGGATATTTCTATTGTAAAAAAAAATAAGTTTTCAATAGGTTTTCTGTGTTTATGGGCAAAGTTGTAGTTTGTTATCAGTTTTTTGTTGTTGCTTGTTTTTGGTGTAACCTTAAACTGAGATAAAACAGTATGTGTAATGTATTATCCTGTATACTGGAACCAGTTGGTTCCAGTATACAGGAGGATACAGCTTCAGGATACTGGAACCAGCCAACCAATGCAAAAAAAAGAAAAGAAAACAAACTTCCACCCCCCAAGAAATGATATTTATAAGGAGATGAAAATTATTTTTCCTTTTGTCTTTACCTAATCACCTCACCTGACGTTCTTTAAAGTTTTACATTTTCTCAGTTTGATTTGTTTTAATTCCCTCGTATTTCCGGACATGCTCCCACTCCTTGTATGGTGCTCTGGGCTTGGCCTCCAACTTGCCAGAGGCCTCAGAGCCTCCAGGGCTCTAATGTTTCCTCAGAAGCTAACTTTATCCTTGTAGCCTTTGGAGGAATGTCACAGAGATGCCTCTGAGTTATATTTGGAAAGTGTCATTTCGCAGAGACTCATTTAAGAAAATAATAAAAGTAGGGTTTTGTTTTCCAGTCTGGCAACTGTTTTTAAAATTAGCGAACTTTAGGGTTTTAAAAAGAAAATTCAAGTCTGTGCTGTTTAGACAATGTTATGGAACTGGGAAAAAAAACAGTTGAACACAACGCGATCCTGAACGTTGTATCTTGTACGCCTCGGGCCCATACTCAGCAGCGGCGGCGGCGGCGGCGGCGGCGGCGGCGGCGGCGGCAGCGGCTCAGTCTGTGGGAGCGAGAAGAGCAGAGCCACTTTACAATCCTTCAGTTTCTAATCTGAGAACTATGATGTTCAGCAGAATATGATGCTTACATCACAGTGAGGAGGATGGCCGCAAACTGTGCTTATATAAAAAGCATTAAATGCATTGAAAATTCCCAGCATGAGGACGGCAGCACAAAGCTTAGCAAGATATTGCTGAGTACAGGAGAAATGCCCCACACATTCAGCATACTGCTCAGGTATGACACACATCAAACATTTAGTTCAAGAGTTCCAGCTGAACACACAACCCAATGATCAAGCTGGATTAATTAAAGACCCTGACAAAAGCCTAACTGACAAAAGCCTGACGGTCTGTCCCCCCTCCTGTCGTCCTCCATGTCAGAATACCTCACACTCCCTGAGAGCTGCAAATCACACACATCAAAGCAAAGTTTATCTACAGATGAGCGGACATTTGAATGTTAGGGACCTCTCCTGGATGTGATTATCATTGACTCCATTTTCACACAACAGCAATATACATTTTAGTTATGTCGTAATTTAAAAAACAAAAATAGCATACTCACTTTTTTTTTTTTTTTAGAAATAATGACAAATGTTTCAGACCACTTTAATAACTTGAGCTAGATAAAATATGTTGTACTTGATTCTGTGAAAAAAGCAAGTTTGCTGTTGCTAAAGCAACAGAAAAAAGCCAATTTTTCCAAGGCACCATTAGCATACTTCACTGATTGATGAAAGAACCTTAGGATAACTAGATGACCAAAGAGCTTCTCACAGAGTCGTATTTGTATAGATCTTAGCTATTTTTTTATGAATTCGTAGTCAGATCATTAAAAAATACACATGAAACACACATGCCATTTCCTTTGAATAAATGTAATGGAAGCTGAATGTTTTTCAGCAGCCATATGGAATTCTAATAATATTTTGGTGACATGATGCAGGTTTTCAGTGCATCTTAAATTTTGTTAATGAGATCTGGTGCTTCCTTAAAATACAGCCTCACTTGGCCAGCAACACCACTGGCTTCCCCCTCTTCATCCTCAAAGCTTTCTGAATTTTATCCTCACTAATCTTTTCCACTTCCTGTCCACAGTTTCTACAACCTGTGCTCTTCCATTCTCTTCATTCATTAGCTCCTCAGAGCATTCTTTTCATCTTCCTACTGTAGTCCCCTCACTAGTTAGATTGCTGTTACTGTTTCAAACATAACCAGCTGCACAGATTGATTCCTTTGTCTTGCTAATAGATATAAGTTATTCTCTCCTTTTTTAAGGAGAGAAGGACTTAATGAAGAAGTATGCTGCGGAATGCATCATGGTGTTCTGTCATGTGTGGTTTGTAAAACTGCAGTAAACACAGTAATCATGGCAGAGAGGATCGACTATTATGAGTTCAGAAGTTCGAGAGAGGAGGAAAAAATGACCTATGACCTATGATCATGGAAAATAAAATCTTGTTTTATTTTCCATGGTGTCAGAAAATCAGAATGGAAGAGGTCGGTGAGACATTCACCTGCTGCATCGGACCAGAACCAAGCAGGCAGTGTTTATTGTTTCAGTGCATACATCTTCATGGCCTCAGCTCCTCAAAACTAGCTATCCAGCTTTCTGAATCAAAGACCAGCTTCTGGAAGCTGCTTTCCACATAATTAAACACACCCACAAAATTCACAAAATCACACAATAGTTTTGCGTGAATAGTTTGCTATGGGGATTGTGACCAGAAGGGGAGGACAACATGAGGCTGAGAACAAAATGATGAGATTTTTGTCATTCAGCTGTGACAATGAGAAGTGATGTTAGCAGTTCGGTTCGATCATGCCGAGCCCTGCCCAGCCTCTTCGCCCTATGTTGCATCTCCCTATATTGTTGTGTACTCCTGGGGCAATATAGGAGTATGTTAGAAGTTTGGTTTGAATCCCCACTCTGCTCTTCCTTGCCCTTGGCCTGGCCTGCTGTTGGTTGTCTGATGGCCTGGTAGCCCTGGTGCATGGCAGCTTTGCTTCTGTCAATTTACCTCAGTACAGCTATGGTTAAAATCCAGTTTCTTGCCACATCAAAGGGTGAATTTGTGGATGTATGATTTAATGTAATGTGAAGCATTTTGGGGTCCACTGGACCTGATAAAACACTACACAAGTACATGTTATTTGCCATTTACTCTCTTCAGTCCTCTCACTAAATTCTTCCTATGGTTAACTTCTTTCAATTTATCATTCCACCACCAGATTTCCTCATTATTTGTTCCCTATCCAAATGACACACCAAGTCCCTTCCTACATGTCTTTCTAATCCGTGCTCCCCAATCACCTGAAAGCTCTGTCGTACCACCCAGAGATCTTATCGTCCCATTTCTGAACTCCTTTCAACATCCATTCTTCCACCATTTAGTTCTCTTCTCTGCCTTTACTTTTTTCATCTTCTCCATCCTACAGTCACCCAACACACCACTATGAACTCGTTCTTTAACAGGTTTGATGAGTAGCCTCTGATAGTTTGCCTCATAACTCATAGTACAGAGTCAGAACTTTATGGACTGGTGCCAGTGGAACCACACTCTGATCAGTGTGGCTAAAAACAAGGAGTTAGTGGTGAACCGACCCACCTCACTGCAGTGAACATGCAGGGAGTGGACACTGAGACAGTGGCCTCTTATGAGTACTTGGTTGTTCACCTGACCTGACCAAACTTGACCAGACTCACAATACTGATGCTCTTTAAAGGAAAGGTCAGAGCAGACTCTGCCTGCTGAGGAGGCTGAGGTCTTTGGAGGTACAGACGGCATTCATGAAAACCTTCTTTGACTCTGTTGAAGCATCATGGTGTTATTTGTTGCTGCAGCAGCTTGCAATTTAGAAGAAGCAGTTAGATCAGGTCATAAAGATGGCCAGCTCTGACAGGCTGGTGAGAGTCCGAAGGACTCTAGCTAAAATAACATCAGTCTATGCATGATGCTGTTGAGGAACTGGAGACTTCTTTAAGTGACAGTCTGTTGCATCCTAAATGCACAAAAAAGCATTATAGGAGATCCTTCCTCCAAGCAAGCTGTCATACTTTATAATCATTACTCCTCCTAACAAAATCAACAAGTCCTTGCAGTACATTCTGGCATTCGCAAAATCATCTACTTTGTTCTTGCTAATTTTTAAATATTATTATTGGACATCTGTTTTTCTGCACTGATATGTTGTATACCCTGGGCATTGCCTTCATGTGCTATTCCACTTAGTTCAAATCTCGTTTACAGCAGAGACTGGGATTTCTCCCGTTGACATGGATTCCCTCCAGTAGAATTTCTACAGGCCAATCAGCCAACAGAAGCATAAGTTGTGAACGATAATATTGTTTTTCTGCACTGTTTTGGAATTGTAGTCTGTCTACTTTTAGCAGGAGCAGCAGAGGAAGTGAACAAAGCTGTTCAGTCTGTGTTGGCCACCCTTCCAAATACTGAGTTTGCATTAACTGGTTCAGTTCGGCACTTCTCTCTTTGCAGTGTTGGATGGTTGTTTACAGTGCAGGTAATTCCTGGTAAGCTTCAATAGTGTTGAATTGACGCATTACATTTGTCATGACCAAATGGTTGAGACTGGGTAAAATTTAAAACCTCAACACAGTTCACGCCTCCAGGACTGTGAAACAATCATTTCTCAATTGACCCTCTGGACGAAGCAAAGTGTAGAACAGCGGGCTGGTTTTTAAGAGGTCATTGTATTGCAAATATTCTATATTTGAAGTTTGTTACATATGCTTATTATGTTAGATTTTGAAAAAGTAATTAGTCCCAAGCCTAAACCCAAACTGAAAAACAACATTTTTTCTTATGGGTTCCAGACTTTACTGCTCTGCTGATGTTTGGTTTGTGGTATGCTACCAGGTGTCCACTAACCGTGATACAAAACAAACAAATTCTGAGTCATTCTGCAGCTACAGTCTTATATCTACACTGCATGTCTTAGTAAAGGTTTTCAGAAAGCTCAATGACTGAAGGATTTTTTATTTTTGCTTTTTTTTATTTTTTATTTTACCAAAAGTTAGTCCTGTCAAAACATCAGACAGGATTCAGAGCAACATGGCAATAAGAAATTATTACAATAGATAGAAAAAAAAACACTGCTCTCTGTTAATTGGCTTGTTCAAATCTTTTGGCTGAATTGACCACACTCTTTTAAAAATGCTTTATATTTAAGAAAAAGAACTTAATTTTAACATAGGGTTAGAATTACAAAAAAATGGTCTTGCTTTTTGATTTTTACTAGAAGTCTTGCTACAGCATTTTGGAGCAGCTCATGCCTTTTTCACAACTGAATTGCACTGGGTATGCATGACTGCAAATGTTCTAAGTGCCAAATTCTACTTTCTTTTTGTAAATTTGCTTATCTGTGTATTGTTTAGTAATTTGTATGGCTCACTACCTTGTTTCTGGTGACAGGGCTTTTTACATTCACTCAGCTTACTGTTTGTGTATGTGTTTCATTCACCTCACATAGAAAAAGTGCTCATAATTATTTTCTTTATCCAGTAGGGAAACATGAAAATTAGTATATTCCAGAACCAGATGACCCCACAGTAGTAGATTCTTCTTTTCTCAGGAACAGGCTCTTGTTTGTTTTATTCCGCGCTGGGGAAAAAACATGTTTGGAGGAATAACAGACAGAGATGGAATACAAACTGAGAAGAGGGATTCTGAATCCCGCTGCTCTTCAATGAAAACCACATGTAGAACAGAGGGAGGGGTGACGTGTGTGTTTGTGCTGGAGGGAGTGTAACGACTAAAGATCCAGCCTCCATGAGAGAAAGGAGCTAGTCCCCTTGAGCCTTCCTGGCATTCTCAACAAGCTTTGTAAGGGTTGGGACTGTGTGTGTGCATGTGTGTGTGTGCTTAAAGAGACTTTACCATTTACACCCAGATTCTCACACACTTCAGTGCTGTTTAACTTGGTACAACTTCAGATCAAAGCAAACCTTCTCTCAGAGGGGTTGATCTCAGAGCCATATCAGCAGCTGCTGTGATCTCTGTTATTTTTACCACTGTGAGGCAACAAGAAGAAGACAACTACACGCAGAAAAGAGGCAAACATGTCCCACGCTCTGCTGAGGAGGAATTCCAGCAAACAGGGTTTGCAAAATCTAATGAGGTATGTGATGGACACATCACAGTTTCTCATGGTCATTTCTCTTTGTCTTAGAAAGCTGCACAGCCACTGAGGTTAATGTTTAAACCACACATGTATCTCACACAGTGACTGAGGTAACATGAGTAAACATGACTTTTTGCTTCTGCTGGGCAGTTTTTAAGTGATCATCAGAAATCTGAGAGGTTTTGTCAGGTATTTTGTTTTTTTCTTTTTTTTTCAGATTTTGAGTGTGTTTGCTGGGAAAATCAATCTGTTTTAGTGGAAACCCTGGGATTAGTGGGAATGTCTTGGGTCACATGGGGATTTAGGTGTATTTTTCCACAAGCTAATATATGTAGTAAATAGTTAATACATATCTTGATCATTTTATTATTAAACCTCACTAAGTGTTTTGTTTTAGGATGGCAATGGAGACCTTTCAGTTGAAACATTTAAGACAGAGTAGATGCCAGAGGATTTTCTGGGAAACGGTGTCACTAACCAGAGTCAGAGGGGAAAGGTCACCTGAGTCCCTCTATTGTTTTCTGTGTGCTCATGTATGGAGGTATGTCCTGTTTTTTCTGCAGTTTGCCTCTCTGAGTTTGGTTCTATCAGGATCTTCAGTGATTCAAATGATTTTTGCACCTGCAGCCATAGCATGACTGGTTATTTGAGGTGCTACTTAAAGTTACGATTTAATCATTTCCCATGGTTTCCTCAGTTCTGTTCACTTTTTTCATTCTAACAAAGGTTCTATCAGTTTATAACGGATTTTACCAAACTAAGACAGAAACAAGTCAAAAGATCTAACAAGATTGTTTTAGTCAAGTTAATTATTTTCTAATACATCTTAACTTTAGTTTAAATTAATTTACATTTTATGTCAACTTACATTTCTGTGTTGTATCTGCAGCCAAAAAAAAAAACAAGAAAAAGTATAAATTTCACAAAGAATTGTAAAAAGATAAAAAGGTTTTACTTCAGTTTAAACATATTTATGTTTATTTAATTCGGACAACTGCTTTGATTCAGTTGTTCTAGGGGAGTAAGGAAGGGACACAGAAGAGAAGCGACTGCCTTTTGATGGCGAGAGATCCTGTTTACAACCAGATCCAGTAGGATAGACAGCAGAGGACAGAGAAGAGACCACGATGTGGTCAGCCAGGTCTCTGAAGGAAAGCTTTTGGCTCAGATATTACAACAAAACAACAAACATATAGTTTGGATTTCTTTCTCACGTGCTTGTTTAAAGCCACATTCTCCCACTGCTGATGTGTGTTTAGCCTGTGCATACTTGTGATGTGCTGAAAGGCATAGTTACATGTTAATCATTTGGAACCAGTCAGATTGCTGTCATAAAATCTCATGTCAATGTACCAACATGTTGTTTTGAGCCAGAATGAGATGAATTTGACTCATGGAAAGTTCTACCTGATGAAAGGAGTTCCAGGCCATCTGAATCAGGTGGTATATGAAAATTTAAACACTCCTGCTATGGAGGTGTTGTTAATCAGCAACATCCATTCCATTCGTCATCAGTGTGACAACAAGCAATGATGACTGCTCTTGTGACGGATTACGTTGCCTCAATACCAGGACTTCTGATGAGTATTTTGCTCTTCAAATGTATGAAATGACTCATTTATCCGAAGAACATCATTCCATGAGTCCTGGACTTTGTTTATATTTTTCGTGCAAAACTTTAGTTTGACCTTCATGAGTTTAAGTTAAGCAAAACTTTCCTCTTTGCACATGAAAATTGAAATTGTGCAGTCTTCCTGATTGTACAGGAATGCATGTTCACCTCAACACTAGCATATTTATTGGCCCCATGTTCACATTTTATAGGTTTGACTTCTTTTAGCTGTCTTGTTCTGAATGCCCACAAACTACATACTTTGTAACACTCTGATCACTGTTTGTGGAGATCCTTGCACGCAAACCAAACCTCTGTCACTGGCAGCCAACTTAATTTATGTCACGTCACTTTCTTTACCGTGTCGTGGTGAACGTTGCTAATTTACTGTTAGCTACAGCAGCTGTCCCTAACCCTGGTTCTGCATGTCTTAGGTGTTTCCCTGTTGCTGCACACCTGGCTTAAATGAATGGGTGATTAACAGACCTCTGCCGCAATTGAAGGCATGCTGAGGAGGTATTGAAGTCATTTAAATCATCTGTGTTGTAGTGGGGAAACATCTAAAACAGGCAGGACAGCGAGAGCCCCGAGGACCAAGGGGTCTGGGACCACAGAGCCAGAGTTAGATTTACTGCCTGCATCATCTGCATCTGGTTGCTGTTATTTATGACACCCCATGCTCTCCCTCCCAAGCAGTAGCCATACACTAGCTGTCATGTAACAGCTAAATTCCAAAATGTATTTATGAACATTCAGATTGTCATGATGACAATTAGCTCTGCATTAGGTGAAAATAAGCCAGAGTCCTGGTGATCATTAAATCTTAGTCTGTTTCTTAGGAATTGCTGCTAATTTACACTTTTATTACAGAAACACTTGCTCTGGTTGTTATCATATATAATCGATTTGGTAACAACCTTATTAGAGTTACAAAAACATTGCTTTATTTTCATAAACATTATTTATTCCCTATTATTTACTGGATATATTGTTATTATTATGATTATTATTATTATTAGTTGTAGTAGTAGTAGGATTACATTATTAATAATGAATCGTATTATTCATTTGAATGGATATTCATTATTTATTTCATGTAACATGATTTGTTCCATAAATAAAGCATAAATTTCAATTTATATTTCCATGAGCTATGTTTAGCTCAGTAATGAGCTAAACATAAACTCGTTACTGAGTTTATGTTTAGCTTACATAAACACAGTAAGCCTGTTTTTTTAAATAAATGATAATATCCCAATGATTCTATTTTCCAAAATGTATTTATGAACGTTCAGATAGGTCAGCAAAACGTTTTGTCACCTGACATCATTAAAATGGTTTTATGTGTGAATTGCTGTCCTCATAAAGTTACTCCAGATTGTCCTCTGAATCAGAATGAATGCTGACGGTTTGATTCTTGCCTCTGTCTCTGTTGAGGTTTTGTAATTGGTGAGTCACTGGAAGAAAGTCACAGGGCTTCAAGATAACAGCTGGCAGTTTTTGGATCTCTCATCATGATTTATCATTTACTCAGAAGATGGGCTCTTCTGTTCGGAGGTGCAGACAGAAACCACGACATCACACCAAATGCAGGGAGTGACTCCAAGCCCACTGGTGTATCAGAGAATTTACTGCTCGGCTTGTTTTTCAGCACTGTTCGTCATGTTTTCTTCTCTTAGGGAGTTCAGGTTGTTTGGGCATGTTTGACCTGCTTCTGAAAAACTTCATGTAGTGCTTTCTCTATAATGTTTATTGTTTCTTTGGTTTATAATTATAAACCAAAGTCTTCTATACTGAAAACTTTCTTTCTAATATTTGGTACAAATTTGAAGGATGTAAAAAAATGTGAAAAATCCTATTTGTTTTCTATCAAATTTGGACACATGGATAGATATCATAATTTTTCACCAGTAGTATAATTATATACCCAAATATACCCATTTCTTGGTTTCTGTGACACGAAGGCCAATACCAAAGCAATTTCTGGAAAGGATTACATTTGGACATTCCCACATTTATTGCCATTTTAAATAACTGGAAGTACACACTGGTGTGTCATTTTAGGTGCACATGAATAGAAAACCATTTCATTAGAACATCCGACATTTAGTGTGGAAGACTGTAACAGCTTATGAGTCAAAGAAGGAATTCAAAGAAGTCTTATTGTTGGGTTTGGTGATCTACTGCTGCGGCAGAATCTGGCCAGCTCCCCATCAAAGAAACCAACATTAACTTCATCGTGTAAAAAAGGTAGTTGAGGAAAATACTAAACCATGCTGCACATTAAAGAAATCATTCAAATATTAGACAGATGTCAGAGACTTGTTCAAAAAGTCCCTCATTGAATGTATTTCAACCAAAGGTGTGAAGATTAGTTGTCAAAAATAAAAAGAAAGAAATATAACTCAAATCTGTGAACTTTTTTTTTTTAATGCAGTAAAAAATTGGGTGAATTTTTTATGTGCAGTTGAATAACTGAGAATAAACAATAATACCTGAACCTTACTCATAAAAAAAGACATTCTTAAAGGCATGTCCCAATAGTTTTGAACATCTGTTGGTATGAAATAAGTAATCATCTCTGATCTCTTAAATATTTATTAGGGGGACATTGGAGGTATTTAGAGCACGATCTTCATTTTGAACTATTGCTGCTGTTTTTTTGGAAAGACTTTATTTGGTCTCAGATTCTTTGCAGGTTTTTTATTGTGCGACTGAAGGGCTTGCTGTTATGGGAAGGGGTCATGGCAGGAACGCAAGCAGACCTGATCTGCTTTTAATCAGCTCTTTGTCAGGCTGGCTCAGCCTGCAGCACAGACAGGGGTAGATCTGTGACCTCTAAGACTGAATCCCTGACTCATGTGTGGGTTGCCTCAGTGTGTCCAAAGAGATAAGACATTCTGGAATGTGTTTGGGGGAGGTGGACTGATGAGTGACGAGAGCATGGGCCTCCCTCAACTCTCCACATTTTGTCTTCATTAACCCTTGTGCGTACAAGGACAGAGGCAAACGTATGAGGACTGAGGCAAATAATACAAGTGATACGGGTGTGGGGTCGGTTGGACCCCATTTGTAAACACAAAGTTAAAAGGATAGAGGACTATCAGTCAGCAGTAGGTAGCTGTGATATAACAGTTCTTTTCTGGCCTACCTAGCTACTTGCTAGGAAAAGTAAATCAATGAAGAATTCTTTGGTTGTGCAGCTGACAGCTTGTTTTCTCCTCACCACAGTGGTCTTCTCAATTGATCTTTTTCCAAGTGGCTCACTTTTTTTCCACTCAAAAATAATGCAAAATCTTTAACCTCAAAGTTTCTCTTATTCCTAACGAATAAGAAAATGTCATAAATTAGGTGGAATCTTCTCATCTTCCTCCTAAATGTCAAAAATTGGTCAACTGTGTCCAATCAGCTACTAGAGTCAGCATCAAAATGTAGCAACATTAGCTACATTTTGATGTAGCTAATATTGTAACAAAGTAGTTAGTTGTTTGGGCTATGTATCCCAGGTTGGGTTTGAAATATTGAATTATACCTCAATAATTGTATTTAAAAAAAAACCTTTGAACATGTTTAGTTCATGAACTGCAAGGTCAAGTTTTTCCTCTCAAAAAAAACAAAAAAAACAAAAATGCTCGTTTGTTTCTGCTCCAACGCATCGATAGTTATGAAATCCAATCATTTTTTTTCTCATAGATGAAATCAAATAACTCTGTGTTGTGCCAAGATACCTCAAAGTCTGCTTTTGCTGTCCTGCCTCATGGTCTCCTCATATTGTTTGTCTGAGTATAACATAAAATTGAACATAATTCAGTTTCAGTAATTTCGCCCAGGTGATCAATAGAATAAAGACAAGTGGGAGTCTGACTTGTCGTGGCTTCTGAACCCACCTGTTGATTTATGTTCTGGAGCTACAGTGACTCATTGCGTCTCTCTGTTCTGACTTGTTCCTGCAGCACAGTGACTTCATCTGTAACATGTTCCCACCATGCCCGTCTGCACCACAGAGGCTGGAGGGCTTTCAGGCTGAATGCTAAACCTTGTTATTATTGTATCATTCAATCCATTCATCCACCTGATGACAGCGTGAGACATTACAAAAGAGCAGCTGAGGTATAATACCCTCAACCTCTTCCCTCCTGACTGTGATCCCTCTTCCTCTTCTGTTGCTCTTCAACATGTGCAGACAGAGCAAAAGGCTTTATATGGCTGCTGGCAGTTCTTATCCATCATGTGTGTATGGATGTGTTATGAAACAAATCTGCCAAGTAACCAATTTTGCTCCGACGACACAGCGAGGCTCTGAAGAACTGTCAGACTGCTGTCTTGTCTTTGTTTCCTTACTGTCCGAATAAACATGAACAATAGAGTCACCTGCTGGGGGAGTAATAAGAAGGCTGGTGGCCAGATGTGAAAAGTATGTTGAGGAAGGAACACCAAGAGACAATAAGCAATAAAAATGATGGCAAATAAACAAGTAAGAAGGAAGACAATGTTGAACAAACTGCTGCCAGCCTTGGCTCGTCTCTGACCAGAACACAGGATGATGATCAACATGACATGAGCAACTGAAAAGGCAAAAGCAGAGAATTGGACATATTCACTTGCATGATGTCCAAAAGCATTCGCAGTGTGTTCAGAAAGATGAGAAGACATTTGTCGTGCACAAATGACACAATGATTTGAAGATGGAACGAGCACTGAACAAGTTTTGAGCATTTCAGTTCTGACCTGAGAAACGCACCAAAGTGACTGCTCAACCTCCCCCCTCAACTTAAAGGACCTTTGCTTTGACTTGAAACAATTAAGTTTCAATGCTGCATTCGTATCCTGACATCTGATGTCATAACTCAAGCTTCACCAGGGATCTTGTACCTACTGTGGCACAGGACTAGAGCACAACTCACATAAGCAGGTGTTAGTACTTGACATGGCTGTCACAGGTTCGATTCCTAGCCTGATGACCTTTGCCGAATGTCTTCCCCATCTTTTATTACTCACTTTCCTGTCTAAGTCCTCTTAAATATAGGCCACTAGAGCCAAAAAAACCTTTAAAAAAATTACTTTATTAGTTTACTTCTTCATTTGAAGTAAACTAAATTATTTCAGTAACACTTAATAATAAATTAAATTGGATAAACTTAATTGGATTTCTTGTTACCAATTGAAGCAATTAAATTAAGTTGGTTAAACTATTTTCTTATTTCAGTGTAACTTTCTTAGTATTTAATGAAAGTACCAAAAAATAAACCATAGAAAGCAAATGAAGACATCAACCTCTGACCTGCAGTGTGAGGCATTTACATATTTGACTTCATCCTCAAGTATGTTGTGACTTTCTGCCACCTCAAACTGAGGAACGCAGCTTCAAATAAACTCAAACAGACGGTCACTTCCTGATCTTACCTCATAATTCGTATAAATTAATTTTAATCGTTAACTGAATTCTGCTCTTAAAAGCTGGATGTGTCCTTCCAGATAAATCACTGCTCCTAATCTGGTGTGGACTGTACTGACGTCCATGGCTTGGCTCATGGGAACTTTATCAACCATTATTTGAGGAAACGCTTAGTGCGTGTCCGTTCTTGCTCCTGGTTTTGGTTTACAAAGGAAGAATACAGAAAAGCCAAAGAAGTTTGTTTAAAGTCACTGCAATGGCAACATCAGCACATATGAGCTCTGTATGCTAAGCCCCGTTTTGGAAAACAAGGTTAAAATCTCCATCTCTATGCAATAATTACATGGTACAAGAAAGAGAAACAAAGAATAATTTTGTGGGGAAAAAAAGGCAGCTGAAGAAAGTTAAAATACCTTTAACATCTTTGATTGAAATTGCCATTTTAGAGATTTATCATTTAAATTTAGTAGGTTTCGGATGCTGCCAAGCATGACAAAATACCTCAGCCATAACTATGAGAGAATATGCAAGGTGAGAGCATAGTGAAATAAAAATAATTCTAATAATTCTATAATTCTATAATTCTCAATTAAAAAAAAAATCTAAACTTGCACTAATGAACGCTTTCTTCATGAAATCAGTCTGAGCTGATGTAGTTTTGATCTATTACATCCGGCTGGAGGTTGTGAGTTTGATTCATAGCAATTTAAAACTGGCAAAAACCCAAAAACAAACTGAAACTCAAAGACTTGTTTTCAAAAATTTAAAGTTTCATGTTGTCATTACAGCCTATGATGGGAAATCATGTTTGCTGTACAAAAACAACTCAAGATAGAGATCAAGAGATTGACTTTATGAAATCAATACTGTATCTGTAGCATCAACATAGAATCACCATATGATCTAAATGATTTCCAAATTAGTACCACAATCACTTTGATTTTTATTGCGAAAAATCACAAGACAATCGTGACATCCTGGAAGGACTGAAAAGATGCTCAATATTATTTAATTTTAAGAATCCATTGATATTTTAATCAATACAGCAGTAAAACCCTATCCTTATTACATGTTATTGTTGGAGTTCATTCATCTTTGTCTCTGTGCACCATCCAGGTTCGTTAATCAGTTTCATGACCTGACCAGAACCCTTCAGTGTAAATTACCTTGAGAAATAATGAGATCTGGTTATATATAAAAACAGTCTTCAATGCCGAAAAATTATCAAATATTGGAAGCCATACATGTCATTAAAAAGGATGCTCTGATCAGGTTTTTTGCTGCCGATTCCGATACCGATCACCCCTGAGGCCGATTTCTGCTGATCACCGATCTTTGCCGATCGCCTGAATTGACTGTTCATTTTTCCCTTTAGGTAGAAATGATACTAAGTGATCTGGCAAAATTTATAATTATCTTAATTAAATTCACCTAATTTAGACATAAACATGCAAAATACTTGCAGGCACAATACAGCAGCTATTCAGTCAAAAGGACAACTGAAAAACCTGCAATCAGTAAAATAATATTTAATAGTAAGGCTCTCAGTGCCACAAATTATTAGTCAAATAAATCTATATCAAATAATGTCAAGTAATAAAGGAGACATTCATTCAAAGTCAAATGCGGGTTGCATCAAAATAAACAATCCTTCCTGATAGCTTGGCTAGCTGATTAAGGCTGGTTCTGATTGGCTGTTTCTGACCGAGCGGAGTAATTCTGCAGAACACAGGAGGAGGCAGAGGAGATCGATTATTTTTTCAGAGATTATCTGTCTTATGTTAGGACGACGAAAGTTTTAATCCATATCTAAAATATTTTCTTTTTTTAAGTTACGTGCTGCAGCTTTAAGCAGAGGTTCGGTGTGAGAGTTCACTGCAGGTGGAGCAGAAACGGCTCTCCGTAGGTGAAATATTACTACCAGTAGCGCGTAGCGGCGGTTCAACAACGAGAACCGCGGCCACAGCTCGAAGACTTAAATTATTTTTCGGTTTATTTGTTTAGCTTTCTGACCGTGATGCTAATCCGGGTGAGTGTTGGTAGTTGAGCGCTGCTTTACCTGCCGTTCCGGATGTCCTTTTGTACCTGCATTAAGCCTCGATGTAGCCGAACTCCATCAAGTGCTTGTTTTTTAAATGTCATATTATATTCGTTTTGTTGATGCATTTTGACGTGATTCACTCCCGAAGTAATTTTCCGCCGCAACACGCAAATGTCCCGATTCACTCAGAGCGTTATAGTTCCACACGACAGGATTTGTTGCTACGCGTTTGTGCAGTGTGAAGGTAAAAGGAGATAAGCTGCACACGCAGGCTGCGAAGTGAGATAAGTGTGATCGGTAACAAGAGACCATGATCGGCGATCACCGATCATACACTTATTCACGGAAATCAGCCGATTATGATCGGTGGCCGATCGATCGGCACACCTTAATAGAGAGCGTTACATTCACCGTCCAGCCCTGGGCCACACTTAGCTCACCTTAGAGATGTAACCAAGTGAGGCAAAGATTGTAGCGTGAGTTTAGCTTTTATTCTTTGCAATCTGTATCCTTTCTAAAGGGTAGTCTAATCAGTTATGGGGGCAGTCATACATAAACATGGTTATGTAAGCTGCAGCGTGTGAGTGTAAGCAGATAAAAGAGGACAAAAGAGATAGAGGAAAAGCCAGAATCCATAACATTACATTATTGAGGGTAAAAGCAACATACAAAGTGATATGTGTACAGGTGAAGCAATGTGAAATGATTGTGGAATTTACAGCACAACGAATACTGTGGATATAAACTTACATTTAGTACGTTTCCCAGCAGTCTTTTTGCATATTTTATTAAAAGTATTGAAACACTTACATTAGTGAATGCCCTTTTTGTACTGATATATGAAAATGAAGTCGTGTGAAGTCTCCTTTTGGCATGTTTGAACGCAGACGTAGCATTTTCACATAAAGCCACTAGGACGTTTTGATGTCTGGAACGTCAGTAGTTCTTCTTCTCTCCAGACTCACCGCTCAGAGGAGCATTGAGGATGCTGAAGAAGTGGAGCGGGAACGTCGCCGAAAGGCTCGAGAGTCTTTACGCCGACGGAACAGCGGCTCAACACCGGAAGACTCGTCACCAGAGAGCGAGGCACCAGAGGAGAGGAACACGTGAGCACACATAACAAAACCGGCTGTCTTCTTCATACTGCATTTGATTCATGTTATAAGAGACGGCCAAGTTTGACTTCCAACTTCCACTTTGATAGATTATTAATCAGACTGCAGACTTCTCTAGCAAACAAATGGTTATATCAATCAAATCAAACTGACGTCACAGTAACAAAGTTAGATGGGGCCTATATAATAAAGCCCTTGAAACATAATTCTAGAAGTCATGAAGTAGCCTTTACTCCTGCCCTCTCTCAAAACTTAGTGTAAAATATGTCATTCAACATACTGTCAAAAATGAGTTTCTTCTCAGTTTGCACCTGTTATTGTAATGCAAACTGAGATAAGTGAAGGGAATGCTGATGCTCACTGAACTGAATCAGTTTTTATCCACTTCACTGTTTTATACATTTTGTTTTTGCACAATTTCAACATTTTGATGATGTTTTGTATTTACAATTTGCCTAGAGAATGTCAATGTTTCAATTAAGGTTAAATTTGAAATATAATATTTTATTTTCTATATTCTGATGAGCCACTGCCTCTTTGCATGGTCCCTGCATTAGAGACTCCAGGAGGAGCTCTGCTGAAAGGAAGCTGTTACTTCTCCCTATCTGAAACAGTCAGATTAGATTTAATCAATATTGGATATTGATTAGGATGTCTCCTGGCTGAGTTTTCCTTTTTTATGTAGTTTTTCAAATATTTTCCCTTGGGTGTGTTGCGAGGAACAGATCCAGACCTCTCTGGGTAACTTTCATTAATACATTATTCCTTAAATGTTTAACTTCGCAGCTTTGTTTGTTATGTATAACATGCATAAACTGAGACGATTTTCTGTAAACTGTAAAACCACTGAATCATTGTAATAAATATTTATTCATATTTATTCGGGGGTTTGGCGGACTCAGCCTCATTGAGGAATTTTTCTGAAATCCTGCTTTCAGACTGAAAATCCCTGCTCTTGGATTATGGCAGAAAAAATCCTCAATAGAATCTGGAAATTCAAACTTTTTGGAACTGCATTGCTAACAAGGACATTTAATCTGTCTCTTTATATTGTCATAGCAACCTGACTTAGTCAGAATACATCCAGGTGAAAAATTTAATGAACTGCAGAAAACTGCAGCACACAAACAGGCTGCTGGATTGCAACAAAAATGTTAAGAGTTTCACTGAAAACCAAACAGGACTTATAAGAACAAGATATGTATATACATGTGTACACTCAATAGTTTTCCTCTTTTTTAAAAGTATTTTGCAGTCACACAGTGGCATTTTATAGCATAATCAAATAACTATATTACCCTCCGTTGTTATAAAAGTGATAAAAGTGGTGTATATATTTCAAATATGACTTAAAAGACAATTTAATTCCATATTTAGCACCTTGAAATCCACAACAAACAGAAAGAATGAGACAGTGTCCTACCGGACATCTGTGGAACCATCTAATGTCAAAAAGTCTTAGCTGTTTTACCTTCTTTTACTGATAACTTAAGAACAAGTGCTTTCATTGAGAGAAGCAGCAAACCGTCTCTCTCCCCAGCACCGTGATAATGATCTGAAGAGCGACATGCAGCTGCTTTCTCATTACATAGCATGCAAAGAATGTCTCAAGAGAAAAAGCATCACCATGCCACAGCCTGTGGTGTCTCAGGAGACCTGAAATTTAAGGCCTGTAAATTACTGCTTTCACCTCCAACACCTCCTCTGTCTCATGGCAGGCTCAGCTGGCCTGAAATTGTGGTGATTCAACATTAGGTAACTCTGCCACTGCAAGCCTGTCATTTCCATACCTCTTGTATAGATGCAGCAGTGATGTAATGCTCCCTTTTAATTTGTGGTTAGATGGGAGATTTTGTAATTTGCTTTTTGTGGTGATTCAATAATTAGTCTGTGATCATTTCTGGTGTAATAAGCATCTGCTGGAATGACAGCTTACAGTTACTCCACTGGCTAAATGAGCAGCCAGAGAAAGGAAACACTTCAGAGACCTCAAAGCAGTTTTAGTGACTCAAACAGAATTGCTGGTATTATGGTTTTGCTACTTTATCAGGAATCAAGCAGAGACTTTAGGGTTCTACTGGGTGATCAAGCGATCTAATCATCTGTGGAATGTTAGTAAAATTCTCCTGTCACCCCCCGGAGACTCAGAACACATTTTCACCAGGAAACAGATTAAACTGATTAAAGGTGGCAGATTAAGACTTCATACCATCTTGCATGTAACAGTTGCAGGTTGGTAGCTCTTGGACAGCTCTCATTCAAGCCAGAAGTACCATAAAGTGCTAACTTGTTTGACTTTTTATTCAAAAAGTTTCCAACTCTTCCTAGAATCTCTGAATCCATCCATTTTGCTGAACCCTGTGGCCTTTTTGTGGAAGAAGGACCCATGTCCTTTAGAGTGCATTGTTTCAGTGTACTGCTAAAATGCAAAATCACTGACCAGTAACTATTACTTAACAATACAATGTTCTGGCACTAAAATCAGCTAATACTCTTAGATATATGAATATTTAGATGTATTCCAGGGAGCTTGTTCATATTTACTATTAAGAATGTAGTAATAGTTCTTACAAAAACTTTGAGAAAAAGGTCTGGCTAATAACTCAAAGCCTCCCTGTTAACAGTGTTTCTGAATGTGTTACAAGTATTCTGAGTCATAAACAAATATATGCAAAACTTTCTCATTAGTCTGCTGTTGTTGAAAAAAACTCAATCTCATAATTGTTGTATAATAAGAAGCACAGTTGAAATTACACGCGAACAAGTCATTAAGAAACATTATGGCATGATCCTCCAACTACTTCATGTTATCTTCTTTGTGAACCACAACATTGTTGATCATGTGACCAGTGTGATGCGAAAAAAGTATTTTCATTACAGTTTTGCTAAATGAACCAGTTTTGATACAGCCGAAAAACCATGTCATCCTACCTCCAAAACTGTTTACCAAAAAACAAGATTTTTTGTTGTTGTTGTTGTTGTTGTTGTTTTTAAATTGCTGTGTTTCTATGAAGGAGGAGTTTCAGAAAGAGCAGGAGTTTTTTAAAAGAGATTTCAATTCAAGGCATTGAATTACGCAGTTAAACTTCGTCATATCTAAAAAAAAAAAAAATTCCCTTCTCACCCTCCGCGGGTGGTCTCTTTCATCCTCTGAGCTCGGGTCCTCTACCAGAGGCCTGGGAGCTTGAGGGTTCTGCGCAGTATCTTGGCTGTGCCTAGAACTGCACATTTCTGGACTGAGATGTCTGATGTTGTTCCTGGGATCTGTTTGAGCCACTGCTCCAGTTTGGGGGTGACTGCCCCGAGGGCCCCGATGACCACAGGCACCACTGTGGTCTTCACCTTCCAGGCCTTCTCCAGTTCCTCTCTGAGGCCCTGGTATTTCTCCAGTTTCTCGTGCTCCTTTTTCCTGATGTTGTGGTCACTTGGTATTGCTACATCCACCACAACGGCTTTCCTCTGTTCTTTATCCCCCACCACAATGTCCGGTTGGTTCTCCATTACCATCTTGTCTGTCTGGATCTGGAAGTCCCACAGGATCTTAGATCGGTCATTCTCCACCACCTTTGGGGGTGTTCCCCACTTTGACCTCGGGGCTTCCAGTCCATATTCGGCACAGATGTTCCTGTACACTATGCCCGCCACTTGGTTATGTCGTTCCATGTACGCTTTCCCTGCCAGCATCTTGCACCCTGCTGTTATGTGCTGGACTGTCTCAGAGGCCTCCTTGCACAACCTACACCTTGGGTCTTGTCTGGTGTGGTAGATCTGAGCCTCTATTGCTCTGGTGTTTAGGGCCTGTTCCTGGGCGGCCAGGATGAGGGCCTCTGTGCTGTCCTTGAGTCCAGCTTTCTCCAGCCATTGGTAGGATTTCCTGATATCAACCACTTCAGTTATTTGTCGGTGGTACATCCCATATAGGGGCTTGTCTTCCCATGATGGTTCCCCCAGCACCTCGTCCTCTGTTCCCCATTGTCTGAGACATTCGCTGAGCAATAAACAGCTATGCCTTACCAGTAATCAGATACCCTGCCGGAATAATTAGCTGGCCAATGGAATCTCTTCCACGGACGTTAAGACTCGGAAGATACTCACCATGCATGGAGGGTTCCACCCCAAATCCAGCACCCTGAGACTGTACACAAGCCGTAAGGAAGGAGGCAGAGGACTAGTGAGTGTGAGAGCCACTGTCCAGGATGAAACAGCCAAGATCCATAAATACTGTACATCAAGGACAAAGCCTCAATGGACGATATCTTATATATATATATATATATATATATATATATATATATATATATATATATATATATATATATATATCTCATTCTTACAACAACTCTAGTTAATATAGTTACTTGATTGTGCTATAAAATGACACTATATGTCTTAAAAACACATAACACTGCCCCTTTAAGAGGTACATGGTGATAAGTGTGCCACCCAAATAGTTGAACCATATTTATATGACTGTCTCTTGTTACTTTAGGTATGATCGTGAACTGAAACCCAGCAGTTCCCCTTCTCTTGAGGAGGATGAGGGTTTTAGTGACTGGACTCAGCGCAGAGAAAAACAAAGACAACAGCGACTGCAGGAACTCAGTCAGGATGGAAAAGAAGAGGAAGAAGAAGAAAATGTCTTTATGAAGAACAATGTAGCCAAAAAGGCTGCTCACGCTGCTTTGACGCTGTTCAGTCCAGTTCAAAGACAAGATCAGGAAGATGCTGACAGCATCAGGATGGAGGCAGAGTGGAGGAACGATTACGAGGAAGAGGTCAGGAGAGTGAAGGAGAAGGAGGGAATGAAGAAGAACAAACTGCTGCTTTCCACAAAACAAGAGACTCAAAGGCCAAATATAGAGGTAAGAGTTTTGTATTAAACATTAAAGTGTTTGGTTCATTAGTCACAAGGATTTCTGAAGTTGCTAAGACATTTTTTTCTGTTTCTATTTTTTTGTGTGATAATGTCAGTAATCCTGCCAGCATGCCTAGGTGGGCCCCATATGGGGTAAAGGAGGGCAGACATATGGGTCCCATATGGGTTTGCCCGCGGGTTCCACGGTGGCCCCACATGGGTTTACCCATGTAGGGCCACAGCCTATGTGGGCCCTACATGGGCAAATCCATGTGGGCCCACCACCATGTAGTTTCATCGTTTACTTTTAAGCAATAAAAAAAATAAAACCATGAAAAAAACACCAGCCCGATTGTAACCGCAGCTCTTGGGGTTCCAGGGAGCGGGGTGGTACTGGGCTGGAAGTGCTAATGCAAAACCCATCAGCCGGGCCAAACCGGGTCCAGCTGTGCAGTGCAAAAGGGGCTTTAGTGTCTTCAGCCTGAACAGAAACACAGCTCAACATAGAAACTCTGAAGTCATAGTTAGATAAAAAACAAGACAACCAGCAAAAAGCTCCTTCAATTTCTCTGACAAACAAGATCAAGCTCAAATGTTTTACACATGTGGGCAAATTGTTGGCATGCCTCTATGAAAGAATGGAAAGCCTTCAATGGTCACTGAAATAACTTGAAATAGACAAAAGTAGTAATAAATACAACTTGACTAAAATTAACCAATGAAAATCAGACATTGCTGCTAAAAAGAACATTTTGAATTTTAAATGCCAAAAAACAAACAAACTTGAAAACATATTTGATCAAGATTTTTAATGTCTGGTACACACAAAAAAGACTGATATGTTCAAATAGTTTGTTTTTTTTTTCTAACATTTTACCAACAGGAAGCGAAAAAGAAAGAACTTAAAGTATCCTACATGTCCAAGGTTTTCCTGTGTCAGAAGCCAGAACATAACAGCCAAAAGAGTGGCACAGCTGGCCAGGAAGTGACATCAGTCATGAACCAGAGGAGCAGATCCAGCAGGTGTGTGGTGTGTGTGAGAAAAAATAGTCCAAACATAACACTTTTAATTTATTCGCCATGAAAAAAATAGATTTGTTGGTAACACTTTATTTAAAGGGCTGTTCATAAGTCTGATATGACTCTATTATAAACATGACATAACATCTGTTATGAACAAGAAGAAGACTTTATGAATATCACTGTTGTCATGGAAATGTCATTCTGTGAATAAAGTTTGAACTTTTAATAGACTTTTAATACAACTTTTAGAGCAACTTTGCTTTAAAAGTGTCATTATTTACTGATTGACACTTCCATGACAACAGTCATAAAGTCCTATATGTGCTCAAGAGCCTAAACCAAGATATTTGTATTGTATGCAGACAATCTGTGGAGTCAGAGGAGGCAAAGCCCTTTCTAGAGGCCGAGCAGAGACTGGAGAGGATCCGCCAGAGCCTGCAGGAGAAGGAGAGTCAGGAGCTGGAGCAAATCAGACACAGGCAGTTTGAGGCCGAGCAGGAGCTGCAAGAGCTGAAGAGGAGACGGGAGGAGAGACGGCGAGCTCGTGAGGAAGAGGAACGCCAGAGGGAGGAGGAGGAGAAACAGCACATGGCTGCTGAGGAGGTGAAAGCAGAAATAGTGAAATAAAAACTACAATCCTTTGGCTTTATGTAAATATTTACAGAAGTGGAGGAAATGCATCATCTCTCTGACTATATCAAGTAAAGTCGGAGTTCTTTTGGTAGAGATCAAACCAAAAAATGTCACACATTTCAGCAACAAGGCAGTTCAAAGATAGTCAATCTTTCAGTAAATCAGTACAATCAAATTGTGAAACTTTCGGGGTGAATTGAGTTTAGGTTGTGTTTCTGTAAGAAGGAGCAGCTTTTAAAGTAAAACCAAAAGGAAGTTTTCTTTTCAAACTTCCTTTGAAAAGAAAAATAAAGTTTTAGTTTGTTAAAGTTAAGTTTAAAGAAACTGAAAGGTTCTGAGTAGACATTGATTTGTAAACACAACTCCCTCATCACTGTTTGTGATAAACTGCTTTTATATCAGTCAGAATACTTTGGAAATGACGACTTCACTGAGGAACTTTCAGGGAGGAAAATGCTGGCTGTGTTTCTTATGAGACGGTGCTGCAAACATGATGTGATCGAGTGTTTTGGAATTCCATTCAGGAGGAAAGAAGAAAGATGAGGGAAGACATGGAGAGGAGGAGGATGGAAGCAGCAGAAAGGATGAAGAGCCTCAGTACGTCCAGTGCAGAAGGAGAGGAGGCGTTCAGTCCCAAAGTTTCAACACACAAGGTGATAAAAACTGAACAGCATGACTGTGTTTTCATCTACAAAACCTTAAAACGCTTTTATTTTTACTTTGTGCCATGATATTCAGCATCATATAGTCTTATACAACCAAAAAGCGCTTAAACAGCATGTTTTCAGAACTGGAAAAATAATAAACTTTAATGGAACTAAGCTCATATCTGTTCAGGATGAGAGAAATAAAAAAAAGAATGATGTGAATGCGTCAGATGACAATAACTGTTAGTTAGCTGACAACTTTATTTTGTGTCGTTAAATGAAATGAAATTAAAGTTGCATTAAAACCCCGTCTGATAAAATCTGACGTTATGTAGCAAGCAGCTATTAACGAGATACAACCATGTTTATTTCACCTTTATAATTTATCAGTTTAGTTATAGATTTTGCTGCCTGGTTTAGTTAATCCTAAGTTTTAATGTAATAATCAATTACAAAGGACATTAAAAACAACCAAAAACAGAAGCACCAGACCAGGCTTTGTTACTTTACTGACTTTTGTCAAATAAACCTTAGTGAACATACAAAAGAAAAAGGAATGAACATAACTGTGTTCTCTTTGCAGCTGATGGGTTCAGTCTTTTAGCTCTTGTAAGTTGCATGCGTGTGTGTGTGTGTGTGTGCGTGTGTGTGTGTGTGTGTGTGTGCGTGTGCATGTGTGCGTGTGCATGTGTGTGTGTGTGTTTGCAAAACCAGCATGACCTGGCTTCACCTTGGCAGCATGTGATGTTGTTTTGAAGTTCACTGATATTTCCACACATACGTCGCTTTCAAATGTTTAAGACTTTATGAACAGATGAAACCAGACGTCGACATAAACTGAATAAAAAGGCACACTGACCTTTTTGTCTCACTGTGTGAACTTCAATCAGATCAAACTAGAAATAGAAATACCACATTTATTTTCATTATGCTAAATGCCACACAAATGAGTATTTTAATCGTTTTGTCAATAAACTGTACTAACAGTTTACACCTGCAGTCACCCCTGAGCCTCATGTTTCAGTGATCTTTGCTCTGTAATGCATCAAAATGCCATCAGTCAATTCTTTCATGCAGCAATGTTTTGACTGAAACTTATTCTGATTACAATTAGCTCAATTTTGAAAAGGTACCATATTATCCAGTCCTGCCCTCATCATCAGCCCAGACAGAAGACGAAGCAGCTTTTATTGTCACCATGTTGATCAGGACTGCCCGCAAGACGAGATCCTCTGTGGCTTTCTGCTTGAACAATAAAGTTATTCACTATGAATTATACTGTCACAACTAAGTGTTAAACATGTGAAAGAGTTTGCTGAGCATGTGTAGACCACCATGGACATCTGGGGCTTTGTTTAGGAACTTGACATCTGAAGGCATGACATAAGACCCACACCTTTTTTTCTTTTTCAGATCACAGAGAGAACCAACTCCCTGAACCGCTCGCTAAAGAAAAGGTAACTCTGTCCTCAGACTTTGTTGTTTAATGAAAAAAAAGTTATTCTTTTTCAAATAGTTCATCAAAATTGTTTATGAAATATTTTAAATGTTTTCAAGATTCTATTCAGAATAAAACAGAATATGACTGCTAGACGCTTGTTCAGGCCACGGTGTCCAAAGTGTGGCTGGTGGGCCGTTTGTGGCCGTAAGGATGATGTTTTGCGATACATAGTCACTGTTCAAGACATTTGGTCAAACTGCAAAGGCGGCTGATGCTGATACGTTACTTTTTAAAGATTGTATGGTTGTGATTTTCAATAACTTGGCGCTTTTAGAGTCCTAACTGCTTTATAGCTGCTGATTAACTCTTAGTTGCCTGAAGTTAAGACAGACAAGGCAAGATGAGGAAGAAGGTCGAAGGACACCCCCCACCAACACACATTTTTCAGGATATAATACTCCTAGGTTGTGATTCGTAGCTCTGCTTAACTGAGTCCAGATGTCAGGGACTGTCTTCTCTCCAGTGGTGGGTGAGGGACGGTGGCTCCAGGAAGTCTGCAGAAGGAAATGATCAATTCTGAGGAGCTTTCAAGACAAGGGATCTTTCTATCAGGATGTATAAGTTCAAGATTATTTAACTTCCTTCATAGCTTTTGAGAATTCATGCTTGATATTCTCTAAAGACCAATAACACAACAACACATCATTGAGTGAATCCTGTCCTTTATGAAAATATGGTTCTTAAAGCCCTCTGCTTGAGGCAGACCCTTAACCCAGAGTGGATGGTCCACCGTGGGGAGACTCCTTTGGGATTCCCTGACTGTCAGTTGGTACAAAAAAATACATGTGAAGATGCCTTCAGGAAATGTATGGAAATATCTGACCTACGAAGGTAAAACAGCAATTGCTTAGTCTTGACTTTCTGATTTTGTTTAGGAAAAAAAAAAGTTTAGTCTCTGGAAGCTCTAAAATGACATATCATGACAGCTTAGTGAAAAATTGCACACAGACAGTTATCCGGTTAACCGTTTGTGGCTTTCATTTTAACAGACATCAGTGTCTTGTGTCTAATTTAGCAACAGTTTCAAGAAGACTCAGCCTCCCTTCCTCCTGACCAGGATCGATGATAAGATGGAGCAGTACACTCACGCTGTGGAGGTCAGTATCCCACACACACTTCCAGCATTGAACAAAATCTACATGTTTATGTTTTACAATAATGTTGGATATACATTTTTTTATTCTTTGAATCAAATTTACACAGCAGCTCATTTTGATACAGTTGATATATACTGTATCAAGTATGGCACTTGCATAAGAACCAACCATTAAAAAATAAGGCAGTGCACATAATTTCAAACTATATAGATCTTATTGATCATATCTTTAAAAACATTTAAGTGTGTTTAATGTATGGTAACTGAACCACTTCAAGATAATTATACACTATATATGAGACTTCATAAACATAGTCAGGTTATGTACACATTGATAACACATATTTCCCTGTCAGAAAACCTCCCAGGAGCTGCGGGCGGTGAAGGCATCGCTCACTGACCTTCCCAACTCCCCAGAGGTTGTTTCCTCCAAGAAGAATCTGTTTGAGGCTGGAGAGGCCTGGAGCCCGAACAAAGGAGCAACATGCAGGGTGACACGACACACACAGATTGTTGCTGACAACAATATATAAATATATTTGGCATAAATATATAGAATGAGCATAGACCTCCAACTGGGACTACGCAGACTTTACTCACTCCAGCACCTTATGATATATGTCCCAAGGTACAAAACAGATTGTTGCAACGCACTTCAGAAATGTAGGATTCAAATTTAATTAAAACGATCCAATATTCAGATTCATATCCATTCATACTGTAGTTCAATAATATAAATCAGATCATAAATTATCTGTTATGTGGTAGTTTTATAACTATCAATCTAAACCCTTCAAAATGTTTAACAGTCACATTTTAATTTAATTGTTCTCCATGCTGATGTTTGTGCTTGTTTCACGTTCTAGGCAAAAACAGAACATTATGAAAATGATTCAGCGATCATTATAGATTTTTTTGCCCCTAAAATAATTCCAACAGGCTTGCCTTGAAGTCTTGGGTCAGATCTGTTTTTTTTTTTAACCTCCTGAGAGAAAGTTTTGAAGATGTCTGCCATTGTGACAATACGTATTGATGAAGAAGGGCAACTTTCAGTTGATTTGACGTTCCAGTTGACAAGTACATCAGAGAAATGTCACACATTGTCTTAAAATAGAAATAAATAGTTTTATTTTTTCTAAAATAGCTTCATTATCTGTCTGCTGATTTGGGATCAGCAGAACAGATGGCCTGTGTGTTCTTCAGTCTGTAATGAATGATGACTGTATGATGACTTGATTGTATATATGTAAGATTACTTTGAACAGATTTGCAAAATACTAAATATACAAGAGTTTTACTCATATCCACTGTTCACCTCAATCCTGTATCAGATTAAAAAATTTGTAAAAAATAAAATCACATTTTTATTTCCTCATTTTCCTTTGTATTGATAACACAATGTAATGGTTGTAAAACTGAAGTCTATGTTGTCTTTACTTTCTGAATCAGGACACTGGTAGTCTGAAAGTGGGCGTGGCCAGCCTGATCACACACTGGGTGAAAGGCCCCTCAGAGCCCAGTAGCAAACAGTCACCATGCCGACCATCTGTAAGTTCACTTTGAAACTACTGAATTTTTTTTCTCTTGCAAGTGTGTCATATAAAGAACCACCATTTTAATAAACATAATCTCTGGTTTTAAGCATAAGTTCATATTTGTGCAATGACATCCTATTCTGAATGTAACATCTGATTTGGCAGTGATGTGTTAATTCTTATGATGAAGTGTCTTCTGTCTCCGTCTTTGGCTGTTTGACTTTTGAGTGCATTTATATTTTCACTTTTAATCTTTTCTAGCCTATGTTTAGCATTTTTTTTCTCTTTTTTTCTCATTTGAATGTTTCAAACTCATATGATTATGAGTTCCACCAGATGGTGGAGGTAACACAGCAATTTGTTGTTTGTTTACTGTTAATAAGAGGAGGCGGTGGAAGAAATAAACAAAAATGGAAAACAGCCAGCACATTGCTGTTTCTTATCTTTTTATTGTTGGTTGGGCAATCATGTCTGGTTGGTTGGTTGGTTGGTAGTCAGTTCAAACAAACTGAATGTGTCCAGATTTCAAAATCAATGTGTCCAGATTTCAAAATCTTAATATCAGTAAATAAATACTTATTGCATAGAGTTGAGTTCTTTTCTCTCGCACACTCAGGTGACACTCAGTGCAGATGGTTGGACTTTCTGAGACTTCCAGTTGCAATTATATGATGGCAGTATTTAATTCAGGGTTATAAAGGAGTGAATGTAATTTGATCTGAATCTGTCCATATGATTGGATTTGACTTGAATCTGGTTTATGGATAAACAGATTCCTTCTCCTCTGTTGTCCGAGTGCTCATCCTTTCAGCTTTGAGTTCTAACAGTTCTCTTCTGCTTCTGGATGAGTTTTCTAGGATGTGAGGTCTGGAGGAGTCCTGCAGAAGAAGAACATGTGGGAAATACTTGGAGACCCATCAGGGGGGACCGAACCAAAAGCAAAGGTTTGTAGCAACTGTTTTATTTCCCTGCCAAAACAACAGCTGACCATGGCTGTAAGTCTCTTCATGTCAGAATTACGCAGCATTGTTAGAGTGATGCTAAGTACATCTTTAAATTCTAGAATGTTCTGTGTTCTGTTCTGTATCTTTCTGTGAGTTCTGTGTAGAAGTAAATATGTAGATTAATGTGTGTTTTGCCTGAGTGATTTTTCTACATATGAGGACAAGTTTAAATATTTTTTCCAAAATAGTGAATTCTTAGAACTTCATGAATTCTAAGATTTTGCTTGTAGTTTTACCTCAGTTAGATAAAAGTTAGGTAACACTTTATTTGAAGGGGTGTGCATAAGACTGACATGACACTGTCATAAACATGACATAACGCCTGTCATGAACATAAAGAAGTCTTTATGAATGTTTATGACAGTTGTCATGAAGTGTCATTCAGTAAATAATGACACTTAATGCAAAGTTGCTTGAAAAGTTGCATTAAAAGTCCATTAAAAGTGCCAACATTGCATTAAATTATCATAATTTACAAAACCATGCAAAGTTGGCACTTTTAATGGACTTTTAATGCAACTTTTAGAGCAACTTTGCATTAAAAGTGTCATTATTTACCGAATGACACTTCATGACACTGTCATAAACATTCATAAAGACTTCTTTATGTTCATGGCAGTGTCATGTCAGTCTTATGCACACCCCTTCAAATAAAGTGTTACCAAAGTTTATTCACAAAGATAACCCCTAAAGGGACAAAATGTTAGCAGCAGTGAGGAGGACTGTCAGTGAGTCTGACTGACAAAAAAGGAGAGACGTTCTCTGTATAATGGATTGAACTGTGCCAACAGCAGGCACTGCATGTTGATACTGTGTGGTAGATAATACAATATTGCATAGTTTCATCATCATGGCACACTTCTCTTAATCCAATCTGGACTGTATGATCATTAATTTATATCAAGTGATTTGTGTTTTTGTGTGTCTTATTTAGTTTTGTGCAGTAATCAATCACAGTCAAAACTAGACCTTATTGATTCATCTCAGAAAGACTTAATCAGTAAATGCTACCTGGTCATAATCTTTTACATTTTTTTTAATCTTTGGTCATTTGTCTGATGGAATAAGATACATTACTTTTGTTGCTTCTTTTCTTTGATGTTTGATCAACACTCCTCACCAGTGGGTGGCAGTAATGCTCCATTAAGTTGTTTGTCAACTGTTAAACAGAAGTTGAAGAAGAGCCAGTCACAGATCCTATAAGACAGCATCACCCCTAGCAAAAGGGTCAATCACACCTAGCAACAGGGTCAATCACAGCTCCTCATTCAGATAGCAGTTTTCTGTCGTCTCCTCGCTCAGAGTGGCTCTCAGCAGCTGAATCACTCTGATGTCTATGGACCTGTAGGGAAAACCTTAACCCTACAGGTCAAAAGGTTAATCTGAACAAAAATCAGAGGGATTTCAAAGGAAATAAACTCATTTCTGTTCCATCTCTCCACAGTCAACACCACATGGGAAAAAACATAAATTTATTGTCACTGGTCATGGAAAATATGAGAAGATCTCTGTAGATGAATGTGGAGACCTCAGCCAAAGCGCCGGTAGGACTTTCATCACAAAGTAGAACAACACAATAAACATAAATAGAGTTGTAATTGTGAGTTTTATTTTTATTTTTTCATGTGTGCATCCTAATCTATTAGAACATGAGACGTGGTGGCAATTAAACATTATTTCAAGGTGTCATCTAGTACATAGATGGTTATTTTTTACACTGCAAAAGTTAAATATGTCAGACAGTTTGGGTTTGACATTCAAATCAAATTCTTTCCCTAAAAAAGAAGATGAAAATTGGCTTTTGTTGATGAAAATCTTTATTTTGAAAATAATTAGTCTTTATTATCTAGTCTATTAGATAAAATGGAGTGCCATGATAATTAGACTCTTGTCCACCTCCCAAAAAGGTGTTTATCAAGGGGAGATGATGCTTAGTAAAAAAAAAAAAAAAGAAATCAACTACAGTCTAGAAGTTCAGAGCTTTCTACCATCCCATCATCCCTCACCATCTAACTAACATCCTGTACAGCACTTTGTCTGCATTTCAATCCTTTTCTCTTACAACTTTGACAACTCACAAAAAATACCTTATTCTGTATTTTCTCTATTTATTTCTTTATAACCTCTAAAATGTATCTCTTTATAACCTTAGCTTTCCATCTAACGCTAACCTACAGTCGCTTCTGGAGTGCTGTTTTTTGTTTCAGATAAGTGTCTGCCTAATGTTCCAAATAAAAATCACAATGATTACTTAACAAAGTGGTTTGTTTATTACTGATGCCAAATTTGTAATTGTGGAGGTTTATTATTAGTGGATAATCCACTAGTGCCTTCTATTAGCAACATCATTGCTAATATGAACTTTCCCGCTGCTCTCCTCTTTACAATCACACTTCAGAGAATTAAACTGTCACTGAGGTGAGTGTTTTCAAAGAAAAGGGGAAAAAACATGTACAAACTCTACATAAGCATTCATCATTTACTCAGAGGTGTTATGTTGTGGCAAATAATACAATGTGGTAAAAAAAAAATGTGTTTTTTTTTATTTTGATTATGGATTAACATATAGTCTAACATTTCTTGATAAATATAAAAATACTGGAAGATTGTACACAAGCAACAACCATGTACATACATATTCAGTGGCTCAGCAGCATCTCTAGTAAATGTGTGATGAAAGAAGAAAGTGGAAATTGTCAGATTACATAAACACTTTAATGTTTTGTGATGTCTGGAGACATTTAAGACAAGTCAGCTTGTTTTTGCTAACTTAATAAAAATAAAACCTCTAACACCCGTTAAGCTACCGGCATACTATAATGCATTTGTCAAGTATAAAGTTGGGGTTTAGTTTCCTTCAGCAGTGTTCAGAAGTCTTACGTTAACAGATAAATTAATGTAGAGCTGTAGATGATCTCTGCTACCATTAACTTACAGTAAATGTAAGTTTAATCTGTGGGAAACAGATTAAACTGTTTCCCACAGTTTAATCTGGACATTTCACATCAGGCATAGTTTAAGAAGCAGCAAACCCTCTGGCCTTCCTGTTAAAGTCTTTTGGTTCCTCTTCTTTACCTTTCCGCCCAATCAGACCCATTTCAAACACAACAGAGATTTTTGATACTGGTCTTGAGGCTGCTTCTTTCAGCTTCTTAGCATCAAACCTGGGGCTGAAAAGCAACACCGGTAGCCTAAACGCAAATGAAGGGACCTCCTTCTGCTCATTGCTTTTCTCCTCATTTTTTTCATCTTCACTTTTGTTTAACTCAATCTGATGCATGATGTTCTCTTTGGAGGAGAACATCTGGAAGAGGACAGCATCCCACATCTTGGTTGCCTTTGGAGTGTCTATGTCTTTGGGTGTAGCTAGCTTCTCATCATGACCACTTGGCTTCTCTTCTACCCTCATCTCTTCACTCTGGTCCTGTTCTTGGATCTCAGCTTGAGAACCTGTCTCTGGGAATTTTGGTTCCTCCTGTTCCACCACCATGTGTTTCTTTAGTCGCAACCACCCGCTCGGTTTTGATTTCATGCCCTTTGACTTTTGCATAACATTAAGAAGAGATGCTGCTGCTGCAGGGGAGTCATCAGTGCCCTTTTTGTCAGGTTTATCTGTTGAACATGGTTCTGTGCTGTCTTTTGTATTCCTTTCAGTTAACTCAACAGGCGAAGTAGGATCAGCAGGAAGTGATTTTGAACTTTCATGCTTAATCTGTGTAATAGGTGTCTTTGGTTCTATGATGACAGATTTGTCAGATTTTACATCAGATTTTGCTTTTTCCTCATCAGTCTGGGCCTTCCCTCTACTCAAAAGCTTTTTTACAACCTTCAGGGAATCTTGGTCGCCACTTTTTAGAAGAGGATCTTTTATTTTTGTCAGTGTAGTTTCTGTGGTTTTTTCCTTCTGGTTTTCAGAAGGCACAGCAACCACTTTTGGCATTTCTTGAGTCACTATTGCCGCTTGTTTTGCTGCAACTGAACTCGTTGCTGTACATGGATCTTGTATTGATATTGTTCCTGTTGAGTCAGATAGTGTTGAAACCACAATGACTGGGACTGTGACACTGGAACCAGCCTTTACATGACTCTGGTCCAGCTTTTCTTCACATCTAGAGGTGTCCTGTCTTTCAGGAAGTTCAACCGTTGATTGTTCCTTTACAGTTGCTTTGTGGCTACTCTGTTTTGAAACTTCCTTTTCAACTTTAACCTCATCTTGTGTTGGTATCACAGAGGTTGTAATGCCAAATGCAGGTGAATATGTTTTGATTCCACCGTAAGCAGCATACTCAGCTGGTGTAAGTCCACGGTAAGCAGACTTTGACTTTTGAGAGTCTGGGGTTTTAGGTCTCTGAAAGGCCACATGTGAAATAGATGATGTTAACGTCTTTTGCTTTTTGTAGCCTGGTGATGTGGTCAAAAGGCGAGAGGCTTCATAAGTTGGAGTTTTTGGCCTTTGATAGGCAGTGGCTACTTGTGTTGCGGACACAGATATAAGAGTTACAGCTCTTTGGGAGCCAACCGCTGAAACCGAGGTCACTTTTCTTGTCAGATCAGACTCTGATTTTGACTTTGTAATACTTTGTTTTATAGAGTTGTCTGCAGGTGTCACATTAGAGTGGACATCCCCATTTAGTAAAATTTCAGGAAGCTCTGTTGTCTTCAGATTAAGAGAGGGCAATGAAGTGCTCACAGTAGAAATCGTTTGGGGTGACCTTGACCTCTCTGGATCCACTGTGATTGGCGACACCGCGAACAAAAGAGGATTGGGTCGTGAGATTTCAAAGACAGGGGTTGCGGCTCGGCTAATGTGGTATGCTGGAGTTTTAGGTCGCCTGGATGACAGAAGCTCATAAGTTGGTGTTTGAACTCTGACCTCAGATGTTGGAGTGGTGGTTTTATGTTCAACTGTTTGAGTTGGTCTTGTTGTTTCTATGTTTGGAGTTGGAGTTCCTCGTTTGATTTCTGACACTGGAGTGACTCGCTGGGTTTCTAATGTTGGAGTGACTCTTCTTACTTCAGCCTTTGGGCCAGCTCCTTTTACTTCTGATGTTGGAGTCTTTCTACCAGGATCTACTTCTAATAAAGGAGGCTGCATTGTTGTCGTTGTCACCTTCCCTCCTCTGGTCTCTGATGCTGTGAGCACTTCTTGTTTTGTTTCTGCTAATGTTTTACTTTGAAGTACTATGCTGCCAATAGCAGTTAATCCAGCCGTGTCGTACACTGGAGGTGTCCTGGATGTTTCATAATAAGATGTGCTTGCTGTGTACATCCTAATCTGAGGCACTTCAAACATCGGCTTTGGTGATTTTGAAGGCTCAGTTGCTTTAAATGTTGGACGTGGACTTTTAGATTTTATGAGTGGGGTCAACACCGTAAGAGGCCGAACCACAGGTTGACCCGCTGGTACCGGATGTTGAGTTGCAGCTGAACTTGTGATTTTTGAATGTGGGGTACCGACATAAGGGGTAGGTCTCAAACCAGCTTGGCTTTCAGTAAATGTTTTCAGTTCAGTTGTTTGTATGCTTACCTCGGGCACAGAGGAGTATGGCAGTGATTGCTTTGCTTCTCCTGGAGAGGCTAAGACTTTGGAAACCTGATTTGAAGCAGAACTTAATGACACTTTTGTGTCATGGTGTGAGTACGTGCATGAAGGGGCGGCCACCATGGGAGGCGACATGCTCACTGCTCGACCAAAAGCTGCCCTCTGCGGATAAGGGGACGGCACATGTTGATACAGTGGCCTGACGGTGAACCGTGGGGGTTGCTGGATGCTGTGGAGTCGAGGGAGTGTCTCTGGTGTTTGAGGGGAAGTTGAGTGGTCACTGCGCTCCAGGTCAGCGCTGGCCTCATTTACAGGCGAAAGGCTTGACCGGAAAGGTGTTGCAGACTGTGAAGTCTGGGTGGAGGCCTTTTTCTTTGCAGTCCTTTTGAGGAGTTTCTGTAGACGGACATTGTCTTTTCCAGGCTTGGGCAGCAGTGGTGGAGGGTACTGCTGGGAAAACAGGCCCAGCTGGTGGATAGTGCCATAAGCAACAGACATGAATGCTTCTGCACCCTATTGAGACAAAGAGACAAAGCATTCTTAAAACTTTGCCTAAAGTTTCACAATTGTTCATTGTTTTATGTTTTCAAATGCAAGTCATTTAAATGGAAGCATTAACCGCAAAGCAGCTGGTCAGAGGGGACGGCACATTAAACACATTGTCTTTTTTTAATGCCTATAACATCATCATCTCTTTCCTCTTTTACTAACTTAATCCTGAATACTCTAAAAGTTGGAAGCGGATAAACTCAGTTTTTCTTTCAAACAGAACTTATCTTCAAAATACATCAGGTTAAGAGAAGCTTCACATTTTTAATGTCTAATCTTTTTTCTCTGTTCCTTTTGCAGGTTTGTGTTACAGTGATTGCTGAGGAAGCATTTCCTTCCTCTTCTGTTGCCTTTGTGATCTCGCAACACCTTAAATGCTGATGCAGGAACTCTGCAACCGGAAAGTCTCTATTTTTTCTGACCATCTCTAAAGGAAATGCACATACAGCTCCAAACTCAGGCCCAAAAATATATATACCCTTGGCAGATTTAGGCTAAGTAAATTATTTTTTTATTTTTATTTCATTAAAATCCTGGTATGTTGAAAATGTAAACCTTTCTCAATAAGCAGTGGAAAAAAATCTTTATTCGCAATCACACCATTCCTTAAATTGATTAGTATCTTTTCACATCTTTCCACTGATTTGTTGCTGATATATTCTCCAAGTCTTTAAGCTTGGATGCCCTCCATCATCTTAAGCTCCGCCCAGAGAGTCTCAATCATATTCATGTTGGTATGCTTGCTGCAGCCTACAAAAACCCTAACCCTAAACCCTAACCCTGCTTCCAGTCAGGAGAAAGACTTTCAGAAATCTGTCAGGGGTATGAATGATTTTGGACTCAATCGTACATATTAAAAATTAAAGCCCACACAAATATGTGATGGTCATAGTTGTGTGATCCTCTTTACATCTTCCTGTTTTCTGTTTTTACCATCATGAGCCTATCTTAATGTGAGTTATTTTTTAGTTTTCATCTGTTCAAGATGATCATTTGTAAAACGTTTACAGTTTGAATCATCTCGAGTAAATGGATCACATCGATGTTTGACCTGTTCAGCACTTTTTAGCTTGAGGACAATCAAAACTGCAAAAACTGAGCACCAGCCACAGCTAAAAGCAGACATTAGATGTTACACACTGTCCAAAAAGACACAACTATTTTACTGTATGACATTAAATCTGAATAAATGTTTCGTTATTTTGGCCACTTAGGATTACCAAAACTTTTTCTTGTTGATAGATTTCAGAAAAATAATGGGAATATTTATTTTTACAACTTTCTTCTAATTCAGACATTTCTATCCATTTCCTCAGGACTTGGTAGAATAGTTTTTTCAATTGTATAAGTTATGTAATATTGGGCATCCTTCCACAAGCTTCTCATCAAAGTTTACCAGAATTTTATTTTGATTTTTTTTTGTGCTAGAACTATTTTGATTTAGACATTTTTTAAATAAATTCCTTACATTATTGTGCTTTTAAGCAAAATTCTATGTTATTGTAACTTAATTATGTAACATCACATGAAAATCTAAGTAGGAAGAGAATTGTGGACCAATTTCACAATCCTGGAGATTGTTCACAGTTTGGGAGCAATCTCCAGATGCATGAGTGTGCCACATTCAAATGTTGAAATAATTATATGTAAGCATAAACACTACATTGATATCCAGCAGTCTGGTCAAAGCAGTGAGAGGGAAGACAGCCCTGTAATGCCACTCAGCCAGGAGGAGGCCATTACTGAGGAGTCAGATTACAGTTTTCAAACTCACTCATGGACAGAGGCCTCATTGTTTAATATCTGTTTGATAAAACTAAAATGAAACTGTAAAATTGCCATCATTACATTTGGAGTAAAAATGGCAAAATCTGAAATCCTGAGAACAACTAATCAACCATGATGTAAGAGGCTGACACCATGATATCTCTGGCATTTTGGGAGGAAATGATCTGCACAAAAAAAAAGTTGGCATCACAAGAAAAGAAGAGTAATTTAAACAATTAACGTCTCACCTCCAGACCAGAGCAAGGAAGTTAAACCTGCAAACAAAATAGTCTTCTAAGTGGACAATGAACCCAGTCATACCAGTTATGTACTGGTTACAAAGTGTGTTAAATACATATATAAAAATAGCCATTTTATACTCCCTCAAACCTTTTACCACCTTTCCAAAGCAGGCTTGCTGAAATGCCAGGCCCAACCCGATCCAACTCATACAGTTCAAAAAATTATATAAAAGTAAACATGTAAATGACTGAATTTGAAGAAAGTTACAGAATAATCTCTGACTCATTACTCTGGCATTTATAAATAGTTAATAATGTTAGAAATCCTAATTATCCTAAAACAAATGTTTAGTTTGGTTTAATTTTGGTAAACATTTTGGTTTAGCTATAAAGAACTGCTGTTAACTGGATGTAAGAATCATAAATATTACTCAGTACATAGTTGTGACAATTGTGGTGGACATTTGCTTATCGAAATTTGACTTTATGATGATATTTAGCTTAATATTTACACCTTTGAACACTAATGTATGATTTAGTTGATACATTTCTGCTTCTGTCTAAATATGCTTTTACTTTTATTCCGTTTCAACAAGATTTTTTTGCTTTTATTTTTATGCCACTTTGAAAATATTAAATAAAATCAGTATCTATTCTTCTAATATGTCAACTGTTTTTATTATGCCCATTGTGTCAAACAACTACAACATTCACCATATTAAAACATTCAAATGTTTTAATAACACTTTACAAAATAATTGCTATTTTCCCATGCTTAAAAGTTTCATTAAGAATGTGTTTTTTTTTTTTTTTTGTTCACGTGTACTGTACGGAACATCCTGTAAATATAAGGCAAACACAAACCACCAGTGATCTCAAACTCTGTCCAGTATTCAATGTAAAATCCACTAATTAACAAAATCTGTGTTTTTGAGAAGAAATTGGATTATATTTTCCCCTCAAAGAAAAAGACTTTAAACATAAGTCCCTTTGGTCTGAGGTGACAGTATATGTATACAAATACATATAAATATAGAGCTCTGGAAAAGATATGAAAACACTTAAAATGATCAGTTTCTCTGATTTTACTTTTTATGTTTGAGTAAAATGAACATTGTTCTTTTATGAATGAAATTCCAAACAAAAATTTAGCATCTATTTGCAGAAAATGAGAAATGGTCAAAATAATAAAAAAGATGCAGTGCTTTCAAACCTCAAACAATGCAAATAAAATGAGTTCATTTTCATTTAGAAACAACAATACTAATGTTTTAACTCAGGAAGAGTTCAGAAATCAAGATTTGGTGCAATAACAAATGGGGTTCAGTGCAGTGGACTCTTAATTTTTCCAGAGCTGTATATACAGTACTCACAAAAAGTTAGGGATGTTTTGCCATTGAAATTTCTGGAAACATATAGAGTATTGTGATATTACATCACAAAAGTAGAGTATTTAAGCATATTTAAGCACTAGCATGCAATGGTGATTTCCTCATTTCAAACAATGTATTAAAACAAAACAACAGCGGTAGATATGTTACAACAAAATATGTCAAAGTCTTAATAACATGTCATGTGCCCTTGACCATCAATTGTAGCTTGAAGAGCTGTTCATAAATTGACTTATTGAAGCATGGCCTTTCTTCATGAAGGGCGGCCCTCAGATCATTGAGCTTCTGGTGTCCAAAACTACAAGCTATTAGATGGCGACTCAGCTGATCACACAAGGCTTCTGTAGGATTCAGGGCTGTAGAACGTTCTTCTTTGAAGAACCCTAGTGACCAGCAATCACTCTCTTATGATGTAACCTTGAGCATTATCTTCCATGATGATGAGATTGTTCTTCATACACCATGACTGAACTAATGATGTCACTCAGGTAGTATGGGTAGTGTAGGGCAGTCCTTTATTGACTGGACACACCAGTCCACACTCTAACACCACCACCCAGGTTCATCTGGTGACAACAGTGGATGATCCACAGCGCTCTTCTTGATGTTTCCAACATCTCTGGCGGCCATAGTTTCTGTTCAGCACTGAAGCCCACTGGTCCAGAGTTCCCTTGCCAGAGTTCTGGGTGGCTCAGCTGATAGACCTCACACACCCTGTGCAGAAGCTAATTGTCAGTTTGCTGTTCAATAAAAGCCACTATATACAAAACATCTTTTAAAAAATTGTCTCTGGTCAATGCAAGACGATGGCGCCTTTGCCTGATGATGTGCTCAGTTATCCTTGCAGGTCGTCTAACACACAAACCATGCTAATGTAGACGGTTTTCAATGTTCTGACCTGACATTTGGGTGATTCTCAGTTCATCTAAATTTGCTTAGATTTGAGTGGCATTAATCATCCACTTCCTCAGGGCACTCCTCACAATGAAGAGGTCATCTGTGTGGGATGTGGTCAAAGGATGTCCGGTCTTTCTGTATCTCTGTTGTAGCCTGCTGGTGACACTCTAAGCTCAGGGGCCAATTCTGCCAGAGAACATCCTCGACCTTCACAAATGCCACGTTACGTGTTGTCCTGGTCTCATGATGTCAAAATGTGAACAGCACGATGAAGAAGAGCTGTGCTCCTGATGTTCCTGCATTCATGTTAAACACTAGAGAGCCACAGTAGACTTAAAAAATTTTATGTTTGATATCAAATCAGAATTTTATGATGCAGTTTTGATTGATTATTCCAGATGTAGCTTCCCCCATAAACAATGTCTTTGTCACAAGAGTACGATCACCTGCTGGAAAGCAAATGTACAAGTGCATATCCTCTGTACATTTCAATTGTTTTAGCAGTCGGTTCTATCTTGTAATAAATATTTTACATACTGACGTGGGACGTATTATTGGACTGTGACTAACTGCCAATCAGGTGTTTGCTTTTTTATTTATAACAGGCTGAAAGTGAACGCTCATTATGCCTTATGATCTCACGCCCCACTGACACTGGATAACACCTTTGAAACGTGACGTCACCGAGGAAAACATGAGGGCCAATTAGGCACAAATGTCCCATGAACATGCAGCTTTGGCACACAACCTGGGAGTTATTATTTTAGGCCTAAGAAATAACACTCTGTATGTGTAACACTGGCAGAACATTGTGTCAGCAGTCTTAACCCTGATTTACCAGCTCAGGTTATTAGAGAACCATCCAGGCAGCTTAAGGTTCTAGCATAATTAAGTTCAGTGTTTGTTAGCCTTATCTCACTATGTGTCACCATGGTAATTTATAGGTACAACCTGGTAAATGTTTAGAACTCTCCCAGCTCCCCCTTCTGCACTTAGACGTCAGCCTGACACATGAGACACCCATTCCTCCTTTTAAGGCTCTGCTAGTGTTGGCATTTGTAGTTCTTTTAGGACACAGGTTCAAAAGAGGAAAGTCTAATAATAGCTGTGCAACAAAAAACTCAAACAGAAATTACCTGCTCATGCGCAAGAATTCAGGCTACAGATTTTATGTCAAGCAATAAGTTTAGAGGTAAATGAAAACGACTTACCAGGCGAAGAACTTATTGGTGGAGTTTAAAGCGCTCCAGGCAGGTTTCCCCTGGCAGGACAGGACAGTGTTTTAATTAATGGTAAAGGTGGAAAGTGAGCATTTATTAGAGCTGTTCAATTAAAATTAGAAGTGAATGCTACACTATGTTATAACCTGGACAGATGATCAATAGAAAAATGTGTGCTAAAGCCACACGGGGGTTGAAACATTGAAATCGTAACCCTGTCAGTGCTTCAGTTTTGCAGAGGACAAAAAAAGTTACCCTTCCATACACATAAGGTCTCAGCAAGTATCCAACAGCAGCTGCCACTGTAACATAATGCTTTTCCTCTGGTCTGGAAATTAAAAGGTGTAATTGAAGGGAATTGTTACCTGTAGGACTGCTGCTTGGGGGTGGCCGGCCAGCTGCTGCCTGCTTGTCCCAGCCCGGAGTGTCAGAACGGCAGGTTCATGTTGAGACCAACTCGACCCCCCTTCCTACAAATGGAAGGAACGGGTGCCATGGCATTCCAAAAATAAACCTTGAGCGCTGTGGGTTGCTCAGAAGCTGCAGCAACATTGTGACCACAGAGAAAGTTGAGGCGAGACGTAGCCAACAGGCCAACACCCAGTTTTTACAAACACAGAGCTCTGAGTGAGCTTTGAAGGCCACCTAGAGGTCTTTGAGAAAATAAAAATAAACTTTAAACACTACAGATGTTCTTTCAGCTGGGCCATTTTCCAAAAGAACTTATCTCAAGGAATATTACAACAATAATATACAATGTCAGGCTCTTCCAGTTCATTCAATTCCAGTTTAGTCCAGCACTAATCAGTCTAACTCAGTCAGAGTGCTATTCTTTGAAGAGGAGAATTTGGAATAACACATTTTTCCCCAAAACAGTATATCTCAATATTTCAGTTTCCTCAAGGACAGTAAAAAAAATGCAGACAAAGTTAATTAAACGTATGTTTAAATGAAGTAATGTTTTCTCAAGGCACAATTAATCAAGGATCTTGATTTGGAAAGGAGAGAAACAGAGGGAAAGTGATCATAAGTCTAAATTCAGATACTAATTTGACACTGTATTATATCATCACTAACCTGACGCTGTGTGAGGCAGAATCAGGTTTTATGATACTTTAATCATGACTGGTGTTAAGAAAATAAATTTAAAATAAGCTAGTTTTCAAACTTAACATGCCTTGATTCAAATAGCCTAATTGTGGTTTTAAAATCAGTAACGTATTCTGGCTTTTTGACCTTGATGTTACCTGTAGTTACAGCAGATGGTTTGCTAGGATCTTTTGAACTGCCTTTTGTCTGTGGGAAAACAATACAGTAGAAGTTCTAGCTTTTCACATTCATCTGTGAAAAGCCGTAAACACAGCAGGAGTTCCTGGCTTTAGAAAGAGGGTCAGAGATGGCTCCTGGTTGGATGAGCAAAGATACGCATTATTTGAATGAATTAAAGGTAAGAATACGCCTTTTACTATAAAACTTTCTACACAGAAGTAAAAAATTAGATTTGCTCTTGCAATTCTCCAAAGACGTCTTTGGACATCTTTGCTTTTCTTTCTTTCCTTCTTTTTTCCATGTCTGTCAGGTCTGTCTGTTTTGTATGTTTCTGTTGTTCTGCAGTTTCTGTTGTAATTTTAGGCGTTGTCTTCTATTGGATTAAACTGCAATTCTGTGACGTCTGCACTCATTGTTGTTTTTGTGTGGCTACACGTGGCCCGCCCGGAGAACCCGGGATCATAAAGGAAGAGAGAGAGCCAAACTTTTTCCAAAATTAACTAATTCAGAGAAATCTTCCTTAACACTGGCTACAATACACCATTCAAATTACAGTAATAGCAATGATGCTTCATCCAACTTAAGATTGCTTAAGTGGATTTGACACTTCATCACTGCACTTCAGGTGATGAAGTGCATGTGTAGTGACATGTAGTGCATACACAGGAGTACATGTTTTTCTTTATGTTTGTTTTTTTAAACTATGTGAGCCACTTTCGGTCTCTTGCCATCTTTGTGTTTAAACACTTCCTGTACCATTAGAAATATTGTCTTCTTCTGAGGTTAGCAAAATAAAAAACCCTGTGACTAATAAAATAATCTAATGCTGACTTGTTAAGAGTCCCATCGCCTGCCCAACCCTTGTTCTGATCGCTACCTTAATAAACAAGTAATTGGACTTGTTTGGAGAATAGAATAATGCTATAACACCATATTATAACATCTATTTCGCTATTTTGTTCAATTATTTAACTTTTTTTTTGTTTTACTAATTATATACCCAGTAATTAAATCACTAAATAAACAAGGTATTTCATGAGATCTTGTGAGCAAATTCTATGCCTTAAATCGCAAAAATGTCAAATAAAGCAGCAAAAGTTTTCAACCTGAACTTTTGCTGTGACGTTTATCTGGAAAGTGAACGCATGGGATTAAAGAAAGTGAGCATTTTTTATTATAGCAGATGAGTCAAGGAACATTGCCACCTAAAACTTGTATTTGTTTTCTTAGAAGAATACCGTAGGTGTTTTTGTGAACATTTTTTTGACTCACTTTACATACAGAGGATTTTCACATACTTCACCCAGGAGGTTCAGCGTTGCCCCCCTGGCCAGGCCTTTTCCCCTCCCCAATGTAAAATGCTCTAGATCCGCCACTAGGTGACAGATGTGGTAACTAAGCCAACTTAGAACTAAAATAAGCAGAGTGTCACTGTGTGCAGGAGTTACATCTAGTAACATGTTGGGGAGCGGAAGAGCTCTCCCAGCTGGCAGAGTGGATCAGCAGCCCAGAACCAGGCAGAACCTGCAAACAGTTCTGAGTGAGCAGCAGCAGGTTTCAGATAAACTCCAGCTACTCAGAAAGGAAAAGAAAAGCTTTACATTTAGTCTGGGAGCTGGTTCCACAGGAGACGAGTCTGAGAATTAAAGGACCTGCCTCACATTCTACATTTTGAAAGTCTAGGAGTAAATCTGCAGTCTCAGAGCAAAGTGTTCTGTTAGGAACATATGAACGGATGTCTGATGGAGTTGATCATTAAGGGCTTTATATGAAAGAAGGAGAACCTTAACTTCTATTCTGGATTTATCAGGGAGCCAATAAAGGGAAGCTAAAATAAAAGAAATATGATCTCTCCTTGTAATTGTAATGAGAACTTTCGCTGAAGCATTTTGGATCAGCTGACGGCTTTTAATTGTATCTTATGAACTTTCTAACAGTAAAGAATTACAGCAGCCTAGCCTTGAAGTAACAAATGCATGGAGACGTTTTTCAGCATCACTTCAGGACAAGATGTTTACAGTTTTGTTGATATTCTGAATATGAAAGAAGGAAATTCTCAAAACCTGTTTAATAGAAGATTTCACTGACATGTTTGGGTCAAACATAGACTTTATCACCTTTATTATTGGAGGCCAGTTTAATGTCATCCAGATTCAGTGATTGACGAAGCAGTTTATGTTTCAGAGTCTGCTACAAAGAGAACAACTTCTGTCTCATTTACATAAACAAACTGGAATCTGTAGGACAAATGAGATTAAATCTCTTCTCCTGATCTCTGCGACATATTTAACACTTTCTATGGGATTATTTTTGATCAGTTATGTCTAAAGCAACCAAAACAGATACAAGTTCATTATCTGAGGCCAAGAGAATATTATTTGTGACTTTCAACAGAATCATATATAAAATGAGTGCAGAAGTCAAAGGGAATGCTTTAAATAATTTGTTGGGATTGGGTCCAACATCATGGCAAATTAAAAGTTTAGATGAAGCTAATATTTTTGATAACTCTAAAAGCAAAAACTGAATCAAGGTAGTCTTTGTAAGTCATTTTTGTTGCCATACAAGTGCAGAATAGATACATTTTTAGTATCAATTTTAGAAATCCTGAGTGTATTCTTTGATAAGAAGGAGGACTCTTCTGGTTTCCACCAAGTTACCAACCAGAGGCGATGTTTTTCTCTTTCCTAGATCCTTAATTTATATTAAAATAAATTTAATGTTTAATGTGAAATATTTCCATTTTGAAGTGGAGAGGGGTTTTTTTTTCATTTCAAATCAGTAATAACTATAGAAAATCAGTCCCAGTTTCACACACCACCACTGCACTATGGCACTGTGTTCCAAAGCAATGACTTGTCAAGTTCTCACATTCTGCCGTCTCCCTCAGTCCATCAGCCTCAATGACAGCTACGAGAGACCACATTTAGTCAGTAAGTATGAAAACCTGCCCTCTTCTTAAAATTTTAGGAAATACTTCACTTGTTAAACTGAACACAAGACTGATGGTGTTGGCATTATTCAAATGTGAAGCATTTCTTCTTGTTTTCTAATCGCCAAGATCCCAGTTTGTTTCCTTTTCTCTTTTTCTACTAGGCTTCATTGGCATGAGCGGTAACGCTATGACTCCTGGTCTGAATTCTGTTATTACAGCACCATCTGGTGGAAGGCAAGGTCAACTTCAATGTGAGAAGATCTTACAAAGCCCCACTGTATGCAATAGGCCACTGATGAGTTTCCTGGATGACTCAAGCTGCAGCTCATCAGAAATACAAATCAAATTCTGCTGCTGCTTTCTGTCAGACCTGAATTTATTCAAAAACAACGGTAGGAGAACAGGACCTCTAACGTGATGTCGGCTACGAAGGATGTAAACTACAGTCAAATCAAAATCTCTGCCATCAGTATCACTGTGAGAAACACACAAATGAACATGCAATTAAAGAACAACCAATAGAGAACAACCAATAGAGAAGAACAACCTATTGTTCTTGAAAACCAAGAACAATAGGTTGTTCTTGGTTTTCAATCAAAATGGTTTTCAATCACACCATTTTGATTGAAATTTTGGTCTAAACAAATCTTCTGAATGTTCTTATTTTTCCATGTAAACTGTACACTGTGCTTGTCTGGATTTGTTTCTGAAGCACCACCTGCTGTTCTCCCTGATGATCAGCTCCCATCTCCTGCTTCAATGAAATTTGCTTGCCTAATGCAGCGACACCAGAATAGCATCCTGCAGGCATCTTCTCCATTGCTCTCACCAAACTAGAACCTCCCTCCTTAGCATTCGAGCCTTCCATCTCCTTATTGAGCACTTGTGTAGGGCGTGGGTGCACACTGAAGATGTGGATCCTGCCCCATGACAGGGACGGACGTGTCTTCAAGCCCGACCTCTGGCCAATAGGGAAGTTGAACGGATCAAGTGTCACTATAACAGAAGGACATAATCACGGTGGTAAGTTTGCAGAACCTTACAGCCTGTCTTGGCCAACAGGGAGCTCTCTTCATTCAGCTTTTCTGAGGTAAGGCAGAACAGGAGTGACTGCATGTGTGGATGATGGTGGGAGCTCAGCTGCAATGTCTCTAAACATCACCTAAAGTCAGGTGCAAACTGAGTCCATGTGTCTTAAAATCACTGTCACCACCAGTTGAGGCATCTACAAAGATCAGAGCTATAGCTACTGGAAGACATGTTTGTGTTTGAGCTCTAAAAAGCAAATATCTGATGTGTTTCTGCTTGCCAGAAGAACTGATGATCAATGGGCTCACTGTACTGATGTACATCTGTCTGACTTTAGCGTGAGCATAAAATATACTGTTTGTTTAGCACTTCTAATGGAGACACAATGCAAGCAGATTAATCTCAGTTTCTTGTCAGACGTGCAGCTAGACTTTGTTGTAGTTTTTGTGTTGTCATGGCTGGAGTCAGGTTTGACTCAGTGAGATGCTGAAGGGATTTACAGATGGCTCGGAACCTTAGCTCAGATTTTCTCCTTACTTTTAGTAAGCATGCACTTTTTCTCCACTGCTGAAGTTTTTATTTGACAATTTTGCATGTGGACAGTGAAATACTGAATACAAGACTGAATGTGTTGGCACTATCCAAATGCCAACACACCTAGTTTACTGACATCACATTAAAATGTGGAAAGAAACTACATCTGTCGAACAGTTCAGGACTTCGTTGTAAATTCCAAGTAAAGCGGCTTCAGTCAACAAGGCGCCTTGAGGATGATTGAAGGAACCATGTGAGAGCAGAAAAAGTCCACATAAGGGAACGATGCTGGAGGAAGTCCAGAGGATGGAATCCAATATTTTACATCATGCAAAGTGAAACCAAATCTAAGATCTGTGCAGCTGTCATTGGGATAAAGTGGTGATGTCAGGAGGTTTTCACGGTGGCTAAAGAGATTTATAACGTAGACAAATAACCAAAAATTCCATCAGGCAATGGATTTAATGATGAGTAAAGTCGGGTACTGGGTGTTTGTTGGTGGATTTTAATGGCACTGTACCGAGTCAGCTGACATGCTCCCAGATAAAATGCTGAAACAGATTTAGAATGTGGAAAAATTGATGCTGAGTGGATACTAGCCCCGTTATTGGCAAAAAGACAAAATCATCTTTAACACATAAACTGCTGATGGGGGAGGACAGCAGGCTGACCTGTAACACTATCACTGGACCTTTTTGTTCCCTCCACTGCAATATTAATCTCCTGCCGCGGTAGTTAAAAACAGACTATTGGCATAAATCTATGTTTAGTCTCCTTCTCATTTATCATGAGAGAAGCAAATTCATTACTGTGGCTCAAATTTCAGTCCAACGTTTTACACCAATTATAAAACCAAGCAGTTCGGATATCATTCCGTTAGAAAGAAGTGTCAAAAAATATTATTGGGGGAAACATTTACAATAAATCAAATGTAATCATTTTGTTTAATTTATTTCTACTAAGGAGGATAGTGTGAAAGTAAACAAGTTGAGGCTCATTTAGGGTGGGGTCTGCTGCACATATTTAAGGCATCTGCTACTCAACCCTGAGCTATAAATACAACAGGAGACACAGTTGCTCCTTAAAGACAGACTTTAAGCTCCTATTTTCTTTGGTTTTAAGGTTTTAAAGTCTACTGCCACCATGTCTGACGCAGAGGAAGTGTAAGTCTTCTCCCATTTCCTCTCAGAAATAAAAATGTTTCATTACATTTGTGAGTATTTTTGATTAAACAAACAAAACAAAAAAAAATCTCAGCTTTTGCTTTGAAGCAGCTTTCATTTCCTCTTGAGAAATTTGCAAAAAAAATAATCTTTACTCTTAAACATATTGCTGTATTCTGTAGTAGTGAGTATTTTTTGATGCTAACTTGTTTTTGTCTTGTGTTTTGCAGTGAGCAGGTCGAGGGTAAGTAGCCACATTTTCTGTACTTAAATGTATCTATATTTATATTTACATTGTCAAAGTATCTGCCCAGGTACAATTGGGAGCTCCATGCTAAATCAAGATGACATTTCTGAACATTCTCTAACTGACTTTCCATTCCCCGTAGAAAGTTAGCACTGGACAGTTTTGTCTGTTTGCAGGTTTGGCTTGACTCCTCCAGATTGAAACTGTACAGACAGAAATTAAATGTTTTTGTTGCTGTAGTATTCTTGCTGGTTGCAGCAAAAAAAAAAAAAAAGAAAAATAAAGAAAGAAAATTGACTATGCTGTTTGAAATCCAATTGCCCTGTTTGCAAATATAGTCTTCCAGCTCTGCATGACTATCTACAGTTGTAGCTGTCCTTCTGAGCTGAGCACATTTCCATCTGAAAAATTATTGTTTTATTCATCTTAAAGCTTCAATCAGCCCAGAATGACTGCTTTGTTTCGCTTAGCATGGATTCCCACTGTGCCCATCATTTACATTTATACTTTATGAAAAATGGGTACCAATGGGATGAAATGATAATATTCTTCTGCTCCTTTCTTTCTCGGATCAAGAATACGATGGTAAGACAGCCGGCAAACTACCAACCATAACATAAAAAAAAAATAACTCATTTATGACCCACTTGTGATTTCTTCCAGATATACTTTATGCAGCATGCTGTTTAACATTAACAGTATTTAAAATTAAAAACATATAAGTGGTTGTGCAGCTACAATCCCATTTCATCCATCAATGGTCTTTTTTTTATTTCTCTTTCCGATGTCTGCTGTCTCACATGCTTTGGCGCCATCTTGCGGAAACTGACCAAATAGCATTATCATTAACTCTCACACGTTCCCTTCCATGTCCAGAACTGAAAACATCCATCTCTTTCCCCCTTCTTCCTCTCCCCTGCTTCTATTAAATCTCTTGCTACCCCTTCACCCCTCTACCCCTCCACCCTCCACCCCCCACCTCCATCTCCACGATGATTTGCTGCATGCTGTTTAGCTGTAGAAGTGGAGGTAGTACAGGAGGTAGAGGTTGCCCCTGAGGCGGCCCCTGAGCCAGAGGCACAGCCTGAGCCTGAACCAGAACCAGAACCAGAACCAGTGGTAGAACCAGAGCCAGTGGCAGAACCAGAGCCAGAACCAGAACCAGAGCCACTGATTGACCCTGAAGGTATGTGGCAAGAAGGGGGACGGGGTTATTATTCTATCATCCCTTTCAATGCAAAGACCCCACTAATGTCTTGATGCTGTCTGCACATACTACCTTCCTTTCACCTCTGGACAAACTCAAGCACTCAGCTTTTACGCAGAGCTCAGACAGTGCAGGTTGAAGGACCTCTTGAAGAAATAAATATGCATAAATTATATATATATATATATATATATATATATATATATATATATATATATATATATATATATATATATATATATATATATATATATATAGACAAGATGGTAATGGCAAACCAACCGGACATTGTGGTGGGGGATAAAGAACAGAGGAAAGCCATTGTGGTGGATGTAGCAATACCAAGTGACCACAACATCAGAAAAAAGGAGCACAAGAAACTGGAGAAATACCAGGGCCTCAGAGAGGAACTGGAAAAGACCTGGAAGGTGAAGACCACAGTGGTGCCTGTGGTCATCGGGGCCCTCGGGGCAGACACCCCCAAACTGGAGCAGTGGCTAAAACAGATCCCAGGAACAACATCAGACATCTCAGTCCAGAAATGTGCAGTACTAGGCACAGCCAAGATACTGCACAGAACCCTCAAGCTCCCAGGCCTCTGGTAGAGGACCCGAGCTCAGAGGATGAAAGAGAGAGAGCAAGAGAGAGAGAGAGCGAGAGAGAGAGACCACCCGCAGAGGGTGAGAAGGGAATTTTTTTTTTTTTTTTTTTTTTTTTAAAGCTGCATTATGTGCCTTTTATTAAAAAACAATCACAGATTTTTGTCTCATACCATTCTGCCATGACTTAGTGACAGTTTCAATTAAAATGTAAAACATATATATTTATATAAAATGGTACATTCTGCAGTTTTAATGCTAAAGGCTTAGTTTGCATTGCTCTAAATGGCGGTTCTGTGAAGTATTGGTGATAGTTCCCTTACCTACAGTAGGAACGTGTCGTATCACCATCAGCTGGTTGAGACGTAAATACAGTTTGTGTGTTGGAGGCTAAGAGCTAGTTGGTTGTGCCTACTGTTTTAGCTGACTTTAGCAATTTACTTTAACTCAAACTGAAAACAGCTGAGCTTTTTATGTGATGGTACCTTGGTTTAGGAAGTGGGGGTGGTTCCACCTGAACAGGTCTGCAGTCCTTCCAGCGCAGGGCAGCACAGAGACACAATGCAACACACCTAATGACGATCTCAGCATGACCAGTTAACCTGCCGGCATGTTTCTGAACTGTAGGAGGAAGCATGAGGACCTGGAGAGAAGCACCTGAGCGTGGGCAGAAGTTGTTCAATCTATGCAGAAGACTCCTGCCCAGATCTAAATGTACCAGGCACCACAATTCACAGTTAGCTTTAACTGATACTTTATTGGTTAAAACCTATTTAGCTTTACCTGATACTTTATTGGTTAAAACCTATTTTCTGGCCCCAGGTTGTTTGTCCTAATTGACAACAGAGCTGCTAATAATACAGAAGATGACAAAACATTTCCTTAGTGTGTCATTCTTGTAGGTTGACCCAAATGGATCCTGCAGTTGAATCATTGACTGAATGTGACTGATTCAGTTCAATTTTACTCTAATACTTCTCAAAGAGAAGCGTCTTTGAGAATCCTGTGATATCTCTACGTGAATCTGTCATTTAATTAGATTTCATACATAACTTTACTTTATAGTAACAGTAAAGACCACTAGCTTTAGCAAAACTGGGTTTAAAAAGATTTAATTTTGTTAAAACCATTTCAAAGGGCAATCATCTAACTTGGTTACAGATCTACTTATTAAGCATAACCTGCTCACAATGAAATGCACACAGAAGGCTTGACTAACATGTTTGTCTTTTATACTACTGACAGAAATGGACACTGCTTTTAAAATTTCACAAATTTTAACCACATTTATGTATAATATGTGTAAATGTTCCACTTATCTTTATCCAAGAGAAACAGAAGTGTAATGTGGAATAACCAATGCAAACTACCAAGCAACTACCCACTTATTTTCAGGAATTTTATGTTCTGGATAGACGTTTTTGTTTGTTTTATTTTCCTTATGTTGAATGGGTTTACCTATTTCAATGTCAGACGTTGCTTTTTTGCGTCTTTATTCGATGCTTGTTGCATGCTGACGTCGTTGAGCTGAAGAGGAAGGTATGTAGAGATAAAAACATTTGATGGATATGAAAGGGATTCTTCTGGTTTTGGTGGGATGTCAAGTGTTCTGGTTTGAGGCTTATTTCTGTCAGTCCAAGAGCACCAACTAGTTGTCAGGGTGCTGGGGTTTAAGACATAAAAATGAAAAGAAAGTGACTTTTTTTGTTTTTGGGAAAAATCAAGAGTGTTATTGGAAAGGGAAAAAGGGTGAAAGAATATGGATTCCTAACACATGCTTTCCTGCACAGCAAACTTGGAGAGGCTTTCAGACCGAAAACAACAACTCAACACTGCACTCCAATATTTATTTATTTATTTATTTATTTATTTATTTATTTATTTATTTATTTATTTATTTATTTATCTAATATGCAGCCAAAGGTCATCAGATATCTGTTAAATTGCTGCCAGTAGGGCTGAATGCACCCTGCAGAAAACAGAGCTCAAGTTTTTCTTCCCTAAAACTCAACTCAACTCCTCCAGATCTGGAAGTCTGGCTACGTTTGCTCTGCAGCTCATCGTATGCATGGTTCAGGGCAACCAGAATATGACTAAAAGAGAGAAAATAGAGAAATAACTTGTGTTAAATAATTTTGGGGGTCAAGCCAAAAAGAAAATAAAAGTCTAGAAAGAAAGAGAGCAAGAAAGAAAGGAAAAGAGGAAGGAAAAAGTAAAGAAAGAAGCACTAACAGAGAGACTGGTTGTATTAACCGTTCAGTTTTAACTGCCTCTTGATTCTCACACACGTTTTATTTAATCCATGTTTAAAGTTTACACTTCTGCCATATCTGTTTCATTGAATTTTGTTTCATTTCCCTGTTGTGACTCTAACCTTAGCTGTTAATAAGGCGAGTTTCTTATTTTCTTTTTTCACAAATTAATCTCTCATTTAAAATGATTGTGATCTGTGAGCAATACCCAAAAGAAGTGCATTATAGTCTGTGCCCCTCCTAACCCAATGACATGTACTCATCCCCTCTTCATTTCTTAACCTGCAGAGGAGAAGCCAAAGTTCAAGTAAGTTTCCTCCTGTGGTCATGTGATCATTGGCCACAAAACAACAATAATAATAAAAAAGGCCCACATCAGTAGACTGAAACAGTGAATCCCTCTGTTGCAGGCCCAGCGCTCCAAAGATCCCAGATGGTGAGAAAGTGGACTTTGATGTAAGTGAGACTTAAATGAGATTAAGAAGGTTTGTTTTTATTTGTCTGTGATGTTTCCTGCTGAGTGCTGGGTCCATTATTATTATTATTATTATTATTATTATTATTATTATTATTATTATTATTATTATTATTATTATTATTATTATTATTATTATTATTATTATTATTATTATTATTAATTTATTTCTTTTCCAATGCAGGACATCCAGAAGAAACGTCAGAACAAGGATCTGATGGAGCTGCAGGCCCTGATCGACGCTCACTTTGAGTGCAGGAAGAAGGAGGAGGAGGAGCTGATTGCACTCAAGGAGAGGATTGTGAGTCTGACTCATTGACTTGATTTGATTTAAATCCAAATGTTACATCCAAACAGCCCTGCACAGCAGAGTGAAAATAAGCCTTTTTTGCCATATGTTAAGGAGAGTCAACAATGAAATATTTTCCTTCAATTTTCTTACTCAGTCAGCAAAACAATATATATATTTTAATAACCTGTCAGCAACTGAAGGACAAGAATATTTTAGGTGAAACAACACAACATGGATGACCAGATGCTGTCACTTACTCATCTGAATTTATCAGTGCAGTTGCTTTATTTCTCTGATGTGTTGAAGGTTTGGTGTCGTCGACAGAGAACTGTCCGATCGTTTACAACCTGCTGGACATGAAGGACTTAGTCCTTTCCACTTCAGCACTGCCAAACACTCTCCTCTTGACTTTGCTGAAATCTTACTTTCCTGCTGTCAGTTTTATAGTGTGTGGTTTGCGCTATATGAAGCTTTAAACTGCAAAGACACAAATGTATTTTTGGTCTAGTTTCTACGGTAAATATCTCAGTGCAGTTGAAATAAAACAAAATTAACTCATAAGTAACTTTTCATCAAGCTACATGAGTTTGTTTAAACTTTATATTTTCTTAATATTGATGAAAAAAGTATTACTTACAAAGACAGATTATTTCACTTATAACTTGTGAAAAACATGTTATAAGTGAAAATTATCTGCAACGCAGAAAGTACTTTCTTTTAATAAATATTAATTAATTACTGACATAAAACAAGTTTGCATATCTCGCTGAAAAGTTATTTGTAAGTTAGCTTTGTCTTATTTCAAGCTTACTAAGATATTTGCTCTAGAAACTGGACCCAAATGACTTGGTAAGGTTTAGTATTTTTGCAGTGTAAGTGTTTTGCACGGTCTCCATGACTACGCCCTTCCCAACCCTGCAGGAGAAGCGTCGCGCTGAGAGGGCTGAGCAGCAGAGGGTCCGAGCTGAGAAGGACAAGGAGCGCCAGGCCAGACGTGAGGTCGGTCGACTGATTATGATGTCACGGCGCCGGTCAGCGACAGTGTGGACTCACTGTGGGTTTATGTGTCGTGAACGCAGGAGGAGAGGCGGATAAGGGAGGAGGCTGATGCCAAGAAGAAGGCTGATGAGGAGGCTAAGAAGAAGTCAGCTCTGTCCAGCATGGGTTCCAACTACAGCAGCCACCTGCAGAGGGTCAGCACACACACGCATGCTCATACTGACAGAGGCAAATGTAGGGTCTTGATCCACTCTCATCTGTATCCACACCAAACAGGCTGACCAGAAGAGAGGAGGAAAGAAAGAGACTGAGAGGGAGAAGAAGAAGAAGATCCTGGCCGCCAGGCGCAAGGCACTCAACATCGACCACCTGAGCGAGGACAAGTTGAAGTATGACTCACTTTCTCTTCCAGGAAGCATCTTTTTGTCGTTTCTTATCTACAAAAAAATAAATAAATAAATCAGAGACCAGTAAAAATGAGAGTTAAAGCTGTTAAACATTATAACCTTCTGCTTCCAAACTAAAAACCATTCTAATGAGCAACAGTCTGATATTTATTCCTGTTTGCAGTCTACTTTTTTACACTAGAAAGTGATTTTTTTTTAGACTAGCTGTGAGTCGCATGATGACAGCGGTGCTCAGAGTTTGTAAAAAGCTGATTGGTTCTCCTGCAGGGAAAAGATCAATGAACTCAGTGACTGGATGCGTCAGCTGGAGTCTGAGAAGTTCGACCACATGGAGAGACTGAAGCTGCAGAAGTACGAGGTGAGAAGAGCTGATTACTCTGCTGCCTCACACACATCATTTGGACATAACAGACCCCAGTGGTCAAAAAAGGTTATAATAATTACATTTTGTAACTAAAACTGCAAAATGAATGATGCAGGAATTTTTCTAAACACAGATTTTACGTGACGTCTTTATTTTGTTAGTGTTGAAATATTGATTCAACTTAATTCAGTTCATTTACAGCATCAATTCACAAGATCTGATTTATACACAGAAACATTAAATCAATCCAATAAAATATAATAGACAAGTTCAAATTCAAATTACAAACATTCTAACTTAATCCCAGTTATTATACAGGCATCTAATAGTGGATATATTACATGTGACTATTTATTTGATGTTATTTGTTCAATTTTACTCCATCTGATGCAGAAAAAAGGAAACTAAATCTGATTATTTCTAGTATTTGCTCTGATTTAGTTTTTTACTATTTTGAAATTTATTCCTTAAAAAGTTTTTTATATGAAAGAGCTCCAAAACATGAAAATTGAAAGCTTGTGTGTGCGTCTGTGTGTGTGTGTGTGTGTGTGTGCGTGTGTGCGTGTGTGTGTGTGTGTGTGTGTGTGGGGGTGTGTGTGTGTGTGTGTGTGTGTGTGTAACATCTCCACCTGCTCTGCTGTACGCTCCGTCCTCCATCACCTCATTATTTTCTGAGATTAAAATTCTTTTTAATTTTCTTTTCTCTTCAGGTTACAAGACTGCGCAAGAGAGTGGAAGAGCTCAGTAAATTGTAAGTCACAAAAATGACGTTGTTCCTGCATGTCAGACAACAGTGAGAGAGACACCACAGTTTCCCAGAATCACTTTGTTACCATGGAGACTAAACCTCCACTCATGAGTTGGCTAAAGAAAGTCAGAGCTGGTGACTGGGGCAGTGTGGATCTGTTGCTGGGGTAAATTTCCTGCAACCTGGAAATGGAGAGTTTCATTCCAGCGTCTTCGTACGTCACTGTGACCCTGAGTGAGGCACTTCACCCAAAGCTGTGCATCAGTTGTGAATGAGTGAACGTGGATTCAGTGTAAAACACTTTGTTTGTAGAACTAGAAAAGGCGTCAGTTGACCTTTGTTGACTCAACATCAGATTTTTATTGTTTTCTTATGTTAAAGTTGGGGACAGCTCCTTGCAGTTTGCAGGTTGTATTAAAGCTGTAATTGGTTTAAAAACAATATTTTTATATTTGGCCACCTCTCCAAAAACGGGTTAGGTCACAACCCTTCAGTTATACTTGCGGTTCTCCTTTTGGTGTCAAACTGTTTGGTCATTAGTCATGTATGTTGGCAGGGAATCAGACAGGTCAGTTAGAGCCTGCTGGGAAATCAAGGCGTGTATGGAGGTGTTTATAATGAGACTGGTGCTGTAACATCACAGCCAACAATGGATTTAATTAGACTCTAAGAGTAATGTTTTATAATGCTTATATTTTCCTTTTCCCGGTATTTGCTAACACAGAAATGAATGAAAAAACAGGATTTTCAAATTTTTCAAAACATTAAAAGTTGATTGTATGGCATGTTTAAATTTTAGATACTCACATAGCCAATCTGCTTGTGCATAAAAAAGAACACACACACACACACACACACACACACACATATATATATATAAGAATATATTTTTCTTCACTTTACATATCTGTTCCCCAGTTCACATACTAAACATAGTAAAAACTAAGAGACTTAATAAAAAGGATAACAATTTGCAAAAAAGGTTTGAAGTTTCATATTGTCCAAGACATGCTTCATCTTCTGATGTGTTAACTCTCAAAATTAGGTTTAACCTCAATATAACTATGAATCGACTAATTAGTCAATAAAATATTTCAGCCAATTAATCGATGATTAAATGTGAAAGGAAGGAGTAAAGCCTTCTGTGATTAAATAAATGTATTTACAGCACACTGCTCTCTACCTACAAATGTTCATACATGCTTTAAAATGGTGCCACAAAACTTTGGTGAATCTGTTTGTCTTTATGTTTCACCAACATGGCGTCTTTGGGACAAATAAGACACAAGTTGCTCCTGTTTGGAATTAAAAATGTGAAGCTGCAGCTCTGACACGTCTCCCTGTTTTCTGTTTGGAATTACAGCAGCAAGAAAGGTGCTGCAGCCCGCCGCAGAAAGTAGACAGGCTGAACCCACGAGTGCTTGCAAACCAAACTGCCATCACCATGGACACACGCAGGATGAAGCAAATCACACTGTGGAGAAGGTTGCACCTCTGAAGAAACTAGTAACGCTGAGGTCCGCCCTGCGGTTTCTCAGCCATGTCCTGAAGAAACAAGGAGCCTTTAGCCACCGTTTAATAGGAAGAAAACACTACTCAACATGCTTGCCATCACGCCTCCTCACCCTCAACTCTGTGGTTCTCAGTAATTTTGTAAATAAAGTGTGACTCTTCAAGCCATGTCTGTAGTTATCAGAAGCCAATAAAGTTCCGTCTTTTCAGATGTGGAATCTTAAAGTCATCTGTTCAGCTCTTATTTCATTTTTGCCGAGCCGATTCTAGTCTTCGGTCAAAAGCTCCAGTCATTTGGAACATGCTTTTTTACTTTAGTCAGCCTAAATTAAATTATTTTCAAGGGTCTGCAGTGCAAAAGAGCGCAACATATTCAAGTATGTTGCAGTCTTTATATATATATATATAAAGAGTGCAACATTATTTATATATAAAGAATGTTGCTTATAGTCTTAAGAGCGCAACATATTCAAGTATGTTGCAGTCTTTATATATATATATATAAAGAGTGCAACATTATTTATATATAAAGAATGCTGCTTATAGTCTTAAGAGTGCAACATATTCAAGTATGTTGCACTCATTTGCACTGCAGACCCTTGAAAATAATTTAATTTAGGCGGGGATGTAAAAACTTCAGATCACTCAGATCAAAGAGGATGGGATGTGTCTGAAGAGTATTAAAGCTCAAGAACATCAGAGGTGCTTTGGCCATTCTCAAGAGCTTTTGAGTTACATGATCCATCATCTGTCCTGATCAGAAATAAATATATTACATGGCTCAGCATAGAGAAAATTTTCAAATAAAGTTTTAAGTCTGTCCTGCTGATTTTTTAAATTGATGACAATTCTTATGCTTATTTAATATTTCGTATGATGAGATTTCAAGTGTTGTGACTGTAATTTATTCATCAGTAGTTTTAGAGAACAGGAACAGCTGGGTGTGATACAACAACACTTCCAACTTTCTGCTGACAACAGGAAACCAAGTGTCAACTTTGTTCAAAGGCAACATCCACGTTGACTAGGAGTCGTCTGGAACAGACCATGACTCTGGGAACATGGATTGTTTTCAGAGTATTGCAGATAAGTGGCCCTAGTAAACCAAAACATGGTATGTCAGAACCAGTCGAAGTTCTGACTCTCTCTCTCTCCATCAGACTTTACATTTAAATAACACCTCACTGTTTTCATTAACACGCAAAGAGTTGCTCCTCTAACCAATAAAGCAGAAAAAAAAAAGTTTTATTGAATTTCTCCCAATACAGTCAAATATAGTTTTATTGTAAGCAGGTTTAGCCTGTTACATATGAAACTAGACTTTTATTGTCTAAACAAAAGACTATAAGCAACATTTAGCAGCAGGGAAAGATATGAAGAGTTTATGTTGCCTCTGTTTTCCAAAATCTTTACTTTTATTTCAAATGAAGCCCTAGGCGAAAATTCAACCTGTAAGACTCTTCCGGCATCACCTATCACCACGCCTTCACCCCAGCCAATCAGGACGCACCACCTCTCTACCTCGATCCAATCAACTGGCGAGAGCTCCTTCAAAAAGGCGAAGCAACTACTTCAGCTGTGTTTCAACCCACCTCCTCCCCGTTTCCACCACCAGCCTCCAGGCAGTGGCGCAACTGCACATTATTCAGGTGGATGCGAAAACATAAAATTCCAATAAAATTGTCTAACTGCTGTTTCTCTCTCTCTGTGAGTCTCTACAGCAGTGTTTCTCAATTCCGGTCCTCACGCCCCCCTGCCCTGCATGTTTTAGATGTTTCCCTTCTGCCACACACCTGGATTCAATAGTTTGGTGATTAACAGGCCTCTGCAGTACTTGAAGGTCATGCAATCATTTGAATCAGCTGTTCTGGAGTAGAGGCACATCTGCCTGGGTGATTGGCTGGTATTATTATAAAACGAGGAAACTGATTCAAACTAGACTGGCGAGACCTATGTGTAATGCTGACAGAGCTCTATGAAGCTCAGTGGAGAGAAGGAGCCGCTCAGGGTTTAACTTGTGTCTGGGAAAAAGAAGATTTGACGGCAACACGGATTGGGAGCAAAGGCGGAAGAGGCACGACCAGACTGTGAATGGTTGGAAGGATGTCAGAGGGAAATGTGTCAGGTAGTGATTTTGCGGAAATGGAAGAGGGTGCTGATGATGTGGAAAATGAAGGACCTTGGCATATTCAAAAAGCTAAGCATAAACGGAAAAAATCAAGACAACAAATAGAATCATCTGTTTCTGAGGCTGAAGGAGAAACTGTTAAGATGTCAGAATTTAAAATAGTTCTGAAGTTTGTCAAAGAGGGTGTGTCCTTTGGGAAGTGGAATCCAATAAAGCTGACAAAAGAAATCAATTCACTGGTTGGAAAGGTGAAATTTGTTAAAATATTAAGAGATGGATCGTTATTGATTATCTGTAATGATATTAAACAAAAAGAAAGGGCGCTGAATATAAAAAGAATCCTTGGTGAGAATGTGAGAGGAAGACTTTTGGATGACAAGAAGTATGTATGCGGAGTCATTTCGGGGATTCCACCTGATGTGCCAATTGATGAGATCAAGTCTAATGTTTCAGGAGGGAAAGTGGTGGAAGCCAAACGATTGAAAAGAAATAAAAATGGAGAGAGGAGTGATAGTTTTTCTATCATGTTAAAATTTGAAGAGAACAGTCTGCCAGATAAAGTGTTTGTGGGATATATGAGCTATGATGTCCGACCATTTATTCCTCCGCCGCTGCGGTGCTTTAAATGCCAGAAATTTGGACATGTCGCGGCAGTATGTAAGGGGAAACAGAAATGTGGGAGATGTGCTGGGGATCATGAGTATGGGAAATGTGAGGAAGGGGCTCCGCTGAAATGTTGTAATTGTGGAGGTGGGCATAGTTCAGGATTTAGGGGATGCATAGTTAGTAAAAGAGCTGAGGAAGTTCAGAAAATCAAAGTCACTACTGGCATTACTTATGCGGAAGCAACGAAAAAAGTTCCTGTTCAACCAATATTATACCCAAAGAAAGTGTCTGGAGGAGGAAAAGAAGGATCTAATTGTTCAGAATGCTCTAAGATTAAAGGTGACACTTTACTCATGACAAAGGAGGATTTTGTATTGTTCATGGTAGAAGTTGTTAACTGCACTGCTCAAACACAAAGGAAAACGGAAAAAATTCAAATAATAGTGAAGGCAGCCCAAAAGTATCTTGATTGTAAAAATGTTAATTGGGAATCAATAAAGGAAAAATTAAATGAGACGCAATCTTCTCAACCTCAATCATGCAGTGGTGGCCCCTCTTCGTTATGTTAATTATTTTCCAGTGGAATGCAAGAAGTCTTATTAGTAATGGTCTAGAGTTTAAGAAATATATTTCAGATTTGACAGTTAAACCTCACCTGATTTGCATTCAAGAAACCTGGCTTAAGCCTCATCTGGATTTCAAAATCTCTGGGTATACATCAATTAGGAATGATAGAAAAGAAAGACAAGGAGGGGGAGTAGCAACTTTTGTACTAGACAGTATAAGATATAAAGTGGAATCAATAGGGAAAAATTATGAATCAATAGTTATTAAGATTTGGATAGAAAATGACCAAATGTCGGTGATAAATTTTTATAATGCTAACAAGAAGTTGTCCATTCAGAATCTCAATGAAGTAAATGATCAAAATGTAGGTAAGACTGTATGGTGTGGTGATTTCAATTCTCATAATATTTTATGGGGGAGTCTTAATACAGATGCAAATGGATTGACTGTTGAAGAATTTCTTGAGTTACATTCTCTGGTTTGCCTTAATGATGGCAGCACTACTAGATATGATTGCTGTAGGAATTTAAAGAGTGTTTTAGATCTAACATTGGTTTCAAATACATTAGCTGGAATTACTTCTTGGGAGGTGATGAGTGATTCTCCAATGGGCAGTGATCATTTTCCTATTCTAGTTTCAGTTGGTTCTGAAGTGATAAAAGAAGAGGAAGGACAGATTCCAAGATGGAAGTTAAGTAACGCTAATTGGGAGTTATTTAAAAATTTAGTTGATAGTCAATTTAATAAACTGGATGAGAATTTGTTTTGTGATGTGGAGATGTGTTATTCAAAGATTAAGTCTGTTATTATTAATGCAGCTGAAAGTTCAATTCCTAAATCAAAGGGAAGAGGAAATAAAAAGTCTACTCCATGGTGGAATGAGCAATGTAGTATTGCTATAAGGGGAAGAAATAAAGCTTTTAAATTGGTAAGAAGATGTCATACCTTTGAGGCATTAATTCAATATAAGAAAGCACAAGCTATAGTTAGGAAGACTATTAGAGAAGCTAAGAAGGCTTGTTGGAGGCAGTACTGTAATTCCATTGGAAGAGAGACCAAACTGTCAGAGGTATGGAGAGTTATTAAGAAAATGAATGGTGTTAAAAAGAGGTTTTCCTTACCTGTTTTAGAATTAAATGGGAAAATGGCGGTTAGTAATAAAGAAAAAGCTGACTTATTAGCAGTAACGTTAATTAAGGTGAATAGTTCAGAAAATTTATCTGAAGAAATGAAAAGTAATAAATTAGATTTATTGGATGGAAATCCAGGAGTTACTACTAGGAGAGAAGTCTCAAACCAGGATTTAGATATGCCTTTTTCTATGTATGAGTTAGAAAAAGCTATTAATAATGTTAAGCAATCAACTCCGGGGAAGGATGGAGTGTGTTATGTAATGCTCAAACATTTTAAATATTCATCTCTTACTGTTATATTAAAATTGTTTAATCTGATTTGGATGACTGGGAGAATTCCGGCAGAATGGAAACAGTCAGTTATAATTCCCATCTTAAAACCTGGTAAAAATGCAAAAGACCCATCAAATTATAGACCTATAGCTCTTACATCTCAATTAGGGAAAATAATGGAGAGGATTGTTACAGATAGGCTTTATTATTTTATTGAGAGTAAAAATAAATTTTGTCCATTCCAGAGTGGTTTTCGTAAAGGGAGAAATACGATGGATGCAGTTCTGTGTCTAGAGTCAGAAGTAAGAAAAGCTCAAGCGAATAGAGAGTTAGTGATAGCTGTGTTCTTTGACATTGAGAAGGCATATGATATGTTATGGAAAGAAGGATTATTGATTAAATTAGGGAAAATTGGTATAGGAGGTAAGATTTATAATTGGATTTTGGATTTTTTGTTTGGTAGAGAAATAGAAGTTCGGGTAGGAGCGAATTTCTCTTCTAGATATGCTGTTGAGAATGGTACTCCACAAGGTAGTGTGTGTAGCCCAATTCTCTTTAATATTATGATTAATGACATTTTTGATGAGATAGATAGTAGTATAGGTAAATCTTTATTTGCAGATGATGGTGCTCTATGGATTCGGGGACATAATCTGGTTTATTTACAGAAAAAGATGCAGGCTGCCATTTTGAAAGTGGAAGGTTGGGCTAATAAATGGGGTTTTAGGATGTCAATTGCAAAGACTCAAGTAATTTGCTTTTATAGAAGACATAAGGAAGTTACGTTGAATCTTTATAAACATAAACTTGAACAAGTGAAAACAGTGAAGTTTTTAGGTGTCATCTTTGATGAAAGCTTAACTTGGAAACATCAAATAGAATCAGTTCAAAATAAATGTAAAAAAGTGAATAATTTGTTAAGATGTCTCTCAGGACAGGAATGGGGAGCTTCAAGAAGTGCACTGTTGGGAGTTTATCAGGCGCTCATGAGATCTATTATGGATTATGGGAGTATAGCATATATGGCAGCTGCTGACAGTCATTTGAGAAAACTTGATAGTGAGCAAACACAAGCATTGAGGATTTGTTGTGGAGCTTTCAGAACATCGTCTTTAGCTGCTTTACAAGTAGAAACTGGTGAGCTTCCTTTAAGATTAAGAAGGTTGAAATTAATGTACATGTACTGGGTGAACCTACAAGGACATAAGGGTGATCATCCAACTAAGATGGTGCTGAAGGAATGTTGGGAACATCATAAATTAAATTGTAATAGTTTTGGATGGATTGGGGAAATAAAGGCAAAACAGCTTGGTTTAACTATGCTCCAGTATAGTGCTACAGTTCCTCAATCTGAAATTCCTCCATGGTTATTTTTAACTCCAGAAGTTGATCTTCAATTAAATGAAATTCTTAAAAAGGGAAAGACTCCAGAATGGGTTGTAGTTAATAGATATTTTGAAAGATATAAAGACAACATAATTATATATACAGATGGATCTAAAGATCCAAATAGTGGTAGAACTGGAGCAGCAGTGAATATCCCACACCATAAAGTCTTGATTAAGAGGAGAACAGCTGACCATTTAGCTGTTTTTACAGTTGAATTATCAGCCATCATATTGGCCTTAGAATGGTTGCTTGATAATGATACTAGGGAAGTAAGTACATTTATCATAGCATCAGATAGTCAAGCAGCATTATTAAGTATTAAATCTGGTAAATCTAGCAGATTAGATTTGATATTAAGAATATATCAATTATTACTTTATCTTCATAACAATAAATGCTTGGTTCAATTTGTCTGGATTCCTGCTCATGTAGGTATAGAAGGAAATGAGGAAGTAGATATTTTAGCTAAGCAGGCCTTGAGATCAGATATTGTTCATCTGAATATCCCTTTGAGTAAAAATGAGGGTAAATCTATTATTCAAAAAGAAATTATTAAGATTTGGCAGGAGATATGGGATAACCATGATAATGGGAGACAACTATATACAATTCAAAAGAGTGTGGGAGATAGTAATTATCTGAGTGGAAGGCGGAAAGAGGAAGTAGTTATGTCTCGACTTAGAATTGGACATTCTGGACTTAATAGTTCGCTCTTTAAAATGAAAATGGGGCTTGTAATTATTGCAATCAGGTGGAAACAGTGGAGCATGTCTTGTTAGAATGTGATAAATACTCAGAGGAACGTCAGATTTTAAAGTCGTTACTAAGCAGAAAGAATATAGGACTGTCTATGATTAGTCTATTAGATAATAAATCAAGTTATGTTAGAAATCTCTTATTTAGGTTCTTAAATAACACTGGGTTAATGAGTCGTATTTAGGATATGAACAAGTATTTGTGTGTATGCCAGTGCATGCTCATGCATTAATTCAGGTATTAATGAGTGTGTTAGGATGTGAATTTGCACATCCTACACATCATTGAGGTGGATGTAATTCCCTCTGAGATCTCTGATGACCACACTCCAGTCTGGTAGGTGGCGGTAAATGCACCTTAAGTTGGATGCCAGCCGCCAATAAAAAACAAAAGAAGAAGAAGAAGAAGAGGCACATCTAAAACATGCAGAGCAGGGGGGCGTGAGGACTGGAATTGAGAAGCACTGCTCTACAGATTAAAATAGATTAATATGTTTCAAGCTGTTTTGTCCAAAATGGGCTGGTAACATTTTGTCACATTCTAATGTGTTTCAGAGAATTGGACACACATTGATGAGCGATCAAAGCCTTATGACTAAATATCTTATTTTATAACAACTTACCTGAAATCCAAAAAATAGTTTTAAAAGCTGAAAAAAAAACTGTACTTTCTCAGTTTTACCAGCAGATGACTCTGTCGACATCCTTCCTTTGTCAAAACCTGCTGGTCTGTGTGTGGGTCAAGTTTCACCCATCCAGAGGTAATTATTTCAATCTTTAAGTAAAATTTCTTGAAATGTGATAAAATATCAACGTCAAGCTTTTTGTATAAATAAGCCAGTGGATTTATTTACCTTAAAAATTTCACACAGTTTTCAGCAGTATAAATATAAAGGTGGCAATTTCCTCACAACAACAAACAATACAAACTGGAACATTAAATACAAATGCATGACTTCACATGAAACAAATCAGCTCTTATTTACACGATATGTACAGAAACAAGAACTAAACGAAACTGTATGGTCCTGACGGAGACTTCCGGGTCTGGATTTGACAGGAGTTTAAAACCAAACAATAAAACACAAACAGTAGATTACTTCTCCAACTGCTGCTTGGTCTGTCTCTGTTATTTTGTCAGTAGGTTTTCTCTGCAGAAGTTTTTTTTTGTTTGTTTTGTTTTGTTTGTATTTTCAGATCTACTGGAGCCTTCAGGACTTCAGAAAGAAGGATGAGAGTGGAGGAATGTTACTGGATGGTTTTCAGACTCATTTCATCAAATGAACAAACTAATTATTTTTTCATATAACTTAAATAGAAAAAAAAGCTATTAGGATAATAATATTGAATCCACTCACTTAACCCAAAAAGTGGAATAATCATCTATAGTGAGAAAATAAATTATTCTTATCAGTTTAGCGTTTATACGACCAACCTCCTGGAACCAAAGTAGTGACAAGTTTCTACTTAGTTATCTCTTCAACAGGGACAAAGCATGTACATACAATAATAATAATAATTATTATTATTAATAATAATAATAATAATAATAATAATAATAATCGGTTTGGTCTATTCACTTAGTTTTTAGATTTTTTTACTTGGAAAAAAATTTTGAGGTTCATGAAGTTCATGTTATGAAGCTTCCGCGCAAATTCAATCTGGAAGACTCTCTAGCCTCACCTGCCTCATTAATCAGCGCCTCCCTCTCATCACCCTGGACCTATCGGCGCTGGACTAAGCCTCATCATGGCCAATCATCGATCAAGCTCCAGTTGATAAGGACCTTCATCCATGGCCTCCTCCGCTTACCAGCTGCGATCAACCCATCTCAGTCCCATCTCCACCCGGCTCTTCAGGTCACATCCTTCTTCGACCTCCGCCACCAGTATAGGCCCAGGGGGGATTACATTCCTATGCAGCATCAATAATGTTTATCAAGCTTATCGAAGTCCAGCTCGACGTCCTCGGCCGGGGCCTGAAAGCCAAAGCACTTTAATGTTTATTTGTCATAGAACTTTTTAATCGCTTTCTTTCTCTGTCTGAGTCTCTCCAGATTGAATAAAGTTTCAATTAAGACTAGTGAAATATGAAATCACATTAAATACAATTTCAAAACTATTTAACAAAATGTCCACTGTCCTCTGATAAAAACTTTGACAAGTTTAGTTGAGTTAAATTAGTTTTTTCTTCCCGGCAGGAAGGAGCGTTGACATGAGAGGGATGCGTGTCACACTGCTAACAGCTGCCGGAGACTCTTTAAAAGCAGAATAATGAGGCCATTTTGTTACAGTACGTGTTTTCCAGTAATAACTCTACAACAAGGTAGCGTGCTGCTTTCCAGCGGGGCTGAGCAGGAGGCTCTATAGGACTTGGTAGGTGAGGTTTGGATCCTGGTTGACGAGGGAGGAGGGGATCTGGGTGGGCTCTCGGGCCTTTCCTGCCTCGCTGAGCGGAGCTGCGGAGGTCGGGGAGCCGTAGTCTTCAGGCCCGGGCTGCAGGCTGCTGCCGTCCGTGGAGATACGCTCCACAATGCTGGACAGGCAGTCCAGACTGGAGACCACTGAGCTGCGACCCCTCTTCGGACCAGCTGCACAGAGATTTTATACAAATACATTTATTGATACTTTTATTAACATTTGCTGTAAATTGATTTGTTGCTCCCCCTCCCCACGCGCCCCATGTGCTACAAATAAAGTTACTTGATTTTATTATTATTATTATTATTATTATTATTATTATTATTATTATTAGGTAATTGGGCTCTTAAATTTCTGACTTTAATGCAAGACATTTTCATTCTGAATTTCCCCCCGATTTAACTTAGTTATAAATTATGCGACTGGAAGTGGTTCAAATTCATAACCAGTTAAATATAATATTCCATAACACTCATTTGATTGATCGAAAGGCTCTGAGAACCGTGTGTCTCACCGTTTAGCGTCTCAGAGAAGAAAGAGCTGCTGTCAAAGCTTCTTGTTTTGCTCGGTCCGTTAAAATCCATCTGGAAGGAAAAGAAAGGCCGCTTACTGACGTCAGACAGCATTTTCACCGGACAAGTGAAAATGGTCTCCGGAAGTATTTTTCCGGAGACCATTTTTTACATAAACGTTAGTGTTTGACTTTCTTTAAGTGAAATAAAACAAAACTACAATCTAGTTCGTTGATTGGACGCGTTTCAAAATAAATCACACATCCTGTGCCTATGCTGAAATGTTATTACCAAATCATGTCTCGTTTTTATGTATTTCTGCTGTTGATACATTTTAACACTTAACATCTTAATATATTTCTCCATAAACGTTTAGATTAAAATGCGCATTTGAAAAGAATGGGGAAAAAACAAATATCATTTTAGTTAATTCAGAAAACACCAATCAAAAGAAATGTTCTCAAGTTAATATAATAATAATAATAATTATTATTATTATATTATTATTATTATTATTATTATTATTATTATTATTATTATTATCAGCATACCAGGTGTGTCTGTGTTCCCACAGAAGTACTGTTTGCTTCATAAATCACAAGAGTGGACTAAAAAATAAACAAAAACGAATAATCGAAAGCAGGTGAATGCAGGTGAACGGGCATTTAAAATGTCAAATACCCGTTTGACATTTTAAGTTAAAAAAAAAATAAATAAAATAACGTGTACCACCAATCAAGCACCGGTCATTTTATACTGTTCGTTGAAATTAAAATAGTCTAAAAGGAAGGAAAGTTATGACTGGCCTGGGATGGAATCAGGTCAGCAGTTTGAAAGCTAAAGATCGTCGGTGCGTAAAAGCGCGCCGCGCGTTCCCGGACTCACCATCCCATCGGAGCAGTTGGAACGGGGACTGGACGCGTCCGAGTCCCCGCTGTAATGCTCCAACACCGGGTAGAAGCCTTCCTCCTGGCCGCCGCGCAGGAGCGCCTGCAGAGATTCGATGTAGCTGATGGCGTTCCTCAGAATCTCCACCTTGGGAAGCCTCTGGTTGGGGTTGGCCGTCGTGCAGCGCTTCAACGTCTCGAAGGCGTCGTTCACTTTGCTGAGCCGCCGGCGTTCACGCAGCGTCGCCGCCTTCCGTCTGTCCGCGTTGGTGGTCTTCCGCTTGCAAGCCTTGCAGGCCCACAAAAGGCAGCGGCCCGCCTGGTGGTGCCCGCTGGGGACGCGGACGTGCTCGTCGTCCTCAGCCTCCGGGTGCTGGAGCTGGTGATGCAGGTGGGAGCACGGTGAGGGCGATGATGAAGACGAGGAGGAGGAGGGGGAGCAGGAGTCCTCGGGTTTCAGCGGGACCACATGCACCAACCGCGGATCCAGGTCCTCGAAGAAGTGCATGTCAGTGGTGTTAAAGCAGGGGTCATCATAGAAGTCATCAGCAGAGGGAATGGAGAAGGAAATATCCGACAGCTCCATGAGTGAGTCCAACCCAGAGCAGAGCAGGAGACAGATCCGCCGGAGCAGAAACCAATAGCCCGCTTTCAGTCGATGTGAAGTGTTCAGGCAACAGCGAAGAAGAAGAAAGAAGAAGAACAAGAAGAAGAAGAAGTGTTGTTTGATTCCTGTTCTCATAGCAGCTGTCAGCCTGGGGTCCCTGCATCTTATACATGGCCCCGCCGCAGCGGGCAGGGTCAGGGTACTGGGGGTCCGCCCGGATTTGACCAATCTGCTGCCAGCAGGAGGGGTTTACAGATTCACGGTAATTAGCTCAGTCCTACAATTAACTCAAGAGGAGATTTAGAAAAAAAAAAAAAAAGTGCAGAAGGAGCCAGAAACCCGCAGCCGGAGATAGAAACAGCGCAAATGTTCATACCGGAAACAGCTCTGCATGATTTATTTTGTTTTTCGTTTGATTTTCATTAATGTTGCATCATTTTACAAGACAATCCGTGATAGAAATGAACCGGATCAAATTTGATCTGGTAAATTATGAAAGAGCAAGTGCAAGATGATTGTTAAAAATTATTCTCATTGTAATTCGATTGTAAAGTTGAGTGTAAATCAAATTAGAATTGGATCAGAGAACTTTTGTCTGTTTGTTAAATGAAATCTGAATTGAATCCATTATGATTGTAAAATGGTTTGAAAAATCATAGGGTAAATATTTGAACCATTATTTCTTGTAGTATAAATTTAAACTAATCATAAAAAAATCTTGAAATAATATCAGAAATTATAATAAATACAAGTTATAATGTCGGGCTTTGTGGGAAATAGTTCCTCAATAATCTAAATTGTAAATCTTCTAAAAAGGAAAAGGTGTTTTAGAATGTGATGATGATAATAATAATAATAATAATAATAATAATAATAATAATAATAATAATAATAATAATAGTAATAATAACTATTATTATTATTATTATTATTATTATTATTATTAATAATAATAATAATAATAGTAATAATAGTAATAATAATAATAATAATAATAATAATAATAATAATAATAATAGTTATTATTATTATTATTATTATTATTATTATTATTATTATGATCATTAATAGTAATACTAGTAGTAAAAAGTAATATGTGATCATAATATTTTTGGAAACAGTCATATGAGTACAAATACAATAAACTTAATGAATTATTTCTCAACCAAACTCTAAAACTTCACTAAACTCTAATACTTCACTCCATCCCAACTCAGAGAAGCTCGTGTTCATATTGGAAACACGTCCACGGAGAATGTAAACGCTACATGAAAAAAAAAACAAACAAACAAACAAACAAAAACATCTAATGTCAGGGCATATTTTTAGACAGATGAAGCTCCCCTCCCTCTCAGGAGTCCCCCCCTTCGGAGGTGGGGTGGAGGAGGTCGTTCTCCTCCGGCTCCCTGCAGCCCACCCCTCAGCTGTGCAGTTTCATCCATAATTCAAAATTTCCACTCACAGTGAACACTGATTTGTTTTTCGTTTTTCTGCGGATGTAGGGAGTTAACTTTCCAAACACGACAGAAACAATAAAGTTACATATAACTCTGGAAAACGTAAGATATAAGAAAATAATTATCTTAAAAAATGAAGAGCCCACTGCACTGAACCCCACTGAAAACCTCGTTGTTATTGCACCAAATATTGATTTCTGAATTTTTCCTGAGTTCAAACATTAGTATTGTTGTTTCTAAATTAACATGAACTTGTTTTCTTTGCATTATTTGAGATCTGAAAGAACTGCATCTGGTTAGTTTAACCATTTCTCATTTTCTGCAAATAAATACTTAACTATTGATTGGAACCTCAGAGAACTCTCTCCATTAAATGTCTTTTTGAGGAGGAATCCTTCAGATTGTAATGAGAGGCTTGGTGGGACTGAGTTCTGCTGCTCTCATAGCTAACTTTAAGTATTTTTCTTATGAGAATGCTAGCATCACATTATTAGCAATATGTACTGGTAACGTCTATATATATCTGCTAGCTGATTGCTGTTATGTACCATTCGTTATAGGTCTGAAACTTTGCTAAATCTATTTTAAATTCAATAGTCAAGTTGGCAAAGCTCAAAATACTTTGGAGCTCAGTCAGATTCTCTCCATATTTTGTCTTGTTGACTCATCATTTATGAGTAACAGAAAGAAATATGACATGACTTGTGGTACACAACACTAGAACACGAGAAAGTTAACAGGTGTCAGAGAACTGTGTTGTGCTAATCTCGGGTTTAGCTGACTAATAAAGTTGGGGCAGAGAACGGTCAAAGGCCATGCTGTGACAAACCAACACCACCACCAATTCATCAGCCACCTGGAAACAACATCATCACCGCTCTATCTCTGTGGCAACATTAATCTTTCCAGTTTTCTGGAACGATTGGGGGGCAAACTTTAGGTTGTGGTGTGTTTAAATGTACAATCTGACCTGTTAAATGACTTAACCTGCTTCCATATCTTTGTTAGTTATTTAGATTCAAATTACTAAGTTGGGGCACAACTTGATTATAAAGGAAGAAAGCAAAATAGTTATTTCTTAGTTATTGTTTAGCAATTATCTGATCATTTAGAATAATACAAAAGTGACTTAAGTCAAAACAAAGACTCTAATATTTGTCTGATTAAACAGTCTCTTAAGTTCAAAGAACCAAAGAACCTTAAATAACAATATTGATTGTCTATGAGCATCAACGGTTCACTGACTATGAGCAGCATGAGGCTATGCTGCTCATGCTATAGTAGCTGTCAGCCACATGCTGCCATTAGATTTAAGAAAATGGGACATCTTAGAACATTTTTAGAACTATCTTATGTAACTCAGCGGTCAAATAAGGGGACAAAATTAACAATAAAAGAGAAATTCAACTAACATTTAAAACACTCGTTGGAAAGAAGTTTGAACAATCCAAATTCTTTATTAGTTTTAAACACACCAAGCTCTCAGGCCATTTTTTCTGGAACACTTCCAAGTTTTTAATGGAAAAACACATCAGAAATACAGAATAAAAACACTTACACTGGTCTTCCTAAGATATTATTTCTGCAACCTACTGTGAATAGAGTTCCAATGAACAAGGTGGGCTTAATCGTTCACCTGGCTGCATCTTTGTCAGAAACCAGGAGACAGCTAGCTGCTCGACTTAGAGCTTGGAGTGTGTTTTACGGCAAGAAGACTACAACATGGCGTTTTTAGCTCCACATCAGGCTGGCATAAGTGTCCAGCAATGGTAAAGTGCTGCTTCTCAGCTCAGGTTCTCAAAATAATCAGAATTATTAGTGGCAGCTATGCATGGCTAATACAGGTCAGCTTGAACAGCTGAGGCATCCTGTTGGCTCCTGTCTGGCTATCAGACAGTCATACTCGGCGAAGCTGTGACTCTCAGCTCTGGAGTTCAATAGGCTTTTTCATCTTCTCCTTCAAAGGGGCTAGCAACCAGTTTTGGGTTGCTGGCAGCAATTTTGGGGAACGTGTAATTCCAAGGTTCCTTTTGCAGAATTCTGAATAAAACCAGGATCAAGGTTTAATCCTTCTGCTGTGATTAGGTACTGGATGTACTAACAGTGACATGTATTTTTGGATCCTTTGCTCCTGGGCAGCCTTCCTCCTCTGGCGCACTTTGTCCACTCCAATGTAGCAGAAAGAGATAAGTATTATCCTAGACCTGGGTTATCTAAACAAGGTTGTACATTTAAGGTGCTCTAGTTAACTAGAAAAAAATGTTTACTAGATGAATAAATTCAATAGTCAAGTTGGCAAAGTTTGAAATACTTTGGAGCTCAGTCAGATTCTCTCCATATTTTGTCTTGTTGACTTACTGTTAAACTAGTAGAGCCCAACATTGAACATTAGGGGATGGAGAAGGATTGAAAACTAAACGTTTGCTAAACTGGGACGTTTTTTTTCAGCTTTTGAGAGCTTTAATCTATAATAGCTCCTAATTTGCTTAGGAGCTATTATTTCAGAAATCAACATCTTCTACCATTATGATAATATGTGATTTTACAGATTCAAATTCAGGTACATATATTACAATTTGATCCTAGTCGTAGTACAATGTAATCAAATGTAGCCTCTTCCTGAGCAAGCAAGCAGCAGCAGCGGGAAGGAATGACTCACTTTTTATAAATGAAATCTCTGTGAGCAGCATCTGCATGCATGTGTGTGTGGTGGTGTTAAACACTCAAGTAACTTTAAACACTCTGCTGAGTATGTCATACAGCAGTTAATGTTGTGATGACCACAAAACAGTTCACAGGGACCCTTTACACACTAATGACACTCAGGTTACGTTTCATGTTTGTGATCTTTTCTATGTCATAGGCTATGTGTGTCCATCTCTCTCTCCTGTTGTGTGTGTGTGTGTGTGTGTGTGTGTATGTGCGTGCGTGTGTGTGTGGTCATGAAGTACCCCAGCTCTCTGTGTGGTCCGTCACCCTTTACCCTGCAGACCTTCAGTGTCTGAATCAACACACTCAGTCTCTATGTTCCTGCTGCTGCTCTTCACACATTAAACATCCAAGCATCATCTTCCCACTGAGTGACAGAGTGAAACCAGCTCACAGTGGTTGTCTCAAAGGACCTGCACGTTTCTGTAAGTTTAAGAAAATTATCTTGGCGTCTTGAAAAAGTGAAACGTGAACAATTAGCATATTTTGAATAATTCTTTCTAACCATAATCAGCATGTTGCTTACATCTCATCACCTGAACTCTAATAAGCAATATTGGGGGATCCCTCCATCAACATTACAACATTGCTAATGATGTAAAGTTGATGTAATGATGTAAAGTTAGTTGCATGACTAACTGCAAAAGTATTGAATCTAATGCACAAATATTCACCTTGGAGGGAGGAACAGGGCATTGTTACCTATGAACTTGTGAGGGCAAAATGGGATTGCAAACAAGTTGATAAAAATCAACTGATGAAACTTTATTTATAGAATATGAAGTAAAGTGTGAGAAAGTATAGTTAAAAAAAAAACATATTACACCACTAGAGATGAGCGCAACAAAATCAAAAAGATATAGAGTAAAAAAAATAAACAAAAAGCAGAAAAAATTTGTCATGAAACAATGCCAACTTATAAGTGATAGAACTCAATTATAGATAAATAGATAAATCAATAGAAAATTTGGGATCTTTCCTCAGGGAAATTGTAGTTCCCGTCTCCAACACAGCACCCATACATCAAATTACTTAAATATTTAAATTACAGACAGAGGTGGGTGATAATTAGATTTCCTCAGTTACATGTATCTGAATAACTTTGGAAAAAGTGTATTTGTAGGAACAAGCTTACAATATTACACTTTTTATTAGAGTAATATTATGAAGACATGTTATGCTAACTAAAGAAAAATTTCTGGATATTCTGCCCACTTTGTAAAACGTTTAAGTCTAACAGTTAAAAGCCAAAAGTCAAGATGGTAATGAGATACATGTATGTCATCCATGTTACTGCGCTCACCTCCAAGGGTCTTGAGGTGAACAGTGGGATAAACAAAGTTTCAAAAAATAAATTAGAGAGGTAAAATTTCATGAGGGTTCTGGTTTATTTATATTTTGCACAAAAGAATTTTTCTCTAACAGTATCTACAAACTAAACAACGACGGCTGATTGGTGCCCACCCATTGCACATGGCATTGTCAGGTTAACTCCAACGGATCACAGTATGAGGGACCCGGCAGACTTTGACATGGTCAGCAGCTGATAACCTGAGCACAGTTCTAAGACTGAAGCATATAAAAGGCTGCACCCTCCTCTCTGGCTGGCTAACAAGAGTGGCTCCTGGGGATCCTGCCTTCTCTGTGCTGGTGGTCCACACACTTTGTTAGCATTCTTTATTTGTTCAAATGGTGCCAAACTTCATGTGTCTATTTTACAAGCCCAGTATTGACACTTCAACACAAGGTTTCACTAAATTACATGAAGGTATTCTATTGAACTTCAGATCATTTCAAATGGCATGCATGGACCTAACTTAGACCTTAACATCATTTCCTTTGTCATTTATCATGCTGGATTAATTAAGCTGTGAAGATTTGTTGTAAAAGTAAAAAAAAAAATAGATTTCTGACCAGAAAATTATGCCAAACAATACTTCACTTACCTTATGAGAATTAACCTTTTATTTCGGCGAACAAAAACACAAAACAGTATTGACCTACTATTGTAGAACTAAATATTACATGCCTAACTGTAAAAGTATTAAATGTAATGCTTTGAACACTCTGGATGCAGCAATGGCACTGAAGCATTTTACAAAAGCCTAACTTTATTTTTGTTATTTCTCCTCCATTATTCTGCACCTGCCAGCTTTTCCTCATGGACAGTTCCTGTACTGATCTTTATTAGCCTACATATCCTACAAAGCAGGCCAAGTGCTCCCTTGTTCATGTTATTAATACTTTTTCCATTTATTTTCTGTCTTTTATTTTGTCTCAGTAATCTGAAATAATAGTTAATTAATAGTTCTACAATCTATTAATGTCTTGACATTTTGCTGGGCAATAGTCTATTTAGGTACAAGTAGAGGTGAATACCTAAAAATTTTACTGAAGTAAGTATAGCACTACTTTGACTCAACACAAAGTAAAAATTAGTCAAAAAATAACTCAAGTAAGATTAAAACAGTATACTATAAAAAGACCCCTGAAGTACTGAGTATTTGAGTAGTATTCTTAAACCTGATTTGTGACAATGAAGTATTCACACAAGCAAAATACACAAGTATATTTGCTGTACTTTGAATAATGAAAAATTAGCAAAAATAAATGACCTCATTTCAAAATAACAAAGTCAGGCAGAAGAAACACCTTCCAAAAATTCAAATTCTCCAAGATAAGCAACTTTTGAGACCAGTATTTACAGCAGGAAACAAATACAGGAACAGCACAAAGTACTTTCAGTGAAAATATCTAACAGGTCAGACTCATCAAATAAGAAATAACATCTGAACAATAAAGCTTGTTTGAAAAACAAATGTCTCAAGGTTTGTGTGAACATGTCTGGTTCTTTTTCAGTTAATATATGTTCAGTTACTACATTCAGTGTAGTAACTTGATTTGGATGGAGTATCCAGAAATTGCAGAGTTGAAAATGTTCTTACTTAAGCAGACGTAAAAAGTATGGTGCAGTTAAACAACTGGACTGAGACAAAACAATGGCCCTGGCCTCAGTTTTTGTCTCATAAAGATGTAACGCATTGGGCCGTGAGCCCAAGCGCATGAATTGCATCTACGGGGTAATTTCATTTTCACAAAAAAAAAGAAAGCAGGGTTGGATCAGCAGATTAACTCAAACCTGCTGATTAAAAATAATCAACAGGTTTGATTATTTTTAAGGTGATCAAGGTGTGTATGCAATCACACGTATATAAGTAGCTGCGGAAGGTGGAGCTTTGGTTCTGATGGAGAACATCGCCAATGGAAGGATTCAGAGGGAGCGTTTGTTCAGAGATCATATTGACCTGCTGGGAAATGTTGATGATGGTTTATTGCTCAGACTGATCATCCTGGATCTCTGAGCAAAACTTAAAGAAGGCGTGCGGTACTGGTACCGGTCCAGCTGCAGCCGTCCTTCAGTCAAGCCGCCCGCTTTGTGAGTGCGTCTTATGGACATAAAGCATCTTTATTCTGTAAATGTACAACTTCTACACACGATTCTACTATTTAGAATAAACGTCCATTTTCCCCACTCAAAGGACTCTCTGACTCTGTCTTAAAATCCTGGCTGAACGCGCTACTGTTCAGACAGACATTTGCACGATCTCTTATTATTTTTTTTTTTTTTTTTGGCTTTTTCTTTTCTTTAAAATGTATTTTTATTTTTGTGAGGTGACTTTATGTGCCCTCAAAGCACCTTTTAAATAAAATATATAATTATTATTGTAAATACTTATACTGCTTCAAACAAGGATGACGCCATTGATTCACGTGGTGGCAGACTTCCGGGTATTTATACTAATTTATATATGTATTTGTGAGTGGCGACAGGGTGGACCAGCAGCTGCGCTCTATTTCCCGCATATTAGGTTTTATAAAGAAAAGGTGCGCGGCCACGTGCGTGCGCACGGCTTTATGCATCCGATTTTTTTTTTCTTTCTTTTTTTTTTTGTGCGCCGCACTTTTCTAAAAATTTTTTTCTAAAAACACTCCAAGTTTTAGTGTCAAAACTGCGCAGTCTTTTATGCACGAGGCCCCATATTATTTAAGCAATATGTGCGGCAAATGACCAGTAATGAAAAAGTAATTTTATTTTGATTTTATTTTATTTGCAACAGTTAGTCGGCACTGAGCTAGCAGATAAAAACAGGGTTTCATTTATAGAGGATTCCGATTCATTTTAAAAGTGCATACACCAAGACAAACGTCATATGGCAAAAAAAAAAAATATATGATTGATAAAACGATGCGCATATACACCTCATGACTCACAGCTGTACCTCAAAGTTCGGGCATAAGGTCCCAGCCCAGCATCTGCCCTCTGTCCGCCCACGTTCAACCATACAGACGCATTTTATGTTATTGTTTATGTCTGAAAATTATGCACATGCGCACAAGACTGGAGGTCAAAATACTCTTCTTTTATTTGCCATCTATAAAAATATAGCTTTTTGTAATACCGAAAATGCATAATTACTTCAAAAAAGTTATATAAATATATATCTGTTGTTACATTTTTCACCTATGGAGGTCTCCAATTTTTCATTTTTGCAATGCATACTGGGTTGATGACACAGGTAGGTCTGTTCTGTACTTGAATCTACAAAGTAAATACAGAAAAAACACTACGGACCTAGGCTACTGTCTCGGTTGCCCAGAGACCGACACTACGCAGCAGTAGCAAGCTGGTAAATCAACCCACGTTTTAGAAGCTAAAACTCTTGCAAAAATGCAGACGTATTTTTGCACATTCCAGGCTGAACATTGTCAGTGAGGAGGATGAATATAGGTAATTAAAAAAACTGTCATGGCACAGTGTTCTGAATGACATCAGACAAAATGGATCATGAGATGAACCCTGCAGATCTGTCAGAACCTAAAGAACCAGACATCAGTGTCTATTCATTTCTCAATCATCTCCTGAGGCTGATATAGTAAAGAAAATCTTATGATTGATTCAGCTTCTTATTGTACTTTTAGTCAATGGTTATGGTTTGATTATTTGCTTAGGATGTTGAGTTTATATGATAATTGTTTTCATATATAATACTATTAACCAAAATATTATAAATGGCCATTTAAATAACAAATCATATTGATAGATTAGTAGTAAATACATAAAAGTTTCCTACATCAAAAAGTTTGAGTTCATATTTCTATTTACTCAGTTCATCAGCAAAACATGTTTCTGACATAAAAATGTTGCTTATTTTGTCAATATATGATTTTTGATTAAAATGCAATCAAACGCAATAATTTACAGGCCCTATAATTAACTCAATTTTTTTTAAAATTCAGTTATCTTGTACTGAAGTCCCACCACTATTTTCTTCACTAGGCTACAGGATACCTAGGTGGACCCAATATGGGGAAAGGGAGGGCAGACAATATAGGTCCCATATGGGTTTGTCCGTGGTTTCCATAGTGGGCCCACATGGGTTTGCCCACGTAGGGCCCATGTAGGGCCCATGTAGGCGGTGCCCCTACATGGGCAAATGTGAATAATTAAAGACTGAATTTTGATTAAAACATTGTATAAATGTAAAATACAAAACGTGACATTTTTAGTTCTTTTTCCTTCATTTGACATTTCAATTTAATTTCAAACATTATGTCTAGTGTAATTTTATTAATGATGACATGTTCTAACATTCATATTACCGTACTATTAAGGAAAACAGCAAAGAAATAACATTTGACATATTGTCTATGATTGGTAATGTAAAGTACAAAATGAAAAAGTCTAGAAAGCTCAGAACATTTATTTTGACTCAATCTGGTTCTTAGAGCTTTTTCTTCTCTTTCATCATCAGGACCCCACACTGCTCTCTAGCTCACAGACACAAAACTCTTGTTTCTGTGCTTGGGCAGTTAGAAAGCGCCCCACCCTTCCTTGGCTGAGAGGCTGTTTGACGCCACTACTACTTGGAATATAAAATTCACCAAATTCACAACTTGATCACAGCTTGCAGTTTGTCAACAATCTCTCACCAGGGAAAGGAACAGCTCTCACTTCAGCTTCTCCTGACGCCTCTTTGTAGCCTGACATTCCATTACATTTACATATTTTTATATAAATTAAATAACCATTTTTATAGTTTTATCATCAATCACAAATAATGAACATGATTAAAAAATGTGAGAAATTTTACCGCACCGTAGTTTTTTACCATATTCTGAAAACACGGTAAAATTCTGGCAACCAAAACTGCCAGTTTTTTACCGTATTTTTAAATTGCAGTATTTTACCGTATTTTTAAAATACGGTAAAATACTGGCAACCAAAACTGCCAGTATTTTACCATATTTTACTGTTTTCTAGGAATACGGTAAAATTCTGGCAACCAAAACTGACAGTTTTTTTACCATATTTTTAAAATGCAGTATTTTACTGTTTTCTAAGAATACGGTAAAATTCTGGCAACCAAAACTGCCAGTTTTTTACCGTATTTTGAAATTGCAGTATTTTACCGTATTTTTAAAATACGGTAAAATACTGGCAACCAAAACTGCCAGTATTTTACCGTATTTTGAAATTGCAGTATTTTACTGTATTTTTAAAATACGGTAAAATACTGGCAACCAAAACTGCCAGTTTTTTACCGTATTTTTAAAATGCAGTATTTTACTGTTTTCTAGGAATACGGTAAAATTCTGGCAACCAAAACTGCCAGTATTTTACCGTATTTTTAAAATGCAGTATTTTACTGTTTTCTAGGAATACGGTAAAATTCTGGCAACCAAAACTGCCAGTCTTTTACTGTATTTTGAAATTGCAGTATTTTACTGTATTTTTAAAATACGGTAAAATTCTGGCAACCAAAACTGCCAGTATTTTACTGTATTTTTAAAATGCAATATTTTACCTTTTTTTTTTTTTTTTTTTTAAGAATACGGTAAAATTCTGGCAACCAAAACCGCCATTATTTTTACCGTATTTTTGAAATACGGTGAAATACTGCATTTCCTAAATTATGGTAAAATAAAAAATTAAAATGTGGTTTTGCCGTAGTAAATACGGTCATACTGCCTGAGGCATAATATCTACATAAGTGAAAAACATGGCAAGACTGTATGATATATTGACATTTTATTGTAAAAAAAAACCCAAAAAACTTTATGGAAAATTACTGGTCGCTGTTCTTACCAGAATTTTACCATAAAAATTACAGTACAACACACAAGGAAGTGTAACTTGTCAGCATTTCTATACAGAAAGAAAATGAATTAAAATTAAACAAAAATACAGATTACAAGTAATCCACTTAAAGAAACAATTTCTATTTAAAAATTCAGTTAAAAAAAGAACCGATTCTATTTTCTGTCCAGTTTCCTCACGGTGTTATTGAGATCTGGAAAACAAAACAAACAAACAAAAAAACAGCATGTGTCCACATAAGAGATAACCTATTGTAGAAGAAAAAACGGTGATAAAAGAGAGTAACAAGTCACTGAGTTCAGACTTTGCTAAGGATGGTTGTAGTCTTCCCAGTCACAGGTTGAAATTGAGACTCATGTTGTCATTCAGGTGTTTCCTCTCTGCTGGAAAACAAACAAAGCAAAAGTTAGAAAGATGCACTACATGAACATCATATAAATGCACCATTTGCTTAAATGTTTGTTTCACCTTTGTTGACTTGCATATGGAGACTGGTACTTCAACCAGGCGGTGTGATCATTTCTGACTGAAAATTCAGTAGTTCTTAAACCTTTGTTTGTTGTCGACAGGTGTGATCCTCTCTGCAATCAGATAAAATACACAAACAAAAAAACATAAATAAAAACAAGACCTGTTGTTTCAGGGAATTGTCTATCTCCATCCTTCCTTTTGGGAGAAACATTTTTCTCTTTACAATTTATTCAGGATAGATGACACAAGAACAAAAACTCACTGCATAAAGTCAAACAGAAAAAAAATCCAAAAAAATTAAAAAACAAATTTAAATTTGAGCTTTATATCTTGTTTTAATTCCATGTTCATGAGGACTCGTTTCCTTATGAAAACATGTTTGCGACAACCTCAGATCTACCGAATGGTTGCATTGAATGGTTGTATTGAAGCAACCATTCAGTAGTGCTTCAATGCTTCCTCATGCAATGTGCCACCCGTTTATACAAAGCTCCGTCTTGGAGCAGCAATCCTTTTCTTCTTTTTTCAAATGTATGTCCCCAAACAAGAGAGAACCCTTGTAACATGTTAAACAATCTTACGTCCAACTTTCAATACACAAATTGACTTTAAAAGTTACAAATATAACTGTTTTAGGCAATTTATGAAATAGATACTCACCATTTATCTGTGTCTCATGAAGGCCAATAAGTTGTCTTCAACCATTTATATGAGTTACAATTCCTCCAAGCTAGCAGAAACAAAGCTGTAAATGTGAACACTTTTCATACAGGCAAACAAATAGATAGACCTGAGACAATTTGTTAGATTTTCTCAGTCACTTTTGGTGCATTTCTCAAGTCATTGTTGGCATTTACAAAACAGTAAGCGCATTTCTCAAAACAATTTGTAGAAACAGCAAAAATAGCTTGAACAATCCTTAGCTCAGCTCTCAAAATTCTGTCAGTTAACATATCAGTGACTCAAAATAATAAGTTATAGTTCCTCTATGTACAGATAAGACAGTCAAATTGATTAGTCATGGGAAGAGGCTACAAAATTCACATTTACGCTTTTGCTGTAATTTATTGATGGACCATGTCATGGTGATTCAGAAAGAAAAAGACAGAAATGCAGAGAACAAAAAAAAGTAGAAAAGGAACCAGAGGACAATCTCCTCATGGAAAACTGTACAGTGCTGTAGAAATTACATAATTACATTACATTTTAATTTCTATCGTCATGCTGACGAAGGTTCCTCAGTGGGGTTAAGGAATGAACAGTAGGGTAGGAAGACATCCATCAGCATAATGTTGTGGGTTGCAGCCATATCCTGATGTTGGACTGATGGAAACTGGCAGATGTCCTCAGCCTCTTCTGACTCTTCTTCTGCTTCCCTCCTATCTATTTTCTCCTCAGCCTCACTCCTCTTCTTCTCTCTGGCTGTTCACTCTGTCCAGATACTTTTTCATCAGTTCTCAGAAATGTAACATTGTGTTGTGTTCTGGCTATATAGACCATATTGTTGCCAACTGATGGTTCACAAGATGCACCTTCAATCTGTTTCAGAAAACTGGTTGATCGTTGGTTGAGCTAATGGTTCATACACTGACCTGTTAGAGAAATCCAGGACTCACTTGGGAGCAATTTACCAATTCAGGACAGATTTAGAAAAGAATCAAATATAAATTAATTAAAATATGATTGACATTATGACAACTTTAAGACTTATGCATGTTAAGACTTACACAATGAACTTATGCTGTTTTGGAAGTTGAGAATTCAACACAGACACGTTTAACATATTTTGATCAACATTATTAAAGCAAATTACAACGGGGGAAAAGCAGAGAAGTGCACATAATCAGTTACATGATGTACAAAAGCAAAACTTGCAAAAGGAATGAGAAACTCATTTTTTTGATGTGCAGAAGTGACACAGTAATTTGAAGATTGAACAGGTAGTTTTAAGAATTTCAATTCTGTTCTGAGAAATGCACCCAAACTGAGAAAAACTGTAAAATATTAATATTTAAATTTCCTTATCTTAAAACCCTTCAACTGTCATGGACCCAGTGACTTTAGTGTAAGTATTTTGGGGGTGAGAGTCAAGAGGTCAAAGGAAAATATTAAATATTAGCTCTGATGCTAAGCTTTATACTTTCAAGTATTACCAAAAATTGAAACAAAAGCTACGGTGTTCTTCACAGATTTAACTTGCATGCATGAACATTTCACACTCAAAGTAATTCAAATTAATTACTGAACCAAACTTGAAAAAGTTGCTTCTGCCATTAACAATAACTTTAAGCACATGCAGTCTAAAGTAGACCAGAAATATAATCTATGCAGTCATTCCTACAGAAACATTAACGGAAGTGTTGCGTCTTGGAAAATTAAATGTTCCATATAGTAAGAATATCTAGCTGCAGTGCATGTACATAAACAGCATGCCTCAGAAATTACACATTTCTTTATCAGTTGGTTAAAGTTAGCTAACTGCAGTTAAAACCGTGAAAGGGGCTCACCTGTGATGCAGAGATGTGTTGTCCTTCTCCTTCTCCTCCTGAACATGCAAAAATAGCAGAAACTTGATTTCAAAGACAGGAGCCGCATCCTGACAAGGACCAGGCCTACTGGGCTCTCAGCACCCTGAGCTAGCACCTGCTAGTTAGCAGCCTTAGCTAGTGCGCTGTGACTTTACTGTGTTGAGTTCAGGACACCACAGTATCCTGAGCCACGCTTAACTACAGGAACAGAGTTAAAATAATCTCGCTGTGGTGGCGCAGGGGTTAAGCACAACCCACATATGGAGGCCTTAGTCCTTGACGCAGCTGTTGCAGGTTCGATTCCTGGCCTTGGTGACCTTTGCTGCATGTCTTCCCCCTTCTCTTGTTACCCACTTTCCTGTCAATTAACTATCAAATTAATTGATAGTTAATTGACTATTAATTAATTTGATAGTCAATTCTTTTGGCCACTAGAGCCAAAAGAATCTTGCTGCTGATGCTGAAGGATCAAGCAGCAATACAAACTAGATAATTATTTGTTTACATGACAAATAACACTCTCCATTTACTGTAAACCCTGCTATTTATCACAATAACAAAATGAAAACCTCTCTAGATTATTCTCTACTAATAGCACAATATTTAAAACCAAGTGTGGGATTTGTGAAACTTCAATAAAGGGCGACTTCACAACTTTTATGATTTTGGATAACACTAGAATTGTTCTTTATTGAAGTTTCACAAATCAGATAAAGGTTTTACAAATCCCACACTTGTTTTTAAATATTCTGATATGAGTTGAGGATAATCTAGTCCAGATTTGAAGAGTCTACGTGTTGTAGTCTTTTAGCTAGAGTCAATTAAAGATGCTGATGGTGGTGAAAAATTAGGTGGAATTGCCCTTTAGCCATTTCCCAAATTGGAAGCAGCAATTGGAAACCAACTTCAGCTTCATCCAAGCAAGAGGGGCTAACATACACTTCTCTTAATGTATAAAAAATTTATGGTCGGTGTAACAGGGCGGCCGTTTGCGGTTGGATTTTACGGTGAAGAAGACTTCAAGAGGTAGAGTCAGGTGGAAACAGCAGTTGGTTTATTCTCTTCCCAGCATCAACACACACTCAATCACAATCCGTTTCTCTTCTCACACAGGTGAAACCACAGGCTTAAATAGTCTCAGCTGTGCTGGACCCAACCACCTCCAATTCACAGGGGGATCTCCCTTAACAAATCTCCACCTATTTAAATAAACTACAATTTATTAAATATAAACATTTAAATTTACTTTTTATAAATATTTTATATTTTTTCTTACACCAAATGAAACACCACAAAAAACCCATAAACAATTATCTCCCCACACTTTTCAATGGCCTCTCCCGAACCTATAAATGGTGTCTGGACCCCCGGGGTTGTATTTGTCCAAACACCCTGGAGCGGACACAGAAAAGACAGGTGAGTCACTCATTATCAGCACTCCACACCTAACAGATATTGCACAAACATTTGCTCAGTTTTACCCACCAGTAGCTCCTTGCTCTGAGTAACAATTATCCTCCCTCCACAGGCAACCACCTCACTTTCCAATGAGGAGCAGCTGTGCAGAGCCCAGAACAAAAGGCTACATGCTAATTACTAAAATATTCAATAAATACAATTAAAACTTCTCGTGTGCAAATTGTTGTTTATGTGCAAATCTCTGCTTAAAGTGCAATGCTAAATAAAGTGCTTGTTAATAAAGTGCAAAAAGTGTTTTTAAAGTGCTAAACAGTGACTTAAATACAAATAGACCCAGTAATGAAGCTCTCTTCATTACATTTCCTCCCTCCTCTCTTAAGAGTACCTCAGTCCTCTGACATTCTGGATAAACCGTCAGCAACCACATTAGACTTCCCTGGCTTGTACTGGACCGTGAAGTCAAATGGCTGCAGCGCCAGGTACCATCCAGCGATTCGGGCGTTGGCATCCCTCATTCGTCTTAGCCATTGGAGGGCACGATGGTCAGTCTCTAAAATAAAGTGACGTCCTAAAAGATAATACCTGAGGGCCTCAATAGCCCACTTCATGGCCAAACACTCCTTTTCCACGGTTGAATATCTTGTCTCTCTATCCAGCAGTTTCCGACTCAGAAACACCACAGGTCTTCTTTCACCGTCCACCTCTTGTTGAAGAACAGCTCCAAGTCCCACCCCTGAAGCGTCTGTTTGCAAGATGAATGGCTTAGTGAAGTCTGGTGTGTGTAGAACTGGATGAGTACATACTGCTTGCTTGAGGTCCTTGAATGCTCGATCACAGTCTTCTGTCCAGCACACTTTGTTGGGGGCTGCACCCTTTGTTAGATGGTTCAATACAGCTGATCGTTCTGCAAAAGAAGGTATAAATTTCCGGTACCAGCCCACCAAACCCAGAAATCCTCTCACCTTCCTTTTTGTAGTTGGAACTGGGAAGGACTGGATTGCATCCATTTTCCCCACTTGAGGCTTTATTTTTCCAAACCCAATGACAAAACCCAAATACTCCACCTCTCTCTGGGCTACAGCACACTTCTTTGGGTTAATTGTCAGTCCAGCCAATCTGATGCGGTGTAGCACCTCCTGTAGGTGAATCAGATGCTCCTCCCAGGACTGGCTATACACCACAACATCATCCAAATATGCTGCAGAAAATTCTGAAACATCTCTCAGCACATGATCCATTAAACGTTGGAATGTTGCTGGCGCACCCTGGAGCCCAAAAGGCATGACTCTAAACTGGTACATACCAAAAGGAGTTTTGAAGGCGGTCAGCTCTCTTGCTTCTGGTGCCAAAGCCACTTGCCAGTATCCTTTGCACAAATCCAGCGTTGTGATGTAGCTTGCTGAACCAACTTTCTCCAGTAGGTCGTCAACCCTGGGCATTGGGTACGGGTCAAAATTGGACACAGCATTTAAATTTCTAAAGTCTATGCAAAATCTAAGGGAGCCATCTTTCTTTGGTACTAGCACAATCGGGCTGCACCATTCACTACTAGATTCTTCAATTATCCCTAAATCCAACATCAGTTTTATTTCTTTTTCCAGTACTGGAATCAACCGCTCTGGTATGCGATAGCTCTTTTGACGACTCGGCACATCTTCTTTAACCCGAATCTTATGTTGAACCAGTGATGTAAATCCTGGAACTTCTTGAAAGAGCTGAGGATCCAAGAGAGGTTTGACTTTTTCCTGCTCAGTAGGGGACAGATGAGAAATGTCAACCAAAGCACAGTCTGACATGTTAGTTGGAAAAAATTTCTCAGTCACCTCCTCATCCTTAACTGCTCTCACAAATAACTCCTGGTGCACTGGCTCTTGTTGGCTGTGGAACTCTTTCAACAAGTTGACATGAAAGGTCTGATGCTTCTTAGCCCTTTCTGGCATGTACAGTTCATAAACCACTTTACTCACTTGTTTGGTGATCTCATATGGTCCATGCCATTTTGTCAGCAACTTGTTGTCGCTGGTAGGAAGCAATAAAAGAACCTTCTGACCTGGAAGGAAGACTCTGTCTCTAGCCTTCTGATCGTACCATCTCTTTTGATGTTGTTGAGCTGCTTTCATGTTGTCCTGAGCAAAAGATGCCATTTCCTGCAATCGCTCCCTCATATTGATGACATATGCTGCAATGTTTTCACCCTCTGGTGTAGCGTCTTCCCAACAGTCCTTCAGTAGATCCAGCGGACCTCTCACTTGACGCCCATACAATAGTTCAAAGGGTGAGAAACCTGTAGACACTTGTGGGACCTCTCGGTAAGCAAATAACAGGTATGGTAGCCATTGGTCCCAGTCGGCACCTGTGTCAGAGACAAACTTGCGCAGCATATTTTTGAGAGTCTGATTATATCTTTCCACTAGCCCGTCCGTTTGGGGGTGGTAAGGGGTGGTCTTAAGTCCCTTAATCCCTAATAATTTATAAACCTGCTGCAACAGTTTAGACAAAAAGTTTGTCCCACAATCTGTGAGAATTTCTCTAGGTATTCCTACTCTAGAGAAAAGCTGCAGGAGACAGTTAGCAACCTGTCGGGCTTTAATGGATCTGAGAGGAAAAGCTTCAGGGTACCGTGTAGCATAGTCACATATCACCAATATGTAACGGTGACCTGTAGAGCTCCTTTCTAATGGGCCCACAATATCCATGCCCAGCCTTTCAAAAGGTGTCTCAATAATTGGCAATGGTTGTAGCTGGGCTCGAGCTACTCCTTTGCCTGAAGTCAACTGACATTTTTCACAGGAACTACAAAATTTAGAAATCTGGGTATACATTCCCGGCCAGACAAAACGGCTGCTGATTCTACTCAGTGTCTTATAAAAAGCCATATGACCTGCCCATGGAATTGAGTGACCCAGCTCCATAACTTTGTGTCTGAACTGTTGTGGAAGGGCTAATGCTTCACACTGTCCCTTCTTCTGATACAAAATGCCTCCTTTAATTATGTAAACTGCATCTTCTAGGAAGTCTAACTGACCCTGATGAGTTCCCCCCACCCCAGTTACCTTTTCAAACCAAGGTTTTAGTGTAGAATCAGCTCTCTGGAGTGCACCCAAATCTGAGGGAATGTCAAACTCAAAGAAGTTATCTGGCTTAGATAATTGTGCCATCTCTTCATCACCTGAGCCTTTGAACTTCTCCCTTCTTTTCTGAGCTTTTGACTTTTTTGTTCTTCCCGGTTCTGCTTCTAAAGACTCCCCAAAAAAGGGCAACTCTTCTAACACAGTCTTTGAACTTTGCGCTCTTGTTACTACATTACAAGGTTTCAATGGTTCTACTGGAATATCCGTTTTAGGACACGAGTTCTGGGCATCTCTGTTGGTAAGAACTTGGGGTTCATAGTCTGACTGGTGGATAAGGTCAAAGAGAGTGGGTATATCATTACCAAGTATAACTGTGAATGGCAAAGAGGGAACTACAGCTACCTGTACCAAGTATGTTTGACCTCCCACTGTCAAATACACCTCAGCAGTAGGGTAGACATGTTCATCTCCATGTACACAACTTATTTTAACCCCCACCCCACTTAGCTTTTCTGCTGAAATTAAGCTAGCATGCACTAGAGATTGGAAGCACCCAGAATCAAGCAAAGCTTCTTCTTTCTGCCCATTAACTAGAACAGAAACAGTGCAAACTTTCTTTTCCACAACATCCATAGCTGGTCTTGGAACAGAACACATAAGTGATGGCTTTGATTTAAGGGCAGGGCAGAAATGTTGTGTATGACCAAAGCCATTACAGTTGTAACATCTAATATCTTGGACTGAAGATTTAAAAAATGGCTTTTTAACATTGGGGGGTCTTTGGAAAGGGAACTGCTTTAAACTAGAAACTTTTCTAGCCTGACTTTGACCAGAGCCCTGTTCACCCCCAGTGGACTTACTTGATTGGGCATAGTGAGTCTCTCGGCCAAAATAAATGCTCTTGCTCCCCTTCCTGGCTGATGTGAAGACCTCTGCAAGAGTAGTTGCTTCTTTTGCCGTCTTTGGGTCACGCTCTCGTATCCAGACCTCCAACTCTGGATTAACCATCCTTAAAAACTGCTCCAGAATTATCTGCTCAGATATTTCTTCCACAGTAGATTTATCAGGTTTAATCCATCTTGAAAACAAGTCTTTCAATCGCACATAAAGTTCACGTGGCGTCTCACCTGATTCAATCTTCAGGGATCTGAAGCGGCGTCGATAAGTGTCAGCAGTGATTTCATATTTTGCCAGAATTGCCTCTTTCACTTTGTCATAGTTTTCAGAGTCAGCCATATCCATTAGAACGTAGGCTGTGCGGGCCTTGCCGGTCAACAGAGGGACAAGACGAACCGCCCACTCATCTCTAGGCCACCGACACACCTGGGCCATCCTCTCGAACGTCGTCAGAAAATGCTCAATGTCGTCATCAGTGGATAACGGAAGAAATCTTGGTTCAATTATGGACCTGGAACCATGAGCCACCTGGACATCACCACCATCAGATTCTTCTGATTCACCTGCATGTGCTTCAGATGTCCTGGGTCGAGCTTGTGTTCCTGATACCTCAGGTTTGTCCAATACAGCATGCACTTGAAGCTGCATTTGTTGAAATTGATGCTGTATGCTCTTCCACCTTTGTTCCTGGCGGGAAAAATCTTTATCAATCTTCAGGTCTCTAGCCACTTGAGACCGCATAATAGATTTCACCATCACCGCCAGTTCCTCCAACTTATCTTCAGGGTTGGTCGCTGCCATGGCCTCCATTTCACAGGAAGCTCCAGCTCCTTCATCAGGCTCTCCTTCTTGGCCTGGCTTTTTACCACTTCTGGTCATCATCTTCTCACCGTGGCATGACTACCCCACTTCTGACACCACTTGTAACAGGGCGGCCGTTTGCGGTTGGATTTTACGGTGAAGAAGACTTCAAGAGGTAGAGTCAGGTGGAAACAGCAGTTGGTTTATTCTCTTCCCAGCATCAACACACACTCAATCACAATCCGTTTCTCTTCTCACACAGGTGAAACCACAGGCTTAAATAGTCTCAGCTGTGCTGGACCCAACCACCTCCAATTCACAGGGGGATCTCCCTTAACAAATCTCCACCTATTTAAATAAACTACAATTTATTAAATATAAACATTTAAATTTACTTTTTATAAATATTTTATATTTTTTCTTACACCAAATGAAACACCACAAAAAACCCATAAACAATTATCTCCCCACACTTTTCAATGGCCTCTCCCGAACCTATAAATGGTGTCTGGACCCCCGGGGTTGTATTTGTCCAAACACCCTGGAGCGGACACAGAAAAGACAGGTGAGTCACTCATTATCAGCACTCCACACCTAACAGATATTGCACAAACATTTGCTCAGTTTTACCCACCAGTAGCTCCTTGCTCTGAGTAACAATTATCCTCCCTCCACAGGCAACCACCTCACTTTCCAATGAGGAGCAGCTGTGCAGAGCCCAGAACAAAAGGCTACATGCTAATTACTAAAATATTCAATAAATACAATTAAAACTTCTCGTGTGCAAATTGTTGTTTATGTGCAAATCTCTGCTTAAAGTGCAATGCTAAATAAAGTGCTTGTTAATAAAGTGCAAAAAGTGTTTTTAAAGTGCTAAACAGTGACTTAAATACAAATAGACCCAGTAATGAAGCTCTCTTCATTACAGTCGGCATAAAATTAATCTCAAATGCATCATTTAATCAAATACTCTCATAAATGATGGTGGTATTGGCTGTAGGAGTTTGCTTTGCAATTGGTGGGTTGCCAGATCGATGCCTGGTCTACTGTTGATATTTCAGTTTGGTCTATTAAAGGCATTATTAAAAAAGAAACCAAAATATCACACTAGCATTCTGTTCTTTGCAAAATTTACTTTTGCAGTCTCATTTATGGTTTTACATTGTAGATATAAATATCAGCAAAATTTGTAATATTGGCTGATTAATACTGTTAAGTTTAGAGTAATTAGCTTCTGGCATTATTACTATATTTTTCTATGAACTTTACAATTACTTATAGTTTTACAATATATTTCTGTATTTTCTACATTCATGACTGTCAAAATTACTTAGGATAAATGTTTATTGAGTTATGATAATTCCACGTATTTTCTAAGGTAGTATAATGCTTTGGATATTACAGTCAGTAACCGTTGGTATTTCACAATTTTCTACCGTAAATTTACTGACTTTTTTTTACAGTGTGCTATATCCCGATCAAGTATAAATTAAAAGAAATTTGACTTCACAAAATCTCAGAATTGGACCTCAAACATGCACAAAAGAATCCAAGCAACAGTCAAGGTATGGTTTTGATGAGTGAGTGTCATTTTAACATGATGTAAAGCTACAAAAAGGATTGATTTTATATAATAGTCCCCCTTTAAAAGAACAAATAAAATTAAAGCTCCGCGGAGCCTCAAGCGGCCCTCGCAGCCAAGCGCCGCTCAAGCCTATAGCCACCGCGGATGTTCCAGCACCGCCTCCCGCCGGCCACCGCCGACGCTCGCGCGCCGTCCTCCATGCGATCCGCTTCGATGTCTTCGGCAGCGTTCACTGGCCATGCACCCAAAATCTGGAGCAGATTGGGCCATGTGGCAAGGAGATACAGCTGTTTGATTAACCTAGGGGGCGCAGTGGAGTCAAATTGCAATTAAACTGTATTGGGCTCCTCAGAGGTTCACAAGTTTCACTCATAAAAAGTCTGGTGCAAATAGGATGATGCGTTTGTGAATAAGAGACGATCGTATGCATATGGCGAGGGACAGCCATTTTGCCACGCCCCCACGGGTCAGTAGAGTTCATCATCAATGAGTTCATCATCAATAAGTTCATCATCATTTCATTTTATGTCAGTCTGCACAGGATTAAACCCATATGAATTAGACTGTAAGACATACATTTGAAAAAACATGTTACTTCCTTTCGGAAGTGGGCGGGGCAAAGGTGACGTCATCAATCGACCACCTAACTGTGATGAGGGCTTATCTATAATGAGACATAGAAAGTCTGATGCAGCTCTGACCTGGCATTTGGAAGTTATTTCACATTCATGTTTCATGGTGTATAGTCAAAGTTTGGGACTTAGCCACGCACCCACGGGTCAGTAGAGTTCATCACGGCAGAGTTCTTCATCATTTAATTTCATGTCAGTCAGCACAGGATGAAACCCATAAGAATTAGAAAGAAAAAGTAAGACATACAGTAGAAAAAACAGGTCACTTCCTGTCGGAAGTGGGCGGGGCTAAGGTGACGTCATCAATCGACCACCTAACTGTGATGATTGCTGATCTATAATGAGACACAGAAAGTCTGATGCAGCTGTGACCTGGCATTTGGAAGTTATTTCACATTCATGTTTCATGGTGTATAGTCAAAGTTTGGGACTTAGCCACGCCCCCACGGGTCAGTAGAGTTCATCACGGCAGAGTTCATCATCATTTCATTTCATGTCAGTCTGCACAGGATGAAACCCATAAGAATTAGAGAGAAAAAGTAAGACATACAGTAGAAAAAACAGGTCACTTCCTGTCGGAAGTGGGCGGGGCAAGGGTGATGTCATCAATCGACCACATAACTGTGATGAGGGCTTATCTATAATGAGACATAGAAAGTCTGATGCAGCTCTGACCTGGCATTTGGAAGTTATTTCACATTCATGTTTCATGGTGTATAGTCAAAATTTGGGACTTAGCCACGCCCCCACGGGTCAGTAGAGTTCATCATGGGAGAGTTCATCATCATGTCATTTCATGTCAGCCTGCACAGGATGAATCCCATAAGAATTAGAGAGTAAAAGTAAGACATACAATTGAAGAAAGAGGTTACTTCCTGTCGGAAGTGGGCGGGGCTAGGGTGATGTCATCAATCGACCACCTAACTATGATGAAGGCTGGTCTATAATGAGACATAGAAAGTCTGATGCAGCTGTGACCTGACATTTGGAAGTTATTTCACATTCATGTTTCATGCTGTATAGTCAAAGTTTGGGACTTAGCCACGCCCCCACGGGTCAGTCGAGTTCATCATGGGAGAGTTCATCATCATGTCATTTCATGTCAGCCTGCACAGGATGAAACCCATAAGAATTAGAGAGTAAAAGTAAGACATACAATTGAAGAAAGAGGTTACTTCCTGTCGGAAGTGGGCGGGGCTAGGGTGATGTCATCAATCGACCACCTAACTATGATGAAGGCTGGTCTATAATGAGACATAGAAAGTCTGATGCAGCTGTGACCTGGCATTTGGAAGTTATTTCACATTCATGTTTCATGCTGTATAGTCAAAGTTTGGGACTTAGCCACGCCCCCACGGGTCAGTCGAGTTCATCATGGGAGAGTTCATCATCATATCATGTCATGTCAGCCTACACCGGATGAAACCATATGACTTAGAGAGTAAAAGTAAGACATACAATAGAAAAAACAGGTGACTTCCTGTCGGAAGTGGGCGGGGTTAAGGTGATGTCATCAACTGACCATCTCAATGTGATGAGGGGTGGTCTGTAGTCAGATATAGGAAGTCTGATGCAGCTGTGACCTTCTATGTGGAAGTTATTGCATCTTGATGTTTCATGGTGTATAGTCAAAGTTTGGGACTTAGCCACGCACCCACGGGTCAGTAGAGTTCATCACGGCAGAGTTCTTCATCATTTAATTTCATGTCAGTCAGCACAGGATGAAACCCATAAGAATTAGAAAGAAAAAGTAAGACATACAGTAGAAAAAACAGGTCACTTCCTGTCGGAAGTGGGCGGGGCTAAGGTGACGTCATCAATCGACCACCTAACTGTGATGATTGCTGATCTATAATGAGACACAGAAAGTCTGATGCAGCTGTGACCTGGCATTTGGAAGTTATTTCACATTCATGTTTCATGGTGTATAGTCAAAGTTTGGGACTTAGCCACGCCCCCACGGGTCAGTAGAGTTCATCACGGCAGAGTTCATCATCATTTCATTTCATGTCAGTCTGCACAGGATGAAACCCATAAGAATTAGAGAGAAAAAGTAAGACATACAGTAGAAAAAACAGGTCACTTCCTGTCGGAAGTGGGCGGGGCAAGGGTGATGTCATCAATCGACCACATAACTGTGATGAGGGCTTATCTATAATGAGACATAGAAAGTCTGATGCAGCTCTGACCTGGCATTTGGAAGTTATTTCACATTCATGTTTCATGGTGTATAGTCAAAATTTGGGACTTAGCCACGCCCCCACGGGTCAGTAGAGTTCATCATGGGAGAGTTCATCATCATGTCATTTCATGTCAGCCTGCACAGGATGAATCCCATAAGAATTAGAGAGTAAAAGTAAGACATACAATTGAAGAAAGAGGTTACTTCCTGTCGGAAGTGGGCGGGGCTAGGGTGATGTCATCAATCGACCACCTAACTATGATGAAGGCTGGTCTATAATGAGACATAGAAAGTCTGATGCAGCTGTGACCTGACATTTGGAAGTTATTTCACATTCATGTTTCATGCTGTATAGTCAAAGTTTGGGACTTAGCCACGCCCCCACGGGTCAGTCGAGTTCATCATGGGAGAGTTCATCATCATGTCATTTCATGTCAGCCTGCACAGGATGAAACCCATAAGAATTAGAGAGTAAAAGTAAGACATACAATTGAAGAAAGAGGTTACTTCCTGTCGGAAGTGGGCGGGGCTAGGGTGATGTCATCAATCGACCACCTAACTATGATGAAGGCTGGTCTATAATGAGACATAGAAAGTCTGATGCAGCTGTGACCTGGCATTTGGAAGTTATTTCACATTCATGTTTCATGCTGTATAGTCAAAGTTTGGGACTTAGCCACGCCCCCACGGGTCAGTCGAGTTCATCATGGGAGAGTTCATCATCATATCATGTCATGTCAGCCTACACCGGATGAAACCATATGACTTAGAGAGTAAAAGTAAGACATACAATAGAAAAAACAGGTGACTTCCTGTCGGAAGTGGGCGGGGTTAAGGTGATGTCATCAACTGACCATCTCAATGTGATGAGGGGTGGTCTGTAGTCAGATATAGGAAGTCTGATGCAGCTGTGACCTTCTATGTGGAAGTTATTGCATCTTGATGTTTCATGGCGAATAGTCAAAGTTTGGGACTTAGCCACGCCCACATGCTTTGACATAGAAAAATTCCTACGATAACTTTTCATCTTTAATATCTCAAGTCTCTGCTGACTGAGTTTGAAGTCTCTATCTCAAAAGCTGCAGGAGGAGATAGATCAGATGCGATGTCTATGAAAAAGAGGAAATGGCTGATTTTGATCCAAAATGGCCGACTTCCTGTTGGGTTTGCACCATGGCTCCAAGAGACTTTTTTGTAGGTCCTGACATGATACACATGTGTACCAAGTTTCATAATTCTAGGTTAAAGCATGGCTTGGGGCTGATCATTTAAAAATTTCTAGGGGGCGCTGTAGAGAAATTAGGCCACGCCCATCAACGACTGTTATGGATTCCTGTTCGGGGATGGATAAGGATGCATCCTAGTGAGTTTGGTGCAGCTGGGCTGAACGATGTGGAATCTAGAGCCAAACGTATGGCGGCGGCGTTACCTCTGCTTCGCCGCGGTCCCACGGCCACGCCCTCTACAGAAGACTCTTGGCGCTTTAAAGCAAGTGAGACTAACATGTTATCTGTCATCCAACACAGAATCATGTTGATTAGGTGCAGTGAGCCAGAAAGGCAGCTTTCCATGGAAAAAAAAGCACTTCCTGTTCTGAGGGGGCGGGGCTTAGATGACGTCAGACTATGACAACATAGGATCGTAGGGGACCCTACCAGGATCACTCATGTCAAGTTTGGTGCAGCTGGCCTCAAAATTGTGGAATCCACAGCCAAACGTAAGGACACGGCGTTTAGGGTCACTTCGCCACGCCGCCACGCCCACCTGCTGGATTCAAATGAGCTTGGCTTGGAATCCTCAACACACCAACATGTTTTCTGTCTGTGGACACAGTTTCACCTCGATTAGGTCAAAGGGGTCAGATAGCGACCGTTCAGCGTAAAAAATGACACTTCCTGTTCTCAGGGGGCGTGGCCTAAGTGACGTCATCATTTGACCGTTGGGTATTGTAGAGCATCCCATGATGATCAATCACTGAAAGTTTGGTGCTTCTATGAGTTTTTTTCAAAGAGTTATAACAGTTTGATGTTTCATGGCGAATCGGTGACCTTTGACCCCCGGAAAGACCCCTTCAGCAAGCCCGAAAACGCAAACCTACGATAACTTTGGATCGGCCATGCCTTTTGAACGATCTGACCGAGTTTGAAGCCGATCGATCGAAATCCCTAGGACAAGTTCGAAAAAATGCGAACCCTGTAAACGGCCAAATTCGGGTCAAAATCGGAACTTCAATCCAAAATGGCCGACATTCTGTGATACTTGCACTATGACATTAATTGTAAATTCTGAGTGTCTTGGGGAGCTCTACAAGTGTACCAAGTTTGAAGTCTCTACGATAAAGTAAGTGAATAGAAAAGGGTCTTTTGAAAGTTGCTAGGTGGCGCCCTTGAGCCGTTTCTTTTGCGATTTTTGCCACGACCATAAAATACGTAATTTTTCACCGCGCTCTATGCCCCCGCCAAGTTTGGTGAGTTTTTGAATATGATAAAGCCCCCAAAAAGCCCCCTAAAAAGGGTGGCAGAATCGTAATAATAAGAAACAGTACAGGAACAATAGGCTCTCGCAGCGCTTAGCTGCTCGGGCCTAAAAATCATATCAGTAAATCTAAAATCTTTGAGTTACGGATAGTGTTATTGCAATTAATAATAAAATATTCTGATAATTATGTGACAAGAAAGAAGATCATTAGTAAACCATGATTAGCACATCCGTCTTGTCGTATTTGTCTGCTTGTATTCAGGGAACTGGTCAAGTTGAGGCTTATGAGAAATGAAGAGAATGCGACAGAAGCCAAATGGAGATGACAGCTAACTGTTTCAACTTCCTCAGTTACCCTCTGCACACTCACACAACCATCCCTGCTTTTGTTTCCGCCTTCATAATTTTGTTTTGGAAAAACATGGGTTCATGTTTCATCTCTGTGAGAGCTCTAAAACTTGAATATCTGTTCTGCTCTTGCCCTCTGTTACCTTTGTTTGGCTCAAGGCAGAGTTTGGCAGGCAGCATGTGCTGATGGGTGGGCATTTTTGTGAGTGGTTAGATTGGTGGTTTAGCTTTTGAAGTAATATTTCAGAAAAAAAGTAGCTGAGTATGCAGGATGAGCACCCTTTCCTTTTGAAACATTAAAAACATGTTAGCAACTATTTTACAATTGTTCTACCTCTGAGACTTCTCTCTCTTACTGGGGTAACTGAGATTTGGTTGAAGAACAGGGTTTTTTAAATATTGACTGCACCTTGCCAGGCCAATTCAATTTATTTTTTCTTTTAAGCCAACATTGTTTTTCCTTGTTTGTTTTCAGTATGAAACTGTTCTCTTTAGAATTAATGGGTTGTGTACACAGTCTTGCTAGAAGTCCCATGTAAACTTGTGAAGCTTCCTTAGAAAGTGTACGGTATCAAAGGGGATGGGAAAGTCTGCAAAGACCGGTAAGACATTTAGTTTTTCAAGACAGGCACAAATAACCTCATTGTCCACACTTCATGTACCACTTGGATATAGGCTGTCAGTCGTCAGTAGACTGTATTTTTGTTTTGGACAGAGGACTGAGGATTTCTATATTGCTGGAAATAAATGTTGATAAGCGGACTGGAGATAGCTGCCAGATGGCTACTAACCAGTTGGTTAAAATGCTGGGTTGTTCTAACTACACAATTTATAACCCGTACCTCTAACGCTGTAAACATAGGCTGCAACTTGCCAGGCCAATAAATCTATTTTGATATAGATCTATAAGTCTGTAACAAAATACATGCTACATTTGGTCAAATGCAATGCGAGAAGTAGACAGGTGCACAGGCAGCAGCCACTAGTCCTGTATGTACATTGTGATGCACAATCTCCACTTATCCCCACAGATGAAAATGACATCTTTGTTACCTCGGTCCATCATCACAGCCACTGCTGCAAGCACATCTGGTCACATCACATCCCTCCAGCGTAACCACTTTGCTGCCCACCACTTTGTCAATCTGAAAAGAACCCCAGCACCCCAGTGTATACCTGGTCAAAAGGTCTGGCTCTCATCTCATGACATCACATTAAAACCCATGTCCAGAAAACTGTCTCCTAAATTCATAGGTCCATATGAAATCGACCCTAGCTCTGTATCTCCATCTTTCCTTGAGCCTTCGGATCCATGCTACCTTTTATGTTTCACAAATCAAACCTGTCCAGTCATAGACTACTTGCTTCATCCAGAGGGTTTGGACTCTGTATGATTGCTTCCTGGAGGCGTGAACTCCTTTGATGTTGTAAATTTTACTCAATCACTGATGCTTGTCCATGACATATGTAATGTGCCAGTTTGATACTAAAAAGCTTACTAGAAATTGCCTGCACTGTAAATAAACCATCCTCTACTGTAAAGAGAGAAGAGTTGATCTGAGCAAGGCAGCTGTTAAGGTTAATTCAACATTTGGAAGCTTGACCAACACAGACTCAAGGGCTTTGTTCACTTCCTCTGTTCCTATTGCTAAAACTACAGGCAACTATAGTTCTAAAACAGTGCAGGAAACTGATATCATCATTCACAACTTCTCCTTCTGTTCGCAGTTGTACCGGTAAAACATTTACTAGAGAACTAGAGACAATCAATGCGAGTCAAGGGGAGAAAGCCCAGACTGTGCAGGAAGCAATAATTTTTTTTGAGCGGAGTTGCACAGGAAGGCAATGGCTAGCCCCTTGGAAAAATCTCCATTGAGAACTGTAAGACCAATCCAAAATCAATTAATTCCCTTCCTCAAATTCCACAACTTAAATGTCTCCCTCTGCTTCCCAGTCCTCCTGGTTTCCCTGCTGTGCCTGAAGAATTTCCCAATCATACCTCCTTCACTTACTTTATTATTATTATTATAATAAAGTTTTCTAAAACTGCTTTCTGCCTCCTAAGAGTGTTTGCATATTGGTCAAACTACTACTGAAAAGCTTCCCGATACCAAAGCCAGCAGCATCAAGCCACTTGCTGACCTTTTGTGTGAGGCCGTCACCCACACAAAACAGATCATAAGATTACCGTCTGCTTACACCTTGCCTCCTTGCCAACCAGAATGAATAAAATAAGAAATGTAATTTGTGAGTTAGTTGGATACCTGAGCACCTGAACAGGTTTGCTGCTTCTGTTTACCCTCAGGTGAGGCCAACAGCCAGGCTGAAAGTGATACTTCAACTGATGTTTGCTCAACTGTTGTATCCTAATCCCTGCAACTACATATATGGCCCTGACATGATCCACCTTAATACTGAAAAATGACTTTTTGACCAAGAAACAGACTCGGGGGTTTAAAGCACTCCATCTCGAAAGATTTTGCTAAGTTTTCTTTTCAGAGAAGGTCTGAATTAAAAGCAATCCTTGTTATTTAAACTTAGTGACAGAAATCAACTGTCTGTGAAAGTTTTTGGGAAATTGTTTTCAGACTTAATGCTGCTTTAATGAGTCTGTGTAAAAACCAACACAGGAATGCTATTGATTTTTACTTTCTAAAAAAGTTACCTGTCAGGAGATTGATGAACTTTTTCCAAATTAAAACCACTTTGTCAGAAATATTTGTGGGGAAATGTGAATGTGATTTGGAATGGAAAAGTGAGATATTTACTGAGGTCTACTGATTACAAACACAGAATGTAACCAACCAAAGCAGTGCATCTATTCTGTAAGTCCGAGTCAAAGGGTTCCTGCCTTTACTGTGATAAACTATTCACTTTAAGCTCCACAGCCAACCACTTAAATGTGGGCTCCATATTCACTTAGAAACAAGATAAAGTTATTCTAATAAGGTTTTTGTGATTGGAACAGAAGTTGAAACCATTGTTTTAAGTTTGGTTTTGTCTGAGTTTGGTTCTTGTGTTTGATGCCTTTTTGTAAGTCTTTTTTTTTTTTTTTACATGTATCATTTCTGACTTCCTGGACTATTCCATTTTTTCATAGTTTGCGACTTTGGTCAACTTCCCAGAGCTCCACCGTCTTTGAGCTGCTGTTCCGGTGCCACTAATCCTCTCCCAGTATTTCTAAGCCTTTTTCTGTCACTCCTTGCCAGATTTCTCTGTATTCCAGGCTGTTCCATTTATTCTCCTTTGGCCACACTGTTCCATTCCTGGTTCCAGCTTTATGTCATTCCTGCCTTGACATTTCTTAGGACTTTTATTTTTCTTATTCTCTTTCACATTATTAAATCTTCACCTGCATCAAGATTCTTCTGTTGTCCCTAAAACAACTCCACCAAACAGGTCAATTTGCATGTTATTTATGTGAATTTATAATTTATGAAAATAGTATCCTTGTAAGCCATAAAGGAACAAAACAATAGATGTGCCGTCCTTAAACACCTGTCTCTTTTGACTGAGTTCCGTCTTTGAGAAGATGTGTTTTAGTTCTTCCGATAACTGTGCTCTGATTAAACCAGCCCTTTGCCTCTGTGGAGCTCACAACTTCACAGGGCAAAACATAATCAAGGTGTAGGTCACTTCTGTAGGAAGAAATGCCACAGCCTCTTACTACTGTGGTTTATTCTTTAATGTGTGAATAAACCACACTTTACAGAGACAGTTAAGCATTTTAAAATCTTTGAACTCCACCTAAGCACCAACAATTGTTAGATATTTTCCTACACCATTTTTATTGAATTATCTGTGGTTGATTGTCCTGAAAATCAAGTGACCTGGGAAGCTGAAGAAAAACATTGAATGATTTGTTGTTGTTTTTTTCTTGTTGTCTTATGATTATACCAGCTGAATATTACAGCATATAGAACAGGTCTTTTCCTTTGTGCTGCTGTAGGAAGGCCTGACTCTACTTCCAGTGGGGAATTTTCATGGCCAACTTCCACTATGGAATAAGATCCAGTGTTATGTTTCCTTGTTGTAGGTCTGATGGGGAGCCTTTTCCTCTGCCTCAGTGGGACTGAAGGAATGGTGTTTACTGCACAGAGCCAACTGGCCTGTGAGACTATCACAAACACTGCAGCACAGCTATTAAAACGCAAACTGGGCTTCAAAGTCCATCAAACACACTGGAACAGAACTGGAGCTCCTTTTTGGACATATCTTGGCACGTTTCCTCAATAACCTCTCTTTAATGTTTACACTTTTTTCGACCACCAACACACACTCACATCATGTAACCCGCAAGCACACACATGCATATAACACTACACTCCAGACCCTCCCCATCCCAGTCCTTATTGGCTCAATGTGTCGTCACAGAGACAACAGCTGTTTCCAGGATGAAGAAGCTACTTTGAGGGTGCCAGCCAGTCTGCAGGCCTGCAACTGGAGACTCCCTTGGGTCTCTCATGGCCTTCAAAATGCACACTCACACACGTGAACACTTTCACACACAGGCAGCACAACAGCACTAGGTCCCTCTCAGGAAGAAAGGAAAAGCACACTTCTTCCATAATGTTAATGGTGAGTAGAAGACTCCCTGGTTAGTCATCGACATGCAGGTGTACGCATGTCTTAGTTTTAAAATGTTTTCATGCCTAAAGTTTACAACTGAGAGAGTTATTGTATATAAAAATACTTAAACATATTTATAGGATGATTCTTTAACAGTATTTGTTCTTAACAACAAACGTCTGAAACTGAAACATGCAAATTACAAAAAAATTGACTTTGTGGTGGTGGAGCAGCAATGCTAAATTGTAATTTAAACTAGGAATGTCCCGATAAGTTTTTTTTTTCCCTTTTTTTCCCCCCCATTCTGAGTCCTTTGATTTTGAGTACTGGCCGACGTCCCGATCCCATACTTTTGAAGAAACAGATCCAGGATGTCCCTTATTATTTTCACCTGTTTTATTATTTAACAAAAACCTGAGGCTGTGTAAATCAAAAACTGTAATTATTTTTTAGTGCGATAATTGCAGTAAAAAATAAAACATTGGGCAGGATGAAAAACTATATTTATGTAGTCTGGGGAAAATTTTGCTTCACATGAGACAATAACCGGGTTTCTTATTGTGCAGGATTGTTTTTTTTATTTCCAATCATAGAAAATTAAACAAAATGGTCCTGTCTGTTAGCTTAGCCTAAGTTCAACAAGCAGAACATAGACTTGTATTGAACATTTGGCTACCACAGATAAAATATGGCAAGTTACCAAAATAACAAAAAATGGACATAAGAAAATACAAGAGATAAAATAAAAATAAATGTGGCAGTGGTCTTTGACTGCACAAGCGAATAGAATAGAATAGAATAGAATAGAATAGAATAGAATAGAATAGAATAGAATAGAATATATTGATACCCAAGGGAAAATTGTTTACCAGTTGGCAAGCTTCCCCATCCACGGTGTTAAATGTTAATAAAACAAATATAACCATAAGATATAAAATTTATAAAATAAATATATACACCTAAGAGTGGTGTAAGTACTTCAATATGACTGAATGTAAATAATAAATCAATCAATAAATAAAACAAGCATGCACGTGCAAATATGTTAGTATATAAATAATCTATAAATGAGTGCAGAGAAAATTATATTTAAGTAAAGTTACTCAGAGTTGGGCATTGTAAAGTCTGATGTCTACTGTCAGAAAGGATTTTCTGTGCCACTCTGTGGTGCATTTTGGTAAAATGAGTCTCTGGCTGAACCGTCTCCTGTAACTGGCCAGAACGTCATTAACTGGATGAGACTCGTTGTCCAGGATGTCCTGCACCTTGGACACAATCCTTCTCTCTGACACTACTGTCAAAATACAGAGAGCTACAACATTATGCAACATTAATTTAGAACATGTGGCATTCTTACACAAATTGTTTCATCAACACTTACATTCCACAGCAATATATCAGTTTATTCTTAGCACTGGATACAGATGATTGCACATTTAATTCTCACATGCAGGAAATAGAGTTTCCTGCATGTGAAGGTCTGGACCTTCCATTTCAGAAATGCACCATCTTGTTAAAATACTGACTGCTTAACACTTAAATGTAAATGTTCCAACATATTTTAACAATTTATGTGCATCTTTACCGATTTTCTGCCAGAATTAGCGCCTTGTGATATATCACAGTTCACACCCAAGCTCAGTACAGCAAAACAGGATGTCCCAAAATGCATTTCTTGCCCAGTCTTGGGGTGGGGGGGAAACAGTAATCAATTTTCAGCAGTGCCCTCTGGTGGCCAAAATAAGACAGAGACTTCTTCTGTGGTATTTCATTGACAGCTTAAGATCTGACAAACGGCATGCTATCCCTAAATGCAGGCACGTGCAGAGGGGGTGGGGGCTGGGGGTGCTTGAGCACCTGCCCTTTTTGCTCCTTGCCCCAAAGTGCCCTTTTGGTCAATTTTTTTTTTTTTTTTTTTTTTTTTTTGTTGGTATTATTATTTTCAAAGCCCTCTTCTGACACATAATAACATGTACTACATGTACATGTAAATTATTTTATTTATTTATTTTTGTACAACATAATAAGCCTTCCGGTCACCTTGTTACCTTTGACCTTTTGCCCGTGACGCATGACGCAGTTACCTCTCGCGCAGTGAGATAAGGCGGCTAACTGGAGCTCAGCATAGCGAACGTTCCAGATTACAGAACAGTTTTTGGTGAAATATATATATGTGACCAGCAGGTGGAGATCTTTTTAAAATTAACAAGATGCACCCGAACACAGACCTTTCAGTGCATAATATTTTATTTAACAATTCCTTTAACACAATTCCTTTTAAAAACGAGGCTTCAGGCCCACTACTCGGTCCCTGGGACAAAAGGAACACAAAAGGAAACAGGACAGACAAGTTCAATTATTCCAAAGAAATAAAAACATGCAATGCAAAACAAATTAGTAAATCAAAACCAAACAAATTAGTAACTTCAATCACAAAACAAAACAAGGAACAAGTCGTTGTCATCCGCTTCCAAATGCCCTGGTGGAGCCGGAGTAGTAATGCCCCGCACACACAGCCTGCCCAATCCGCAACAGGTTTATTTGAGTGGCCCAATCAAACAAGACAAGACAGCAGAGCGTCCAAAGCGCCCAGGGGTGGAAACACAGCCTAACCCGGGAGGAAGCGGGTCAGCAGGTGAGGACCAGATTGAAGCCGCCCGCCACAGCAACCCCCAGCTGCAGCCGGCAACGCAATCAGAGCAACAGATCGCAGATGAGTCGACCAAACCCACAAGCCGACATGTAGCCGCCGACCGCAGCAACAGAGGGAGAAACAAAGACGCACGCACCTTGCAGCGGCCCGCCCAACTATATAAGCATCTGCCCCGCCCACCAATCAATGGTGCGCTTCCTGCTGCACCCGGTGCGCAGAGTGGGGAGGGGGGAACACCATCCCACCACACACACACACACACACACACACACACACACACACATATATATATATATATATATATAAACGTTTTTGGTGAATAAAGTGGAGTAGACTTGCTACTTGTCAGATAACGGAAAACGTTGAAGTATCGTTTCTGCTTCAGCACGGAGTCGCGGTTTAAGCAGAGAGGTAATGAAATACAACAGACACTAACAGGCCTCTGCGTCTGGCTTACTCTGAAGAACTACTGAGGGGAGGAGACAACCAGGTGAGGAAAAACTGTTCTTATCTATCGATTCAGTATTTTTATCATACAGACATTAGGCTGCTGTTGTTGTGCTATTAGCTAGCTGCTAGCTAACGACTTTGCTAGCAAAGCTAGATAAATAAAAAGCTTCTTCCCTGTGTACGAGGCACATCGCCCGTCCAAAACTTATCATCTCCATAATGGATATGTCAGATCTTCTAATTTCCTTTGCTGCATAATGTACATTGCATTTATTCTGGCGTTAGGTAAATGTGTCTTGAAAGATAATAGCACTTAAATAAAAGTCCAACAAGGATATTCATTTAGAATTAAAAATAACTCACCCTGAATTACCATGATGGATATAATGTATGTCATAAATGAAGGGGAAAAAACTCAACCCAGACTTTAAGTTTAGGGTCTGGTTCGCAGAGTATGTAGTTAATTTTTTTCCCCAATTATTCAATGGGAAAAAATAAACTAACATCAGTTAAGTAAAATAAAATTGTAATCAAAACTTTTGGAATTGTAATGATTTCTTTTTTAAAAACAAATTCTTTTGTTTAAAAAACTTTTTTTTTAATTAAATAACTAATTTTTGTCTTGTGAACTTAAGAAGTTATTTGCCAAACATAAACTTTTATTTGCACACATCAGAAGTCTTTTGTTGTGATTTTGGGTCCTGCCCATGACTTCATGTGAGAATCACAAGCAAAACTTTGAGTCAAACAAAAACTTAGAATATCAAGAAAAGATTTCTGACATGCACAAATAAGTTTGTTTTGCAAAAAAAAATTCACTTCATGAGACAAATGTGTGATTTAAGTGTTTAAAAAAGTTGTAAGCAAAACTCAGTAGGCTTTTCCCATAGTGACATGCATTAACAATTCAATTTTTGCTTTTGTTTTTCTCTTTTTTTCTGCAGTTCCACCTTAAAGTTTGATGCAGCTCTGCTTTCCTGAATGGACTCTTCATCTCCACTGCAGCAAACAGGCAGCTCTTTTTTTTATAGATTACAGTACACCAAAAGGTTGCTTTGTGCCCTTGTTTATATTTTTAATAGTGTAATTCTGTAAAGACAAAATATGTAAATCAGAACTAAACCTCCAGCTCTGATTTACATATCTTGCTAAATTGCAGGTTTGAATATTGCAATACTTTCCTATAACAAAATAGACCTGCAGAAAGAAATTACTAATCAAATATCTTACATATGCATAGTTGTATGCTCTGTATAGAGATTTACCTTAGCTTTGATTGTATATTTCACAATTTTGTAATTTATCATTGTTTATTAAACTCTGAAAGCTGTGTGACTTTGTTAATATTCTGTCCTAGAATGCGGTAAGATGTGCCCTTTTTTTTTTGAGCACCTGCCCTTTTAGTGGCCTCTGCACGGCCCTGCCTAAATGAGCTGCATAGATATTGCCTTCCCATCCCAAACTCCTAATGTTATGACCATATCTCCAGCATTCTCTGAGGACCTGTTTGGTAGACTGATTGTTCTCATGCCCTCGTAAATTTAACCAATAATTTGCTGACAGTTTCATCTACCTTAGGTCCATTAGCATTTCACCAGTTTCCATCTGAAGTGCAGGGATTGGAGAGATTCTAAAAGCACCACAACATATCCATAGTGTTTTAGCTTGGATCCTGTCTAAATTTAATAAAAAGAAATTAGCAGCTGATTAATAAACAATGCATCCATAATCCAACACAGATCGAATTAAAAGATTATACATTGCGTTTGTCAATGTTCTTCTGTACATGTAACTTAAATGAGAGTTTTACATCAAATCATACACCTAAGTATATGATTTGATTTACAACATCAAATCATATATTATTGCTACGGTGCAAAACAATCAAAAGAGATTTGCTGATTGATGCTGCAACATTTAACTGAAGATCTGCAACACAAAATAACTATTAGAAGTGTAGTCGCTACACAGTGCTCATACAGAATCATCTTAACAACAGTTATCTCTTAGCAACTGTTATATTTTTATCTAACACATATTTTCCAAGAAAAATAACATAGAGTCAAACGTAGCAGACATTCCCAATATTTTACATAACATGTAACCCATCAGATCATCGTGGTTGGATTCAGAAAGGGAGCGGGTTTCTCCATCTAAATATACACTCCTTGTTGCTATTTTTATAACCAAAATGATCAAATTTTTCTGATCTAACCCCAAGAGCACAACGAGTAAATAATACAGAAATCAATATTAATTGACATTGATTAGCATATTTAACCAGGAAAGTAATATCTTAGACAAAATGCAGACAGATGATGAAGAGATCAGCCTGGAACAGAGTCAAAGTATTTTCACCATCTTTATTTTTACATTTTTTGCTATTTTTACAAGAACACGCAAAGCTGGAGAGATCACACAGATTACCTTTACCAAACAAACAAAAATGTTGGTTTAGCAAATTGATAACATATCAAAACGAAGAGCATGTCATAAACCATGCACTTCACTCAGCTTATGACATTTGTATAGACTGATGTGTTAGCATGTTTTCATTATATTCATTTCATTCTATTTTTGCTCTAGTTCTCTATAAATAAAACAACTTTGTATTTTCCAGAAGCTTTTTCCTTCAATTTTGCAGATCAGTCAGTGCGTGGGACACTGACTGACTTATGTGAAGGTTTCCATGTCAAACATGTAGATTTGGGCGTCCATGAACTTGAGTTAGCAGTCTGAGTAAATAAATGCTCAGACTGCACGACAATAACAGGACAATGGGACTGGAGGCCTACACAAATCTATGTAGACGTAGTAGATTAAGGTATTTTCCCCAAAAAAATGAAAAGCTTAGCAGTTCAAGTGTCAAACAGGCACACACACACTGCACACACACTATGGCAGCTTTGTCTTTCAGAACATGTTGCACGTGTTGTTTTGAGTTAGCTGCAACTGTCAGGACAGCCAGCCATCTTATCTGCACCTGCCACACAGCAAATGCATGTCCACATACAAACACACAGGAGAACAATGTCCAATTGATTTACTACAAGGCATGCTGGGAGACTGACATCCATTTAGATATTAATCAACTGGGAAAAGTAGTGACCATTAGTGTTTATGCTTTGTCTTTCAACAATTCTCAGTTTTGTCTTTTGTAATCAGGTTATTTTGTGAAATTAAAAAAGATTTAACATGTACAGAAACTAAGAAGAAATAGCAAATTATGATTGTGACACTATGGCTCATAAATGTATTCATCCACACACAGAAACAACAGGTATTAGTGAAAACCTTAGAATATATTTAAAGCAGTGAAGAATTACTTGTCCCGTCTTTGCTGTACATTTATCTGACTTCTCAGTCCAAATCTGTGCAACTCTCATCTCATTCACAAAAACACTCGGCATTCTTACTGCAAATACACACTTGTGGCTGTACACTGACTGACAGGCGTGGCAGGTGGGGCTCCTCAGTAGCAGCGTCCCACCTGTTGACCCCAACCCCCTCCATGCCCACAAACATGCTCCCTCACAACTGCTGTCCCCACCCCCTCGACTTCTGACCCCATGACCAACTTCCTATCCCCATGGGTAAGGTAAAGGCCCTCCTGTCTGTACCAGCAACCACCATCCCAGCTTCATAAATAAAACCTGATCTGCCCCTGCCTGGTGAAGCCCACCGCTGCCGTTCACAGGAACCCCTGCCACTCGAGGCCCCCTCCCTGCCACCTACTCTGAGACTTCTGCTGACAAAGTCTCAGAGTACTGATAACTTTACAGAAACACTCTCATAGCTTCCTGTTAATGTTAAACCTTTAAGTAGAGAATAACAGACTGATGATAGAAATGGTTAGTGATTGAATGTCAGACTTCGTTTTATTTTGTTTCACAAGAAAAGATAAAATATAAGAAAAAAGAAGTAGACAAGGAAACTGAATATACTTATCCCAAACTGATAGGATTAAAACCTTCTTATCATTGATGAACTGTTTTTATTTGTCATAGAACATACAGATAATTTACTGTCATCAAATTAATTAATTAATTATGTTGACTTTTTGTTTATCCTGCTAAAGTGCCCCTCATAACTGAATTTGTCAGCTTGCTTGACTTAAAAAAAGTGTGAAATCCTAAGCTAATTTTTCAGAAAAAAAATTATTTTTACAGAGCAATGGCATGGGGAACAGGAATTGGGTTTTAAATTTGGGAAAGATTATTGGGACAAAATAACCGACCGGATTCAGACATCATCATCTTGTGCAAGGCTTTCCCTTATTCAATTTAAGACAGTATACAAACTTCATTATCAAAATCAAGGCTATCAGAAATATATCCCTGTGTGTGATCGGCAGATGGAACGCCTCCCCTTATGATTTAACTCATATCTTTTTCACCTGGTTGTTGCTTCAATCAAACTTATTATTATTATTCAATTGTACTCTCTATGGTTTTGAATGTTACATTAAAACCCTGCCCACTAATGGTGATTTTTGGTGTTCCTGAGAATTCCACTATGAACCTTGGTCGAAAGCAGATGGATGTTATCACCTTTATCTCATTATTGGCACGACACAGAATTTTATTGACTTGGAAAGCTGCTCACACTCTGACTGAAGGATGTCATGTCTTTCTTAAAACTAGAAAAAAAATCAAGTTTAGGTTAAGAGGGATGCCGACAAGTTTTTCCAGATATGGAAACCTTTTTATTTTTACTGTAAGATCAAAGCGTTTTTAAAAAATTATTTTTGGATTTGTAGCATATGTGATGCTACTGTAGCATCACATATGCTACTGTATGTGTGATAACCTCTATATATTGATGATGATATATAGAGATCATCATCAATATCTCTATATAAGAGGAAATATATCTAGATACATATGGTGATGTATGTGTATAGACATCAGATTCCTTAGTTGTCTTCCTCATATTCCAGATTAAAATGTCAAACGTATCTCCTAGGAGATTACAACGGCTACATTCTTGGGGAAAGAGGCTACTCCTCACCCTGCTGACCCATCACCCAGAGCCTGGACAGCAGTGACATCACAACAGGGTTCACAGCAGAAAATGAGCAAAAGTGGAACTCAACATAGCGATGAGGATCCAGTGCCTTTGGAGACTCTGAGTCAGTCCAAAAGTTGCATGTGATATTATAGCCACTATTAGGGGTGAGGACTTTCCAGGCCCTGATGAAGTCGTTCTGGATGAGGAACGATATAGCTGACTGGATAGCTCAATGGGTAAGTCACCCGACTTTCAGCCAGAAGACCCGGGTTTGATTCCAGGCCGGGGCAAAGATACAACAGTCAAATTGAGCTAAGACCCAGTGTGGGTCCTTAGACAAGACTCTTTGAGCTACTGCCTACCTCATACCATGAGAGACATTGATATGCACGATGTGCCAGCTCAGACGTCGCCCGGCCAAACGAGTTCAAGGAACCAGAGCACCCTGATGAAAAATAGCCTACTACTAGAACAAGACAGAAATGGGCAAGAGGTAAAAACATGGATTTATTGGAATGCTAACCCTAGTCAGAGAGGCTACATGCAAAGAATGCGGAAGGAATGGTTAGTTCGACATCCCCAGTCAACACTAACTGCCAAAGCTCAGTTCCAACATCCGCAAACAGCAACTGCTATCACAACTTGAGATTGATGAAGTACAACATAAATGCTATGGCAAACCAGGATGCCAGGTCAGAGGGGAGTTAACTCCAACTCCCTGTCCAGAGATTGGGTATGCATCCACAATAATGAACGAACCATCCAATGAGGTGCGATGAAAAGACGAGTACCCATAAAGTACAGCCAGATGCCCATCTGGCACAAACAAAGAGAGAGACTGAAGCTACTAACCATGCATGGAGGGTTCCACCTCAAATCTGTAGACTGTACACGAGTATTGAAAATGTATACAATTGTTTTGGATCAGATTTAATTCACAGTTTTGGTCTGTGGGAGGAAGCTGAAGTACCTGGAGAAAGCCCATCTGGCAGATTATGCTGTAATGCTACAATGCTAAGTAGCGCAGTTTGTTCTTATTTATGTGAAAAAGACAGGGAAGAGCCAAATGAATCGTCAAGTACCGGGGTGTTGGGGTGTTCCATGAAGCCCACCAGCCCTCCAATGGAAAAAGACGTGTGAAATTGTAAGTAACGTGAAAATAAACTACCATACTTCTCGAGACTGTGGGGAGAGAAGTGTGTTAGCTGTTGGCATGCATGCTGCTGTGTAAGCTGATACGTTTGACTGTGTGTGAGTGTGCTCTGTTGGTAGTCAGGCCAACTGTGAGCCCACTTTGAGTCGGTGGATTTTCAGCAGGCTGCGGGTTCAGAGAGTTGTGATCACGACAATAACAGGTGCTGGGAGAGGGAAACACGATCAGTTGGACACATAGCAGATGTATGCTGTAATTGATTAGAATGAGTTTTATGACAGTCAGGCCTTAGACATCCAGCAACAGCCCATGCCTCATGGTGGTTCTTTATCCACAGATTTCTGAAAAGAAAGCTGTGGATCTTTCTTAGACTTATTGTAAAATAAAAACAATGACAAATGTATTTTCTTTGTCTCATTGAGATCCAAACTTAAATTTACAAGAGATGATTATGAGTCTTCCTGACTGAACTATTGTCATCTACTGGGATAACTGTAGCATGATATAAACTAGCCCCTTGTACTACATTTCAGAATCTGGGCTCTCAGTTGTTGAGGAACGATTGCTTCCTGGAGGCGTGGACTTTGTTGAAGTTTTACATTTTACCCAATTGCTAACATTTGCCTGTGACGTACGTAATGCGACAATTTGACCCTAAGAAACTTACCAGAAATATATCTGTGCTTTAAACATCTGTCCTCAACTGCAAAGAGAGAAGTATGGAGTTGAGCCAGATGGCTAGTAATCTTAATTCAATATTTGGAAGCGTGGCTAACACGGTCTGAACGACTGCTTTCACTTCCTCTGCTGCCATTGCTAAAACTTCAGGCAGACTACAATTCTAAAACAGCATAAAAATTTATGTTGTCATTTACAACTTCAGCTTCTGTTTGCTGATTGGCCTATAGAAATTCTACCAGAGGAATCCAAGATAACGGGAGAAAGCCTCAAGTGAGCTGTAAATGAGGTTTGAATTGAGTGGTATAGTGCATGAAGGCAATGGCTGGACTAGGCAAACTTAATTATGTTTGAGAAATGACTATAGGTGCAATTTTAAAGTACATTTTGAAGATTAAATGTCATTGCTAGAAATTAAGTCAGATTGAGAAATTTTTGAGGGTTTATGAAAACTTTTAGTACCTATTTCAATGGAATCTACAAAATTTTCTACAACAGTTCTGACTTTGGGCTGAAAGTCAGAACTGGAGGAATGATTTAACAAGTGGAAACATACAGAATTCGCTTTTGTTGTTATGACGATCTGTGCTACCTTATCAGGTTCTCGTACCGTAGCCCATCTTGATAGCTATCTGTCGATGCTATCTTTTGAAGCTGCTGGAACTGCTGTTGAGATTTATTAATGATGCAGTTAGATCTCCAGGCCCTTGTAGTTTTCAAGGAGATTAATATAAATGACTCTGCAGGGATGCCTTCTTGGTGTTACCGCTTCGGGGCGGAGCATAGTCATTCCTGAACATCCTGATTTAGAGCACAGACATTGGTGCATCAGAAACTACCAGCAGACTTCCACAGTTTCTGTGAGTGTGGTGAAAAGCAGCTGAACACAATGAATATGAATAAACTCCCCCCTCATGTTTAACAATTTCTAAATAAATGAGACTTATACTACAGTGCATCTCATATATGTTTCTTTCCTCGCCATCTTGTGTTTTTTTGACTAATGTAATGTATACTCCAGAGTGATTTATACAGTGGAAAATATGGTACTTAGTAATTTTTTACTTGCAAAAATAAGGGTCTGCAAAGGATGAACAGACTGCAAAATTATGTAAGTTTGTTTTTTTGTGCATCAGTATGCCTTAAAATAGTCCCGTTTTCTAACGCTAAAAATAACCACCAGTGTTGATATACTGTATACTTTCTTTCAGGTCTTATATAGGAAGTTATTTTTATATTTTGATAAAGTTCTACAACGCAAGACAGTCTGCAGCAAGGGTTTTACCCAAATGGGCATCTCCTCCTTCTCTCAACCCTCTGAAGAATTGGAAATGTTTTTCATCTCAGCAAGCCAATTAGAGGAACTGATGAGAACAAACTGTGCACTGGGACTTAGCTGGATGTGTCAACAGGTCTGTTTTGATCAGGGGATGAGAGTGTCTTGGTTGCAGAGCTTAAAGGATTGGTGAAGAATGTAAATGCTGCTGTTGTGAGGGGTCAACATGGATGGAAGGGCAGGAGCTGACCTCAGTTAGATTACTGAGAGGCAAAACACTCAATGTCAAGGGCAGAGTGTGATGGCACAGAACATAAACAACCAATGTTTTGGACTGGAGCAGGAGCTCCAAACTGCAGTCAACATTCCTTTGTAACAATGCGAAAGACTGATGAAGGCCTTGCTGCTAACTTGTGTAGAAGCAGGTTCATGAATGATGTGAACTTTTGTGGTGAACTTTGAACTTAAGAATGGTCCCTGGAACCAGAAAAAGCAGCTCTCTATGACTAGAGACATTTTTCCTTAAAGGTGATAGTTTTGTGACTGCTGTATGTTTTATTTAGTAAAAAAAAATAAAAATAAATAAAAACATAATGAAGGAATTGAGAATTATTTGGACTTGTACTGTAAGTATGAATTTGAATTACAAAGATGAAGTAATTTAGTTTTAAACTGAACGAAATGATTCTTCTTGGCAAAAGTGAAATTTTCATCACTGTTGATGCTGAAGGTCCTTCTAAAATTACAGTGGGAAGGAACTTTCACCTGGTTTACACCCATCCTGTTTGGCTTCACTGAGCTTTTTTTTAAAGAAACACACATTCTCTAGGGCAGTGTTTCTCAACCCTGGTCCTCAGCACCCCCCTGCTCTGCATGTTTTAGATGTGCCTCTATTCCAGAACAGCTGATTCAAATGATTGCATGACCATCAAGTACTGCAGAAGCCTGTTAATCACCCAGAGATACAATTCAGGTGTGTGGCAGAAGGGAAATACCTAAAACATGCAGGACAGGGGGCGGTGAGGACCAGGGTTGAGAAACACTAGGGGAAGTGTGCTGTCATTCTGACCAGTCGTGCATATCCACATTTTTTTTCTTATTTTTCTGTAACACTCTTAATGCTAATTCTTATTTTATTTAATTGCTGAAGGCACCAGTGACCTTTATTCAAAAGAAGCTGGACAGGAACAAAGGCAGAGAGAGAGAAGTGGAAGAAATGTGGCAAATGGCCCCGTGCCGGGAATCGAACCAGGGGACAACTGCATCAAAAATCATAAGACCTTGCAGGCCCATGCAGAGACCTTTGAGAAAATATTCTTGTCCATAATTTGATAGTTGGAGGGCACAGTTCAGCCCCCTATTTACCATGGGCCTGGTATTTTAACAACATGGAGGCAAAGGCACTGAGAATCGTTCAATCATTTTTAGAGAGAGGGCAGCCAGTCATTTATTTTTCTAAATTGTTATTTTTAGCCAAGTACTTAATGTTGAGGGGCACAAGCAGGCCTCCTGCTGCACAGATGAAAAAAATATAGACATCAAATATAAAAGGGGGAGGGGCTTAAGCACATGCCTGATACCTTGTCTTCTACCTGCTCCTTCTAAAAGGAGTAGGTAGACATCCAATGTAATATTGGATGTCAGTTTGCATGACTATTTGTCATATTATTATCTGAGGAATGTATCCAAGGAACTTTGTGTTTTGGAAATGCGTCCAAGGAACTTTGTGTTTTGGTCAAAACGTAAAACCATCTGGAAAGTAGACTCAAAGCTGCACTATCCTGTATGTGTCCTGACACACACACACACACACACACATCAGTTTTAAGAGTAGTTACTTAAAACTGATAATTTTAAGAGACTACTTAAAATGATCATATTCTCTGATTTTACTTTTTATAGATTTACTTTTGAGTAAAATTGACAATGTTCTTTTATTCTGTGAACTACTGACAACATGTCTCCAAAATACCAAGCAAAAATGTTGTACTTATTAGATGTCTGCTATGTATTTTCGATTGTTTGTTAGTTTAAACTACACTGCCGTATGGGTCTGTTCCATCAGTGCTGACTGATGTTTTTTGTGTGTTTCAGGAGTGCTGATATCACACAGCAGAGTTGCAGGCCCCTCTCCTCCTCTCATTATCCTGTGCAGATGTTCAGTCTGAGGTGTCAGGTGGCAACAAATCTAATTGATATCAAAACTCTGTTGTGGGAAGCCTAAGTCCCTTTGTGATCTCAGGTTACATCCCATTATAAGCCTAATCTGACTTTTGGTAGCCACTTTCAGCATGAAACTTGCCTGTCTTCACGTCAAAAGAGGTAGAAGATGAGATATGAATGATGTCCTTCCAACACCTACAAAAAGACATATTGCAACTTTGTTGTGTATGAATTTTCAAAGCTCCCAGACCAGTTTGAGACTAAATCAAATTAATCAAGCTCATCAATCTTGCATGCCTGAGTAGAAGACACTGTCCCTGCAGAGAAAAGCAATGGCATTAATAAGCAAACAGTGAGTTTAAAATGGGAAAATGATCCATGGCAGGGTATTACAATGCAGCTGAGGGGAATTGGAAGCTTAAGGAAAGGATGTGAAGGTAATGAGTTTAAACCAGCATAATCCTTCCCATCTGGGTGGAGAAATTGTTTGATATTTATGGCTGAAGTTCAGCACTAATAAGTCTGTTATTTTCATATGTAAATGAAAAAGAAAACAGGGAGAAGGCTGTGATTTGTTTTGTTTTCATTTTGTTTTGAGTTCAAACAGCAGATCCCTCTTAGAGCTGTGGCTAATCTTCGTCTGTGTGTAGATCGGATGGAATCAGAATTTCAGTTTTGTATATACAGAGTCTGCATGTCTGAGGTCAGAGTACAGTGGATGACAGGACCAGTTCTTCTCTATGGTATGCTTAAGTAGAAAAGGATGAGATTTCTTAATATCATTCTTTAAAAAATTATACATATACAGCTCTGGAAAAAATTAAGAAACCACTTGAAGTTATCAGTTTATTTGATTTTAAAATGAACATTTTTATGAACCACTGTCAACATGCCTTTGAAATTTCAAGCAGAAATTGAGAAATGGTCAAAATAACGAAAAAGATGCAGAGCTTTCAGACCTCAAATAATGCAAAGGAAACAAGTTCATGTTCATTTAGAAACTGGTTAGTGGAACAACCAGGAGGTTTTCAATGGGGTTCAGTGCAGTGGGTTCTTCATTTTATCCAGGCTGTACATATATGTATGTGTATATAGAACGTCAGTGGAAATTGCTTTGGGTTTATTTAAATGTATTGGACACAGAAATGGAAAGGAAAATGAGAAAAGAAAGGGAGGAAGGTAAGGAAGAGGTTTAAAGGGAAAGAAGGAGATAGGCATATAGGGAAGAAAGAACACAAGTGAGAGTTCTTGAAATCTGCTTCCACACCTGCAAAAAGCGACATTGTCAGTTTAATTTTAATTTTCAGTGACCTTGCTCTTAATTTAGATTTAGTCATAATTTATTTATAATAATGTTTCACAATTGGCACTCCCTGGTCCTCTTCAACGGGACATTTGAGACCAGTATCTATCTTTAAGAAAATGAATCGTTCAGAAATACATTAAATGAACATAGAAATCAGCCAATGAACCTAACAATCAGATATGAGTCCTGCTACCTTGTCTTGCATTAAACATAAAAATTACTGGATTAAGGAGTGCTTGTATCAGTTACTGCTCATACAGAGACATCTGAGCTGGAGGTCAGAAGGCAGAACCTGGAACTCAGAGCGTAAAAGGCTGAGAGCCATCAGTAAGAGCGCTTTCAGTCCTCCCTATGTGATGTCACTATGTGATGAACAGATGCAATTAAAATTTGCCTGAGATTTTAGGGTTTTTCATATGTTATAAAATACAACCATGTATCACTACAAGACAAATACATATAAAAATACAAACAGTTGTGATAATTTGACTTGAACTTTTATTGAGCTACTAATACTGTCAGCAATGTTATTCTGTTTTCATACTGTATGGCTACTACCATTGCGTAATTTCATTTTTGTACTTAGAAGCAAACAATAGGTCATTTTAAATTAAATGGCGAACTAAGTACTAACCTGTTTTTATTGTAGTGCATTTTGATAAACTGTTTTCATAGAGTTGGGGAATAAAATATGAGAAAGAAAAATCATTTAGCACTTTTATCAGAAGCGTTAAATGACAATCTGGAGAAACTGTAATAAAGTATTACTTTGGAATATATATATCAATGCTCCATGCTAGCTGCTGGGACTGTAGTTTTCTACATAGAATCAGCCATTATCTGGCTAGTTTGAAAACAGATTCTATGAAACTGATGTGGAATAAAGAGTTTGCTGCCAATTTACAGGATGGTCTTAGCACATGCTGTGTTCGGTCTGAAAGCCACATAATGCTGCTTCATTCAGCCTGTGGTATGTGCATGTTCATGCGGTACATGTGTCAGTGACTGTGTGGTTAATAAACTATTTGAAGTATTGAGGTTCCGGAGTCCGGCTTGGTTCATGCTTTCTTTGGTTTGAGACATTTGTTCCTGCAGCTGTACATTTTCTCAATTCTTCCAACAGTGGACAGCTGCATTGTGAATTGCACTAAAACTTCAGTTTTACAGGGATTAGGCTGTGCACTACTTCCATGTGTGTGTTTCCCTAGAGACGCTAAAACCCTGCACACAGAGCTCTTTAAGTTCTAGTATCAAGGCTAGGCTTCAAACTTTTACTACCTCTTTAGAGGAAAGCTTCAAGAACTTTTATTTTATACTTTTTTCCCTAAAAGAACGACCCTAAATGACCAGAACCAAGGTTTTCTCCACACTCAAGAGACTAAATCAATTTTCATGTCACGATATGTCCCAAATTTTTAACCTTTTCTTGCTCTTTAGTTGGATGACTGCAGAAATTCAAGAAAAGTATTTTGCATTTCTGTATCAGGAGTAAAACAACTGATTTATCACTAATAACAACTGAATGTAACTTGAGTTTTTCACATAGCACTGTGGGAACAAATGATTACTCCCTGGAGTCTATTGAGGTTTGAAATTTTACGCAATTGATAACATTTGCCTGTGACGTATGTAGTGTTCCACTTCGACGCTATGAAGTTTAATGGAAATTGCCTGAACTGTAAACAACAGTCCTCCACTGCGAAGAAAGAAAGCACCAATCTGAATAAGGTGGCTGTTAATGTTAGTCCAATATTTGGAAGCGTGACCAACAAGGACTGAACGGTTTCATTCACTTCCTTTGCTGTGCTAAAGCTACAGACAGACTACAGTTCTAAAACAGTGCAGAAAATCGACGTCATCGTTCACAACGTCTCCTTCTCTTCACTGACTGGTCCAGTAGAAAATCTCCTGGGGGGAATCCAAGTAAATGGGAGAAGGCCCAGACTGTCTGTAAAGAGAGATTTTAATCGCACAGGAAGGCAATGTCCTGTGCAATTAAATGTATAACTGATGTAAAATTTTAGATGTTTTTCCATATAATATGAGTTGACAGGTTTTGACGTTTCTGCTGCTCGTAGCAGTATTTTTATTTTTTTTTTATTTTTTTTTCGTCCAAACTTATCTTGTTTTCAGTCTTGATTGGAAATCTGTTAGAGGCAACTGGAAACTTGGTCAGAAGTTCACCTTCCAAAAGAATGAGCAGAAAGAGAGTGGCAGGACATGAGAATAATTGGACATCTTGAAGCCAGCAGGGGTACGTCCTTATTTCCACCAAAAAGATTCCAGTAAATAGACAACACTCCAGGACCGCTTATATGATTGGAGGCAATTATGTCTGCAGGAATACTTTTCAGTTTCTAGGTGAGTTTCAGAAGTTTTATTGTTTTTAGAACACAATCACCATACATAGCATACCACTGGCAAGTAGATCTGGACCTGAGTGGCCCATCACTGCATTGCTGCAGATGTATGGGTGCACTACAACAGTGACCAAATGGGTGAGCAGTGGTGCATCCTGCACTGACTAACTGCATCTGTTAACTATAACACCTAAAATAAAATGATTGTGTCTGACTTTCTTCATGATGAAAGCAAACATTGTTTGACATGTTGTATTTATGCCTCCAAAGTTCAACATTCACAGATGACGGCAATGACAGCGGCTCACAAAACAGAAACTGACAGCATTATTGGAAAATGGGAGAAGAACTGAAAATTTCTAAAAATATATATTTCTAACTACATTCACATAAACCAGACAAAAAAGCTGACTTTCATACCATCCTAATCATACCTGTTGACAGTCAAAGCTGAGGGGTAGAAAGGAATTAATGCAAAATATGTAAATGGACAGCCTTTTTTAAAACTGCTTTATGTAACTTTTATAAAAAATGCTGCTTTTTAAAAAAAAAATTTTGTTAAAATGTTGCTATATTGTGACAGTTAATCTGTGAAGAGATGGCTCTCCTCCACCTCCACCCTGAGCTGCTACTACCAGTTGAAGAACTGCACCACTCCTGACCAAAAACAACCAATCAGAGCCAGGAGGTGGGTCTTAACGCTGTCAATCAACTTTGTGTACTCACTGCTAAGTATGCTGGAGAAACAACTCATCATTACTGGAAAGCAGTTTATCCACCATCATCAGAGCATTACAAAAGGTGGTGCCAGCTGTAAATTCTCAATTCCTTCATCGTGTTTTTGTTGTTTTGTTTTGTTTTTTTGTTTTTTTTACTAAATAAAACGTACAGCAGTCACAAAACTCTCACCTTTAAGGGAAAATGTCACAAGTCATAGAGATGTGCTTTTTCTGGTGACAGGGACAACTCTTAAGTTCCAAGTTCACCAAAAATGTTCACATCACTCATGAACCTGCTTCTACACAAATTAGCAGGGGGGAGAGAGAAGGAGGGATGAGCAGCACCACATGATTGACAGTGATAAGACCCGCTTCCTGTCTTTGATTGGTTGTTTCTTGTTAGCACTGGGAGAAGGCAGAAGAGCTCAAGTTTTTCACAGATTGTCTCTCTCATATTGTCACAACATAATGACAGTTTCAAGCAATATGCAAAAAATATATTTTTCATAAAAGTTACATACTGCAGCTTTAACTTTTTGACTTTAGAAACTCTCTTTCTTTTCCGTAACAAAACACCATGCAGCAGAAGGGGGATTTCTGATATTCTAAGAGCCAGTTGTGTGTTGATCATCCACTCAATCTGCTGAACTCGAGTGCTGTGCCAAGTCTTACACTAAGAGAGGCATGAAAAGACAAAGCACCGGGCCGGGACTTCTGAAAATTCTGCTGAATTTGACTTAGGGCTGCTGAAGTGAGAAGGTCAAGTCATGTGTTTCTCCATGAACCATGGGCGTAGGTTTGGGTAGGGACGGTAGGGACATGTCCCGACCAATATTCACGGGATATGAAAAAGTCCCGACCAATTTTTGCCAAATTGGCTCAAAGAACGTGGATCTACGATCTTTGATTAGCAGCAACAGGCGGTGCGCGGAACGGAAGCTTCTTAGTTTGACATTTATTATGAGCCTCCGAGACCGTGTCGGAACGGTGCTGTCAGGGGGGGGGGGGGGGGAGGGGGAGTCAGTTGAATCGTCGATGTTCTTTGATTAGCTGCAAAAGGCGGCGGCTAGCTGGGCACACGCGTCTCCTTCTGAGTCTCGAGACCATGTCGCCACCAAAAAAGAAAAGGACAGACATTAGAAGTTATTTCGCTACGTCGGCTGTAAGTACAGTGAGTGGACCCATAAGTTAGATATCTATCACGCAACGCATTTGTTGTAAAGTCCGGTGTTTAGTAAGGTCAGCACTGAATGTGAGGTAGAATAGGTCTGTTAATTATGTAATATTTTTTTCACATAGGATGCTCAGACAGCAGAGCAAGGGGCAGAGCAGAACGATGGAGAGGTGGCTGGAGCTTCAGGGCTCCAGGTGAGGTGTTAGTTCTCAGATATGAAATATACTGTGAAATTATCTCACAGTATAATTTCACATTAGTGAAAGTTTTGGGTGTCAAGGTCCCCACCAAAACTCAGACCAAACCTACGCCCTTGCCATGAACACTGCTTCCCAGAAAACTTCGAAAGCTGAAATTTTCTAGCAGAAAGCTACCCAACTTTCTCCATAGAAATATCAATTTCATTTACCAACTTCAGACAAGCATATTAAACTGGATAGAAAGTCTTGGAGAGCTTCCAAATAAAGTCTAATCTGTGGTAAATTATACAGAGTTGTGACTCATGACTGGCCAGATTTGATATATTGATTATAATTAAATTTAAAAAGGCCTCAATAGGCTTTTGCACTACTTTATGTCACCTTGAACCTAATTATGTCAAGCAATGAGTCAGAATTTCTATGACAGAAACTCCTCCCTTCCTTTTTCTGTCCACTGGATTGGTAAAGGATTTATCAGAGGAAAATATCTGAGGTACACAAGAGGTGATCACACAAGTCTTCCTTCTGACCTGAAAAACATGTTTGTTTGTGAAACAAAATGATAAAATTTGCCACCACCTCCCCCCCACATATACACACACACACAGAAACTCAAGTTAGGACAACTCTGATATTTTTATCACAATATGGTCTCAGATATGTCAGGATTTCTGTCTTGTTGATTTAAAGTCTTGTTGGTGAGACTTGAGCTTCGTCATTTATGTATTAAACTGAAAATAAATGTATTCAAAAGTTTGAAATGTTATTGTTTATGTGTATGTGTGTATTACAACGCTTGAAAAGTGGCCAAAGCTACACAAATGTGAATTGTATTTTAATTTGAAAATCCCTGTTATATCCCTGTTGGTCATCAGTGGTATTATTGAATCTTGGCCTGAAGGTCTGTATTCATTTTTGCATAACAACATCAACCATGTTCTGTAAAACATACAGAAACCTTTACTCAAAAACACAAAGTTTTGTGCAACAATAGGTTTGGGTTGACCATGATTAATTGTTAGTAGTGCCAGAGGCAATTATTGACAAAATTTGTGATTTTGATTGCATTAAATTACTTTTATTTATACAGCACAAATTCACAAGTTATGGATAAAACCAATTGTGTTTTTCTATTAGATATTTCTGGCTATAAAACTATATATTTCTTTCATTGCAAATATCGAAGAGAAGAAAAAAATTGTCTCTTTTGGTGCTTAGGCCTTACAGGGAATGTGAAAAATATATATTCTGTTCTCTCATTTAAAAAAAAAAAATCCAACATACATAGGATGAAAAAAATATTTAGTTTTTCTGTTTAATTCTTTTTTTTGTTGTTGTTGTTGTTGTTTTTGCATACTCCTAAAGGACAAGTCAAAAAATATATGTTCAGTCTCATTTTTTAAAGTCTTTTTTTTGTTCTTATCCAACACACAACAGCAAAAAATATATATGTTTACTGCAGGATCTCTTGTTGGTGAATCTTTATTTCTTTAGGAGACACAAGTGTAGCAAATGGTTTCTAATTTTGGATGAGAGTTTCTTTGAAGAGACCTGTCCAGGGTGACCCTGCCTCTTGCCCATTGACCACTGGAGGCACCAGCACCTCTCCTGACCCCACTAGGGATATGATCATGGATGGACGGTTTCTTTAAAGAAGCAGTTCTTTTCTTGACCAATGAGGAAGAGGATCTCACACGTGTGTGTGTTCCCAGTGCAGCCCCTTGTGGGTAAAAGATAACTTTAATTGTTTAAGATTCATGTTATCATGCTGTGAACTGATGATAATTTTGCCCAAAAAAAATTCTTACTGCTAACTGAACAATGAAAGAAGCCTTGAGAAATGAAATGGAACCTGAAAGGATGTAGTTAATCACATTAAATTTGTGATTTAACAAGAAGGACAATAAACACCAATCCAGGAACCATAAACAATGGCGCCATAAGCTGAGACCCTCAATGTCTGACCTTGGTCGTGAAGAGTGACCAGTAATTTCTCTGCATTTTAATGTTGCATGATGGCTGATTTAAATAGTAAGACTGTAAAATATAGATTTGGATGGCTGGCTGCATCATTCACATTCAGTGGTCAAAGTAAAGCAACAAAGGTTTCTGGATTCATACACAGCAAATTTGGAAGTGTTCCATCAACTCCTACAGAGTTAAATTCAACACTTTGAAAGTGTCTATATTGGTCCACTCTGGATGGTGTAGAAGTTACACTTTTGAAAGTGTTATTTGTGATATAGTTGAATCAACACTCACAGTAGTTGAAATCAAACACACTTCAGTGTTAAACTACCCAACACTAGTGTATATTGTCAAAAGTTAACACTATGAACATGTTAATCCAACACAGAATGGTGTAAAGTATATATTAACATAGAAATCTGAGTTTTGAAATACTATTGGCATGGTATGCTGTGTTGGCGCAGGGGTGAAGCACAACCCACATATGGAGGCTCTAGTTTTCAATGCAGCTGTCATGGGTTCGCTTCCCAGTCTTCCTCTACTCTCATTACCCACTTTTTTTTTGTCAATTTACTACCAAATAAAAGCCACTAGAACAATTAAAACCTTTTTTTTTTCAGAAACTATTGGCCATCAATAATCCCCAAATTAATTTTAAAAGACGTGATCACTGATGGTGAAGTGTCTTTGGTGCTGCTCTTGTTTTCGCCAACATGAAGGAGGAAGACTTCCAGCCTGGAAGGAAAAACAGGAAAGATAGCAGAAATATTAGGATAATAAATAAATATTTTAAAAAGTAGTGTGAGCAAAACTAATCAGACTCACCTGTGTGTGTCACTGTCACATTCATTCAAATTACTCTGCCCACCTGGTTTACAAGATAAAGCATAAAAAAAGTCAGAAATAATTACTAAAGAAATTAGACAGCTTATAGAAAATTTTTTGGACAGCATTAAAAGTCGTGCCAACCTGTCTGAAGAAATGTGTTGAAGTTAGTGATGGGTCCAGCAACACCGATGCGTCGGCGCATGTATCAAGCCCCATAGACCAACACTCGTGTCGGTGCGCGTATTGGTTTCAGCAAGTCACGTGACCAATACAGGAACTGTTTCAAAATGACGCTGGATGCCAAACTGTGTTTATAAGGAAGCGAATCTGTCAATCTGTCAAAAGCATTTGCCAAACAAATTCTTGATCTTCTACAGCATCAACTACGGAGCAGCTTCAAAGGAAAGGTTCCGCAGAGTGGGACCATTTTGATCTTATACTGGAAAATAAATTTGTTTTCGTTTTTGTCGTTTCATCCGGTTCTTGTCAGTTTCTACTTGATCTATCTGAACCCAAATTCAGCTGAAACTGACTCTTAGTTTACTTTCATATTATGTTCTGCAGGTTAAGTGTCGCATTTGTTTAACTAAGCTGTCTTATTTAAATAAATCCACCTCCTCAATGCTGAAGCATCATGAGGCATGAGAATGAAGTCCCAGATACACCTAGAATAAACTCTGATGTACAGCCATTCTACAAATTACTCAGTTGCGTTTTATAAATTATTTCATATACAGTGATCCTTCGCTATAATGCGGTTCACTTTTCACGGTATCGCTGCTTCGCAGATTTTTTTGTGCAGTTTTTTTTTCCACAGTGTTCTTCGTCCTGATTGACCGTATGATTGTTAAAAACAGTCTCCGCGCTACCTGAGTGCCAATAACGTTACGGTGTTTAATACAGATTGGGCACTCAGGAGATGGAAACTGAAACTTTCGATGTCTCCTGAAAAAAAAAAAAAAACTGTGGCCAGAGGCAGCGCAAAACCCGACTGGAGGCTCGTTTGATGAGATCCATCGCTCTGCTGTAGATACAGCTGTGAATCTCGCGGGGCAGGTTGGAGGAGACGCTTTAATGACATGACTGCGGATCACATTAAGGCCCGATTGATGCACACGCACATCCGCTGACCTGAAAACAGGTTTTGTTCTTTGGTTTCAATGTAAAGTATTTATTTATGCTGTGTAATAACTGTAAAAATGAAGGTAATTATGTAGAGGAATATAATTCTACTAATAGTTAAAAGGCATGTTGTTGGTTGATTCACATTAAGATATGTTTTGACTGAAAATAAATGTACTGTGTCAAATGTACTGGGTCAATCTGACCTACAAGTCAGAAAGGAACTCATTTCATGAGTATAGCAACTTTAAATTCCTCTATAACTACTTCACGGATTTCGCCTATCACGGGTTATTTTCAGAACGCAACCCCTAAGAAAAATATTCGCTGTAAATGTAATGTTATGTAATGTTTACTTAATTTTTTTCTACAGCAGGAGAAGTTTTGTCAAAAAAGCGTAACAGGCTAAATTTCAAAAATGTTGTAAAAACTTTTTTTAAAATAAAAATGTGTGGGGAAAAAACAGTCCATATTCCAAACACATTCACTTAAATTTTCACTTTATGGTACATATTCACATTCTTTATTGACTGTATATCAAATATATTTTAAATGTAACTGAAGATATGACATAATACAACATATAATATTCAATAAAATACAAAGACTTAAATCTTATTGTATAGACTAGGTCATCAGATCACTACGTTGCCTGTAGGAATTTTTAATGTCCAGCAGGTGTCAGTATTGAGCGACACAGTATCGACACAGTATAAATACAGTGTTGCTATGAGTCGAAACGCCTCATGACGCCTCATTTACCCATCACTAAGTTGAAGTCATCATAACAGGCTTCAGTCACCAACACGACACACTGACAAAGAAAAACATTTTGGCAGTTTTTAGATTTGCCACAGGTACAAAACACCAGAGTCAAATGGCTTAATTGCCTGCTCATTGCGTAGATATGTTCTCCAGAGTCCTGCTAATCACCTAATTATTGTATTCAGGTGTGGTGCAGCAGCGGCACATCTAAATGTTGCAGGACAGTGGCCCTCCAGAACTGGAGTTTGACACCTGTGGCATAGCCAATGGTCCAGCACAGCCACTTCCCCATTTTGCAGTCTACAGCCAAAAACTTAAAGAAAACGACCCCACAGCTAAATAATGTTAACTCAAATGGCCTCCAGATTTTCCTGACAGTTTTAATGTTTGGTTAAGATAATAAATAGTTGTATATACCGTGATATCCAAACAAATAAACATACGTTAAGCGAACTATGTATATGAATCGATACTCTTGTGTAAACGGAAAAATAATGCCTCCATAAAAAATAGTCAAATGTGATCATTTTAACATGGAACTTACCTTGTTATAATAAGCTATAATAAGCAAGACGCCATACAGCTGCCTCCGCTCCTCAGGCAAACATGTGACGCAGTAGCGGAACAAGACGGCGTCGGCCGGGGGGCGGGGCTAATGACCGGGCCCAAATAATAAAGCTCGTGATAATTTAACTTTACAACATGGACATGCCCGCAACAGAGGAGCTAACAAGTTTCATCACCACAGAGAGCGATGTCATTTTGAAGTCCATCTGACATGAAGTACAACAAACCAAGAGAAGAACAGAAACATCAGGCTACTGGTCACTAACGATGAAACAACACAAATTCAAAACATGTTAACGTAGTCCGTAGAAATGCTCTAGCTAGTTTGCCATTTGTTGCCAAGTGACTGATGATGACGTTGGTGACAAGCTTTACCTAGAATGCACCTGGAGACAATAAGGACGATTCATTTGTAGTTTTGTGTGTCATAAAGTTAAATATAAGAGTGAAAATAAAGCCAGTCATGTGGCACAACATTTTATTAAATATTTTACACCCACTATGTCACTAAAATCAGTCTGGTAAGGTTTTTAACAACCATGAGTCAACAATGGGGAACCCTACTATATAACCTACTGTGGTATTGTACACAGTTCTCAACAGGGGAGGGCTCTCCTTTACAGTTCTCATTAGATTTTTTTGTTTTTAAAGAATTTTTTGATCTCTGAGGGCATGTTCTACCTCCCATGTGGCCCCCCTGTAGGTCCAGGCTGGGGAGCCTGTTGCAACCCTTACTTTATCTGTTGCTCCTTTTGTGATGTGATGTCACAAATATTTTATAATTGTGGGAGGAACTGTCTGATGTTAATTTCTAAATCAACACCAGACCGAGTGTTGATTTAGACTGTTGGTGTTAATTTAGAAATCCACACTGGACTGGATTGCTTTTTGTTTAACTCTTTGGAACTCTTTAGTGAGTGTTAGGGAATCTTACACTCACTAACACTCATGTTGTTGAATTAACACTGTATTTTTAACATAGAACACTTGCACTGGAAATCTGACACTTCTGAATTTGCTGTGTAATATCACTGGATTCATTGTAACACCTATAAAGACCTAAGGGTGGTTTGAATCAAAAACTGCCATTAGGCAACAGGATTCTTTCTTATTCCTAATAGTGTTTTGCCCAGATATCCTTGGTTTTGGGCTGGTTTTGTCTGAATGAAACTGATCTAGAGCTGACTGTTATCAATCCAACCTTTATCTTCCATTTATCCAGGATTACAGCCTAAACCGAGAGACCTAAACTTTGCTCTCTCCAGCCAGTTGTTCCAGCTCCTCCAGTGGAATCCCAAGGGGACCCGAACAAGCCAAGAAGCACAGTCCCTCCAGCGTGTCCTGGCTCTTTCTCTGCGTGTCCTCCTGGTGGGACGGGGCCCGAACATCTCACCAAGAAGGCGTCCAGGAAGCATCTTAACCAGATGCCCGAACCACCACAACTGGCTCCTCTCCATGTGGAGAATCAGCGTCTCTATTCTGAGCCTCTCCCAAATGACGAAGCTTCTCAAACTAATTCTATAAGTTAGAGAGCCCAGACACTCTACAGAAAAAAAAAATATTTATATTCACAATCTCGTTTTTTTCAGACACAACTCAAAGCTCGTCACCACAGATGAGGTTCGGAAGGTAAATTGACTGTTATAACAAGACAGAGCTTCACAACAGATCAGCACCAGCCCCTCATCAATCTCCTGCTCCATTTTTCCCTCGTTTTTGAAGAAGACCCCGTCTGACACTGGGGCTGTGTAATAATATCGATTTTGCGATATATATCGATATTTTCTTTCCTAGAAAAAAATCGATATTCATCCGCAAGTATCGTAACATCCAACTGTCACCTTGCTCACTGACTGCTTGCTTCGCAAGGAGAGTGAAGCAAGCAGGCTTAGAGTGATTCCTTCAGATGTTAAGTGTTAAGGTTAAAAAGGTATCAAACTATTCAGAGCAGGGTACTTGGTACTTGGTGCACTTTACTTTATAAATGCATGTAAGCTACAGTTTGTGCTGTTTCAATTAAAAGAAACATGTTTTCTCACCACTTCTTTGATTCATTTTGTCCAGCTATCAACTTTAAGTCTGTGTCCATGTCCAACCAGAGCCAGGTATTGTTTAGTTGGTGCTTTTAATCAGTTTTCAGTTAAATTAATTCAATCCAACTCTATAACAGTCACAAAATGTCACCAAAATCACTCTGTCCCTCTAAAATCTTTCAGAAAATCGCAAAAGTGTATTGAACTGTATTGTTTACTGAATATCGCAATATATATATCGTATCGTGAGCAGAATATTGTGTATCGTATCGTGAGATTATTGTATCACTACAGCCCTATCTGACACCTTGATCCATGATATCTGATGCTTTTCTGTCTGAGGTCAAATGGTCTGTTGTCTGTTTTTCTGAGAGTTGAGAATGCCCCAGAAAATATGCATATTTCAAGCTCGGCTTTCACAACCTTTTGCATATAGTATTAAGGATATAAACACCCCAACACTCAAAGTGTGGCACGTTTTACCATGAAGGGCAATAAAAGCATGAGCCAGCTGGGTGCCCTGAAGCTCAGAAGTCTGACAGGAGGAGCCTAAGCTCAGGAGATGCTTTTCACTGGTCTACCACCCGATGCTCCCCTCCAGATGCCCAGCGATGACAGAGACCCCCACTATTGGCCGCAGCAGGATACTTGGAACTGATGTGAGCTGTCTGTTCTCTCTAAGGCCGGAGCGTGCCAGGCAACAGCTGCAGGGCTCAAGGTCTGTCCCCTCCTCCACAAAATCCTCAACATAATTCCGAAACACTTACATAAAACTCTGACCATGCCAAGCCACGTGGGGGGAAAAGGTCCATCAATACAGCCATTGTTGTGTTCCAGGCCAGCTAAGCCTGGGATAGAAGAGGGATGAACCCACCTTTTGACCCCCCCACTCCACACACACACACAGCAACAGTCATTAATATGGCGATATGTTTTGAAAACTCCGCAGCTGTTTGCTGTGTGAGAACAGAGAAAATGCACTGCTCAAAACACACACCATTCTCTACAGACAGTAACAGAACAAAGAAGCATTTTATATTTATCAGATCAATCTGCAATCTGTACATTCTAATGTGTTCTTTGCTTAGAAAGAATGCTAAATGTGAACTTGAATAGCGCTTTATGAAAGCTCTTCACACTACATTCAGTTATTCACCCATACTATTCAATGGTGAGCTACAGCATAGTAGCCACAGCGGCCCGGGGATAGTCTGACAGAGACTGCCATGCATTGGCCCCACCGTGCCCTTCTGACCACCACCAGGCATGGCGGGTGAAGTGGCTTACCCAAGGACATGACAGAGATAAATGGAGTAGACAGCAAACCAACAACCCACCAATTGCAGGATAAACGCCTACCATCAATGTTGCACTAAAAAATGCATTAAAAGTACATTAAAATGGTGAACTTTGCATTGTTCAGTAGATAACACTTTTATTGCAAAGTTCCATTAAAATGTGCATTAAAAGTGCATTAAAGTGTCAACTTTGCATGAAAAGTGTCATTATTTACCAAATGATACTTCATGACAACTGTCATAAACATTCATGAAGACTCCTTTATGTTCATAACAGGTGTTATGTTATGTTTCTGACAGTGTCATGTCCGTTTTATGCACACCCCTTCAAATAAAGTGTTACCCAAAAAACTCTGAGCCTCAAAAACTTGCTGGTAAATACTTAGAATAAATCAAAGTTGGCTCCAGCTTTTGACTCCAACGCTACAGGGTGGAAGTGAACAAACAGCAGTGTGCAAGCGCAACATGACTGTAGTTGCATGTTGCACGTTTGGTCACTAGAGGGCAGTATTGACTCATCATTTGGAGAAGCTTTCTATGAATGTTTGAAAAAGTCAAGAGTACATACTCGGATGAGTTGCTATAACGGAGAAAATATTTTTTGGGATACTGAAGAGAACTGTGGCCTAATGGCATTTGTCAATTTAACATAAAACCCTTGACATCCTGCGAGGTTGCTAACAGTAAGTTAGGATTTTCTCAGCAGAACTTTTGAGAATGTCAGGACATCATAGATTGTATCCTGAAATAAAAAGGTCAGTCATAGCAGGCAGGGATCAGATCTTATCTGACACTTTGCTCTATTGATTAATCTGTGGTTATTCTAGTGGCTGTGATCAATTATTCATGGGAATCTTTGATTTTCTGCCAGTAGACCTGTACTTATAGTTCTGGGCATTTTAGCGTCTGAACGTTAGACCCTGAGAGATTCTGGGTTGTGTATATTTGAAAACTCTGGGTCCAATATTTAGATATTAAATGTCGCTTGAGTGACAGTCTTCTTAAATAAATTTGAATTTCTGAATTTGCTAGATAAATTCTAATGGCGGAGAAATATATGTTCATGTGAAGTATATAGTACAGTCTTAATTTGGTTAACATTATGCATTGTGCATTGTGATTATATGATGTGACTGATTCAGCTTGTAGATTCTACAAAATACAGGTAAGTAAAACTATTACAAGCACATTTCTAAAAGAATGTTTAAGGAAATGTAACACAGTATTACTCATGCAGCTTGTAAAGACATTTTTCTTTATGCTATTACTTTTCGACCTTTATTAGTTTTTACATAACTTTTACAAAGGATATTTACACAGTGCACCTTTATAATGAACAGCTGAAGCCAAACATTTGCATACACTGTGTGAAACAACTTTTTTCTCATTAAGTGGGTTTCATATTTTAGGCCAAATGAAGTTACAAGAACTATTTTAATGAATCAGCTAATTGAGAGCATTTTTCTTGGCTTTATTTGAATTCAGAAGCTAAGTATAATGGCATCTCCTGTTCCAATCTGTTTTTCTTCGGAGCTTAAGAAAATCCTGATCCAAGACTGTTGCTGTTGCCTTTAGTGAGTTGTTAAGAAGGCATACAGTTATGGTTTATGTTCTTCATTTTATGAAACAACCATCTTTTGTACAATCACCTCCAGAAAATCAGGAGCAGTCCTCAGGACGTTTGCAGCTTCTTTCTGCAAAATGACTAACTTGTATCTGTACTCTAGTACCAAGTGATTAATCAAATATTTTCAATTAACTTTAGCTGTAAGTGAAAATTAATATAGTTCAAAATACTATTTCTATTTACATTGAAATTACTTTCCTCTAACTCAACATATGCAAAGGTTTTGGTTGACGTGTTCTTGAGGAACGTTGGTTCTGCTCCACCTCCTGATCGTCCTCTGAAGAAGACATTTAGAGACCATGTCAGGATGAAGACATGCGGAACCAAGACGTCTTGGTTCCGCATGTCTTGGTTCCGCATGTCTTCTTTCTCATGCCTCTCATGTTTGTCTGTTTAATTGTCTCCTTTAGTTAAGTTTTTCTTTTGGATCTTTAGCCTCTAGTTCAGTTTCTCTCAATTCTGGTACTCAGGAGCCACCGCCCTGCATGTTTCAGGTGTTTCCTTACTGCCACAAGCTTGACTTGAATAAATAGGGGATTAACAGGCTTCTCCAGCACTTGATGACATGCAAAGGAGGTCATGTAGTCATTTTGTCAACACCATCAAAAACAGAAGGACAGGATAGTGAGATATTGCTGTGAAGGATTCTTTACCTCCCTTCACATGTAAACTGGACTGTCTTGTTCTCTGCTTTCTTTTACAATGTGTGTTTTGGTTTTCCAGTAAGCACATTTTTGTCCAGATAAATTTTGGACGTGGTCTCCAGGTTGAGGTTTTGCACTCCAGGCTTTTCAGTTGTAATATTTTTGTCCTCTTTTACTTGTTTTTCCTCATGTCTGCTTGTGTATAATCTTGATCAGACTGTAACTGCTTTTGCTGTCTTGGGAGCAATAGGCCAATAGTTAGTGTCTGCTCTGCTCCAAATAAAAGACGTAAAAGTGAAAAGCCAGTCAATTCATGAACTGTTGGGTTGTACAGCCAAAATCTATCCAGACAATATACAACAGGACAGAGACGTCTTTAGAGATATATTTCTAATGTACTTTGGAGGCCAGTAGATTGTTACAAATATACCATCATTTAAAGATTTGAACTGTATGCAAAAAGTATTGTTCCCGTATTTTAGTTTTTCATAGGTAGAATAATAATAAAGCATTATGAAAAACACAAAAACAAACACCAAGATGAGATAATACAGTAAATATGTATCACATTTGGTTTGTGTTGAGGACTTTTTTCATACATTAACACTTCAGGCTAATAGAATTATGGCAGAAGCTGCATTTCTGTGGGATCTTTATGTTTTACTTCTCAAACGACAGAACGATATAAACCTAAACATCAGAATGTTCGACTTCCAACATTCATTCAACAACTTCGTTAGTCCAGGAAGTCTAAAGGTGTTTGTGATCATAATCCATAATCGGCTAATTGCAAGAGTGTGTCAGTGTGTTAGGGCACTGTGCTGCTGCTCCCCTTCGGTGGCTCTGATTGGTTGCTAGAAAGGTTGTCTCCAGCAATCGCTTTAATCCTCTTAGATAAAACAGAGCCTTCATCCAATCCCCTTCATCAATCCTTTCTCCCCTCCTACTTTTCTCTCTCTCTCCCTCTGTCTGCCTGTCTGTTACATATGGAAGCAGAGTTTTTAATCCAAATGGATTGTGCAGCAAATTTGGCTGCCGTGGAGAGGAGCAGAAACCACTGCGAGTGTGACAAAAAAAAAACAAAAAAAAAACTGAAGGATCCAAACAGATAAAATTGATGTGTTTCTCTGCAGTCTGTGCTAGGTCCTGACATTTCCTTTTCCATTCAGTTCATTGCAGATGGCTCTGAGATCTTCAAGGGCTTGCCTTTTTCCCTGACAAGGATCAGAGCTGACAGGAGATGCCACCTAAAGAACACCTTTACCAAGACAGTACGGAAGCCAAAAAGGGTCAAAAGTCCATCAGCAAAAATCTTGGCACTCTCTGCCTGCTGGAAGCATGAGGAAACCATTCTCTTCAAACTCCTGATTGAACTTTAAATCTGAATTCCCTGAGACATATGAACTGGGATTAACTTTGGGAAAGCAGGATGGAAACAGGAACGTTGGGAATAAGGAGCCTACTGAGGATTCTGGGATGTTTCTGCTTGTGGATTCTGGCTGATGCTCAAATGAAGATCCCACCAGAGACGTAAGTTCCACCTTGTATTGTTTCTTATGGATGATAACTTTCTCTTCTCAGTCACACAAAATAGAGCACCATACAGTAAAGGGTTTTCCACCAAGTGATTTAATTAACTTCTCTTGGACATGATGAAACTTTTAAACCATGAAAGTTTAAAAGTTTCTTGGCAAACAAGTTTCTTCTGTCTAATGGTAATTCTGCTGACTCTGAATCTGTGGAAGGAGTCCAGACTAAGGTGATGGCACAGAGGCATTTCAACCTCAAAGAAATCACCACTAAATTTGAACAGTCAAAAATACCAGTGAGACAAAAACCTTGTCAGCAACTGCAGGAAGAATTTAATGATGTAATGCAATTAAAGTCTTTCCCATTAAATTTTAAGACGGGTAAAAATAACTGCTCTTGTCATAAACTTTGGATCAGGTTAAGGCAACGCAACAATATGAAATGACTAATTTCTGCACTCTAAAATGCAATACCTATTCTTACTTAAATTAGGTTTGTATGCTTTACTTAAATCTCACTAAATTGTTAATTCAACTCAAATAATGTGAGTAATGTACATGTTTGACCTGGGAAAGGTACAAGACTAAGTTATTCTGAGTAAACTGGATTTGAATATTTTTGTTACTGGAGCAAATGCTTCAGCTCAGCAGTACGCATGCGCAGTAAAGTGCGGGAAGCTTCCAGAATGTTTGTGGACTTGCACATTAGAAGAAACTGAGCATCTTTAAAGGTGAGTTATTCCTCCTTAGTATGTTTTCATGTGTCATTTATGCCTTTACAACTCTTATATGTGGTTACAGGTTTATTTTTCTTGTAAAAGATGATGCATGATCCTTGCAGGCTAATATGCTAATGTTAGCATGGGCTCATGGGTCCACCATTAGCTAAAACTCCCATGCCTTTTACTTGAGAGCCTTTAATGTTTTTGTCCATGTTAAGAGATCAGATTAATAATTTCCTATCTTTCAACTGCAGCCCTTTAGCTTGTTTGTAAGTATAAACTCAGCCTGCTAACGTTCATGTAGCATTAATTTCACTCGGCCATGGAGTGTATGTGGTATTCAGGAACAATCCGATTTTTTTTTTTTAACGGCTCTATGCCTTGAACGGGAGGACTCAAGTCTCAGTTGGTTAGAGCCGTTGTTCTATCAGATAGCCATACGCTGTCAGGATACCATACATGCAGTTAGTACGCATGCCCGCGTATGCGCATTAAGAAGCCCGACCGTCAGTAGAGTTGTCAGTTCAGCATACGCAACAAGTTATGACGAAAATAAGTCGTTAAATTGTTTATAATATCATATAATATGATATCTATATAAATATACATGCATTGTCGTGGTTTCAACGTGTATTTAAAGCAGGTCTGACTGCAACTGCAGTCAACTACAACACATGCCCGTGTAAAACTCATTAACCTACTTAACCGCTAAGTCAGGATGCCATACAGCTGTTAATAACAAAGTGTATGATGTTCTACGTTATGATTCTATGTTGCTGATTAAATAAAATCATATGGTAATGACTGCGTATACATGTCTGAGCTAAGTATGACTATCTGACAACGTATGCTGATCTGACAGAACAGCGGCGGAAAATTAAAGCACGTGGGGTGAAGCAGGTCAAAATGCATCAACACAACGAATCTAATATGGTATAAAAACAGTGCCATACTTGACGGAGTTTGGCTACATCGAGGCTCACTGCAGTAAAAAAGACTTACGGAGCGATCAGATAGCAGGTAAAGCAGCGCACAGCTACAAACACTCACCCGGATTAGCATGACGGTCAGAAAGCTAAACAAATAACCTGGAAAATTATTTAAGTCTTCGAGCTGCGATGTAAGACGCTGGTTCTGCTCTCGCTGTTGAACCGCTGCTACGCTACAGGTAGTAATATTTCACAGATGGAGCTTCGCTTCTGCTCCATCTGGTAGTGACTCTCACACCGAACCTCTGCTTAAAGCTGCAGCATCTAACTTAAAAAAAAATACATTTTACATATGTATTAAAACTTTCGCTGTCCTAACATGAGACAGATAATCTCTGAAAAAATAATCGATCTCCTCCCTGTTCTGCATAATTACTCTGCTCAGTCTGAAACAGCCAATCAGAGCTAGCAGTAATCAGCTAGCCGCCATGCTATCAGGAAGTTTTCATTCTGTAAATCTGGATTGTTTATTGTAATGGAACCTGTTTTTGCCTTTGAATGTTAAGTTTTATACTTGAACTTCTTGGCAATGTTGAGAGGTTTTATTTTGGCTCTTTGTATTATTTAGCCTCTTCAGAGCCTTCATATGTTATCAGTCTGTTAAAGATGGTATTATTGATAGCAGTACAATTTGCACAATGCCTGTTTTGTTTAGTTTTCTTCTTGGAAAAAGTTATTAAAAACAAGTTTTTGTATAAATTAAGGTGAATTCATGGTTCCTTTTTCCACATAATGTAACTGGTAGGGTTTATGATAAAAAATAAATAAATAATAATTATGTGATCGGTATCGGTGATCGGCCCTCATGGGTGATCGGTATCAGTATCGGCAGGAAAAAACCTGATCGGCACATCTCTAGTAAAGGCCAATATAAAAAGAAACTCCATGAAGTTGTAATTGGCTCCAGATAAAGCTGAATTACAAACATGAGGGTCATAAATCACAGTGATGTAGTAGACATGATCCAGATTCTGTTGCATAGTGATGCATCCTTCTGACTGCATGTCTGCCTTCTATCCAGGGTGCAGCAGTGGGCATCGGTGTTCTCTGTTCAGCTCCGAGTCTTTTCAACCAAATTCTCTGGCTCTCTGCTCCTTCAGAAGGTAAAACAAAACCGCCTTAACAGATGCACAAATTTCACAGATGGATATGATTTGATGTGTCACTAAATTTGCTTCATTTGCTCACACTTAGACAAACATCCTTTTTGAATAACACCGAGAATCAGCTTGAGGGAATCAGAACCAACGTATATAAATGAAATCCTGTGGCAAAAAATAACAAAATGCATTTTATATATATATATATATATATATATATATATATATATATATATATATATATATATATATATATATATATATATATATATATAAAGGGGGAGAGAGAGAGAGAGAGAGAGAGAGAGAATAGAATAGAATAGAATAGAATAGAACAGAACAGAAAAATTGTTGGTCTCAGTGGGTAAATTTAAGTGTCACAGCAAGAAGTTAAGGTACGTGGGGACAAGTAATAAAAGTACAATAATAAAGGTAATGTGTAGCTGGGTTTGTTAATCCAAAGCAATGTGTCACATTAAGCTTGTTAACAAGCTTAGGCTACTAGTTTTGTTGTTGTTCAAAGGTGGGTAGTTCTGGTTACATTTACTTGATGAACTTTTTGAAGACAAAGTGTACTTATAGGAGTAGTTTTACTGCACTGCACTTTTTAATTTTACTTGAATAATATTATGAACTTACTTGAGTAAATTGATTTTGCATTTAAAGCAATAGACTTAAGAGAAGTAGACCTCTGCAACGTATGAGCTAATGTTTATGTGAATCCAAGCATGATTGTTCAGCATTTTCTTCATGTCACTGTTTACACTGTTATTGTTTTTTGTAAACATGGTTATTTTATTTGAAAGGTTACATAATCTTCTGTTTATGTATTTATGATAAATTAAATGTTTACTTAATGTAAACATTGCTGTCCATAGCATTCTTGTAAGTGTTCAGTGTTGACAAATTAACAAAATTGTAAATTGAAAGCAAGATTGCTCAGATATGTTTCACAAAGAGGTGCAAAGTGTTGATCATTTTAACTCTACATATCCTTACATAACTCTGATTTCTGATAGAAGTTAAGTGAATTTAATAAGTGGCATTATTTTTATATTAGAAAGCAGTGAGAGAACCAGGAGAATCATGTATTTTCCATTACTTGTATCTGTGCAGTGCAGTTGTGGGTTGGTGTAAAACCCACAAAAAGATGTTCAATTAAATCACTGATTTGTGGGTTTTAGAAGCTACAAAATTGATAAAAGCACAAAAACCACAAACCTAATATTTCTGAACAAATGGAGACAGAGACAATGGAGAGTTTTGTAGACAGTGGAAGTTTGCACTGCTAATTTATTTACCTTCTGTGTGCTTCAAAGGCTAATTGGAATTAGCGATTAACTTAGTCAAGGGTAAATAACCAAACTGCATTTCTTCTGACATACAACAACCTAATCCACTTGAAGTTTTTTCATCTCTTACTATTTAATCACTGTCTGGAGTGAGAAATAAAAAAAAAAACTTATAAGAGCATATTTTCCTTATGGTTTGAACCAGAGATATTTGGGATTACTTGTTGGGTCTCTTACAAATACTCCAGGGAGTGAGATTACGGTACACTTGAAGGTGGATAATTTGACACCAAACATAACATATTTTGAACTTATCTGCTGTTGTTTTTGCTCAAACTGACACCAGATATGCTTTTCTTTTCAGAAACTAAAGGATGTAGAATCCATTATCAAGATTACGGAGCTGAATGGAGATGATTTACTGAGGGACTACTCTGAGGAAATTGAACGAATGTTGGGAAGTAAGATGAAGTCTGTAAAGGTAAAACAAAAACCCCTCCTAGGTTATAATAGAGCATGTTTAAACACAGTGCTAGTAAGACCAAGTTCTTCTTGTGAAAGGCAGAACAAGGTACTAAAATTTAGCTGAATGCTGGGCCAAAGAAAAGTTATATATATATATATATATATATATATATATATATATATATATATATATATATATATATATATATATATATTACTATTTCCAAATATGGCATATACCAAGGAGATGCTCTGTCCCCACTGCTGTTCTGCATAGGCCTGAACCCCCTCAGCCAAATCATCAACAAGACTGGCTACGGATACCGACTTAAGAATGGGGCCACAATCAGTCACCTCCTCTACATGGATGACATCAAGCTGTACGCCAAGAGCGAGCGAGACATCGACTCACTGATCCACACCACCAGGATCTACAGCACTGACATTGGGATGTCATTCGGACTAGAGAAGTGTGGCCGGATGGTTACAAAGAGAGGGAAGGTCGTCCGCACAGAAGGGGTCTCACTCCCAGAGGGAACGATAGCAGACATAGAGCACAGCTACAAGTACCTGGGAATACCACAAGCAAATGGCAACCTCGATGAGGTCACAAGGAAAGGAGCCACAGCCAAATACCTCCAACGAATAAGGCAAGTCCTGAGAAGCCAGCTCAATGGCAAGAACAAGATCCGTGCAATAAACAGCTATGCCTTACCAGTAATCAGATACCCTGCCGGAATAATTAGCTGGCCAATGGAAGAGATGAAGGCCACGGATGTTAAGACTCGGAAGCTACTAACCATGCATGGAGGGTTCCACCCCAAATCCAGCACCCTGAGACTGTACACGAGCCGTAAGGAAGGAGGCAGAGGACTAGTGAGTGTGAGAGCCACTGTCCAGGATGAAACATCTAAGATCCATAAATACATCAAGGACAAAGCCTCAACGGACGATGTGCTCAGCGAATGTCTCAGGCAATGGGGAACAGAGGACGAGGTGCTGGAGGAACCATCATGGGAAGACAAGCCCCTACATGGGATGTACCACCGACAAATAACTGAAGTGGCTGATATCAGGAAATCCTACCAATGGCTGGAGAAAGCTGGACTCAAGGACAGCACGGAGGCCCTCATCCTGGCCGCCCAGGAACAGGCCCTAAACACCAGAGCAATAGAAGCTCAGATCTACCACACCAGACAAGACCCAAGGTGTAGGTTGTGCAAGGAGGCCTCTGAGACAGTCCAGCACATAACAGCAGGGTGCAAGATGCTGGCAGGGAAAGCGTACATGGAACGACATAACCAAGTGGCGGGCATAGTGTACAGGAACATCTGTGCAGAATATGGACTGGAAGCCCCGAGGTCAAAATGGGGAACACCCCCAAAGGTGGTGGAGAATGACCGAGCTAAGATCCTGTGGGACTTCCAGATCCAGACAGACAAGATGGTAATGTCGAACCAACCAGACATTGTGGTGGTGGATAAAGAACAGAGGAAAGCCGTTGTGGTGGATGTAGCAATACCAAGTGACCACAACATCAGGAAAAAGGAGCATGAGAAACTGGAGAAATACCAGGGCCTCAGAGAGGAACTGGAGAAGGCCTGGAAGGTGAAGACCACAGTGGTGCCTGTGGTCATCGGGGCCCTCGGGGCAGTCACCCCCAAACTGGAGCAGTGGCTCAAACAGATCCCAGGAACAACATCAGACATCTCAGTCCAGAAATGTGCAGTTCTAGGCACAGCCAAGATACTGCGCAGAACCCTCAAGCTCCCAGGCCTCTGGTAGAGGACCCGAGCTCAGAGGATGAAAGAGACCACCCGCGGAGGGTGAGAGGGGAATTTTTTTTTTTTATACACACTGCTGAAAAAATTAAAAGGAATACTTAAACAACACAAGTAAATCAAACTTCTGTGAAATCAAACTGTCCACTTAGGAAGCAACACTGATTGACAATCAATTTCACCTGCTGTTGTCAGCACATTCAACTTTGTACAGAACAAAGTATTCAATGAGACTGCCTAGTTTTTTGGTTTGTTTGTTTATTACCATCATTTATAAGTTCGACATATTAATTATTTTTGCCTCTCTATGTAATGGAAACACTGTATCACTGTTTTAAATCATTTAAAAGCAGAATTTGCCTTCTTTCTTGCTTGTTTTTGTCTTAAATATATTTAATGGAATAATCCTTCTCTGTTCTAACAGAGTAGATCATTAATGCTTTCAGTGACCTGTATAAGAACAATATTTTTTGCCCATATTGAAATATTCTTAAGAAAATAATTGCAGATTAAATAATCAGAGCTTGCCTTCATTGATGGTGAGCAGAGCAGCTCTATATGCTTTTAGGTTGGAACTTCCTCCTCTTTTTTTAGGTTTTATTTGTGCTTTGTGGATGCAGAACAGGATGTCGATCTGCTTCTTCATGTTGAGAGTCTGATTTTTAGGTAGTATCCTGCACTGTCATGGTTCTGATTTCTGATTGGCCGATTAGATTGGTTTGCTGCAAGGAAGCTAAATGAGGTCAGGTGTTTAATGAGATGGAGCTGAACTCTTTCCAGGATCCTTCTTTGATTTTGAAGGTACAGCAGATAGAAATCACATAAAGTGGAACAGCTTTCTCACAGAGTTTCTGACTATCTGATGAATTCCTAATAAGCACAAGGCCGTGAAGAATTAAATAATACAATTAATATTATTTTTAACATTTACCCTTTAATCTCTGTGAGTGTAATATTTTAGTTTGTTAGTCTTATGTCTAAAGAAAGATAATTTCATGTAGTTTAAAACCATCATATGAAAAACAAAGTTTTGGTCTGACAGACCAATGTAAACACAAGAGTTAATGCATCTATTTGCGGACAGGCTTTACGTTACAAGATCTGGGTTATGGTCGTTGTTATAAGCAGATTGTTTCAGGCTACTCAAAAGGTTTAGAATTGGTTAAGGGTCTCACTGATTGTCATGCTGATTCAAGTCACTTCAGCTGTATGAACAAATCAAAGTAACTGTTAGGAGATAGAAAATGAAGGTGGTTTGTCCCTTGGAAACAATTCCAGACCACTGGAGTGTTGGAAGTGAAACGGTGTTCTCCAGGTAAGACCAGAACAAACTACAAAGAAACCAGCATTGGTGCAAAACCAATTCTTTTGTTCTAGTCACTGTACACAGAGGTTCTACACATTGTTCGTCCAATCTCTAGTTTTAATTTAATCTTATTGTGTCTGGTCTATTTCTTGCTAGAGGTTAGCAGAGTCTGCAGAAGATGCTGACCTGTACCATGAATACAACAGTTCACTGCAGGTCAGTGGATCCTCCTCTTTGTTATCACACAGATCTGTCTGTCTGCTTGTCAGTCTGTCTATTTATCTAAAATCCTTGATTTTCAAGCGAGGGAGATGCTGTTCCACACACCACTGCCCACACCAAAAACTGTTTTTCATTGATAGACTCAACTTGGCAAATTTTTCATGTAAACAAAAACCTATTTACTGCTCAACCCACGAATGCATTTTCCTTTAAAATGTGGTGCCATTTAAATGGGAAAAGTGACAAGTGTGTGTGTGTGTGTGTGTGTGTGTGTGTGTGTGTGTGTGTGTGTGTGTGTGTGTGTGTGTGTGTGTGTGTGTGTGTGCGTGTGTGTGTGTGTACATAAATATTAGCGTGTGTGAGTGTGTGTCTATCTAATTTGTTAGAGGTATAATTGGCTTGCACTGTTAGATAACGGATAATGCTGACTGTGAGTGAACTGGAGGTAACAGCAGGCTGGTTTGGAGTTGGGGCAGCAACACGCAGGAGCTTTACGACTTCAGCTGACACCTGAAATTAGATTACATCAACTTTAGCTCGCTGTGAGGAAACTGGGTCAACACCAATGCAAGAAATCTTTGCTAAAAAAAAAATCCTATATGAATCCATTAACATAACTAATTTCTGCTGGTTGCTACAAAAACGAAAATAGCAAAAAATAAATAAATAAATAAATAAATAAAATGTTTAAAGACATGCATGTCATGAATATAGAAGAACTAAAGATTCACGATGCCCTTTGTGTTCTTTGGGCAGATATTTATCTTTTCTGAAGTTACCCATCTGACTTTCAATGTAATGTTACTCTAATTTGGCCCAACATGAAGAACTAATCGGCCCATAAACCTATGAACTGGTTGTCCCACCTTTACCTTTAACACCTGCCATTCAGTGTTTGCAATGACTGACATCAAGTTTTTCTATCTCTTTGGAGTAGCACAGGTCTTCTCTTCTTCAAGAAACTGTTTTATATCTGCCAATGTGGAAGGTTTTAAAGAATGTTTGGAGAGTTTAAAGTCATGGCACAGAATTAAGTTCAGAGGTTCACTAGACATCTCCAAATCCAAAATATACTTTTCTTTTCCATCAGTTCTGACAAGGACGTGCTATGTATAGCACCATAGCTACCCTAGACCATCACACTAGCAACATCTTGTTTGTGAGCATAATGTTATCTTTGTCTGTTTGATGATAGGTAATATTGAAGTGTGATTAAAAGAAGCAATAACAGAACTCTGTAGGAGGAAAGACATTTTTATGTATCTACACCAAAGACACTGTCTACAACTCTGCCAGAGTACAGCTCCTCCCACTGATGTCAGATCACATATTTTATCCTGTTTTCATTTAAAGAAATATATATATAGAAATGAGAAAATGTTAAACATACAGAGCATTTCTGAATTTTTGATTTAAGGTCCACATTGAGTCCTTTTCATTTGCTGTCCCAGTTTTTTGCTGATTCTGTTTTCAGAGAACAGACAGACAGCACTGACATGCAGCAATGATTGATATTGAAGAGTTTAATTCCCTTTTACTGTCTCTCAGTTTGATTATTACAACTCCATGATGATCAACACGATGGATGAAGATGGGAACTATGTGGAGCTGGGCGGAGATTTTCCGCTTGAAGAAAACGAACATTTTAACAACCTGCCTGTGAATACGCAACAGAGCACCATCCAGGTTCCCACCAATGTCTACAACAAAGGTTGTGAGGAGGTTCACATCACACAACTGCTTGTGGAAGTAAAATTGCCCAAATCTTTCTCATAATTTTGTCATTTTCCCAAGCAGATCCCAAATTGCTTAATGCCATCTACAACTCTGAGGCTTTGAATGATGTCTACATTAACAACTTTCTGAGAGATCCCACACTTACTTGGCAGTACTTTGGCAGTTCCTATGGCTTTTTTAGAATCTACCCTGGTAAGTTTATCTTGACCTTTCTCATGTTCCTGTTTTTAAGTATAATAAACTGAAAATTTATTTTAATAAATTTCTTCTATGTTTGTTTGTGCCTGTTTTTGATGTGGGAACCTGATGTAATAACATCAGGTTCAAAGAAGCTCTTTCTGAAACATATGTCTCTTTAAAAGTTTTACAAATGTATTTTTTTAGCACATTTTAAAGCATCAGCATTTGACCAAAGTGCTTCACAACAATCACGACAAGCATAAAACAGTACATAGAATAAAACTAGAATAATGTGAAAAAAACAAAGAAGAATTAGGACTTCTAAGAACTTTTAAGTATTTCATACTTAATCAGTTAAAAAAAAGAGTTTTTAATTAACATTGGAAGGAGTGCACACTCTAAGCACTGAGAACATGTAAAGGAATGTTTAATTTCTTCTACGTTTTAATTTCATCTTGAGATATGAAGGAGAAACTGGTTGGTTTACCAAAGTCTTCCCTAAGGTGTGTGGATGTTAGGAAGATGCCAAGACATAGAGGAAGCTGTTTTAGATGATAATGTCAACAAAAGCTTTGTTAGAGGTACTTTCATATAGATAGGAAACAAACTAAATTCTGAAGGATGCCACATATGAGATGAGTGAATGCTACAGGCAGACACTACAACACTAATGATTGAGAGCAACTTAAAAATGTATCTGTAACAGTGAAGTAGTAAACCTCCCTGATGACATGTTATTGTTATGTTATTAATGCAATTATTAGTTTCATGGTCACAGCCAGCCCAGTCATGTTTGAGTTCTCCGATTGAGATCCATTTCTCAGATGCAAATTGTCAAACACACAACTCTTCATTCTAATCATGCAATGCTCCGTTCTTATCATTCAAATCTCCACTCCATTCTAGAACAAATTAACGCAGAAACATTTTCATGAGCTACTAAATAGTGATGCAACTTAAGAAACCAGTGTGCCCCCCTCTATTATTCTTTAGTTTAAACTTAAGTTGTAACGGCATTGAAGTGAACCTGGCAAATAGAGCAGAAAAATTAGGAAAATGTTTACCAAAATTTCTAAAAACACAGATACATGTTTGCTCTTCAAAAAACATGCTTTATATGCACCAAATCTATGTTTGGTTTAAAAACTTGCCATGTCATATAAAATAATCCACTGTTTCCCTGAGTAGTAATACCTATTTGTATCAATGTCAAATTGAAAGGAAAATGGAAGCGCTCATGAACACATTAATAAGACAATTAGCTTAATAGCTAGCACTTATTTATACGGTTATCTTGTTGACTATTTAACAAAAACAGAAAATAAATTATACATTTAAGTCATATGTTTTCTTAATTAGAAAATATATTAATTAAGGTAGAACTGTACCTTCCTTATTGGTTTTGCCCTAATTAAGGAAGTTGAAATATTTTTACCTTGTAAGTGGTCATATTTTAATCTCATTTTGCAGCAGTTTTGAGTGATATGAGTCTCAGGTAATTTTCTTAGTATTGGTATCAGATTATTGTTTTTTAATTGTGACAACCTTCGTGACTGTAAACTTCCTCTTTCAGGTATTAAATGGACTCCTGACAACAACGGTGTGGTAGCTTTTGACAGCAGAAACAGAAATTGGTGAGTTCTGTCCAGTTCTCAGAGCACACTGAAGTCAACATTAGATGTGTATTTTCATATGTTTTGAATCTCTTATTATTTTTTGTGACCTGTTGTCTCTGAAGTAAATGTTGAGAATGAATTTTGGCCATTGAGTGATTCTCAAGCCACTCAATGGCCAAAATCTGATGTAATAGACTATTACATCAGTCTATTACATCAATAGACTGATGTAATAGAGCACATCATTCTATTGACATGAGTCAATAGAATGATGTGCTCTAATAGATTCTCTGATTCACTGACTCCACATTAGTTACTTTACTCTTTCGACTTCTTTTTTACTAGACATGGTCTTTTTCTGCTTACTCATGAGATAAATAAACTGCCCATGCAGAATAATAAAGTCATGGGAATTTATTGTTCTTTCAATGTTTAACACCAGATCATACGGAGCCCCCCAGGGGACATGGGGAATTTTTTTTCTTTTGCGTTCCCTCGCAAAACTTTTGCGTTCCCTCGCAATACTTTTGCGCTCCCTCGCAAAACCTTTTGCGTTCCCTCGCAAAACCTTTTGCGTTCCCTCGCAAAAGGTTTTGCGTTCCCTCGCAATAATCTACTGATCAGTTCATGCGGCATAATTGATACTATAAGCCTTTTTTACGGTGGAAGCCGTACTTTTTGCTTTAATACAAGCTTATAAGGTTTTTCCATGGACTATTGAGTTCTGTCACAATTATCGATTTTTTAAATTTTTATTATGCTCCAAACTTTGCGAGGACTGACCCCCCAGCTCACCCGCTGCCTCATACACACCGAGCCAGCAGCGTCACCTTCCCATTCATACTTCATGACAGTCACTCCCACATCGACACGCCCACCACCAGGTGTCAAAGCCGCTGCTCCTGTCATATCAATAATTACTTATTTCATTCATATTGCTCTTATAGAGCCTCAGTGAAAACGTGTTTATTATTATTAACGCTTTGCTGCAAAAAACTGATTGAAAATCGATTTATTTACTGCATGTTTATGTCTGTTAAAGCTTAGATGGAACGGCACAGAAAGCAGCCCTTTAAACCATTCAGACACGAACACAACAGAGACACAATCAGATGACTTATTACCCCGCGATAATAACTCAATAGTCCATGGAAAAACCTTATAAGCTTGTATTAAAGCAGAAAGTACGGCTTCCACCCTAAAATAGGCTTATAATATAAATTATGCCGCATGAACTGATCAGTAGATTATTGCGAGGGAACGCAAAAGTTTTGCGAGGGAACGCAAAACCTTTTGCGAGGGAACGCAAAAGTATTGCGAGGGAACGCAAAACCTTTTGCGAGGGAACGCAAAAGTTTTGCGAGGGAACGCAAAAGAAAAAAAGTTCCCCATGTCCCCTGGGGGGCTCCGTAAGATCACTGTATTGCATGGCGTATATTTTTTTAGTTAATTGTTTTTTAGCAAGCAGGAATAACTCTGCTCTGTAGAGTTCTGGTCAGACCTGGTTCCCTTAAGTGAATAAACTGAACGGCGACCTGGACCTGTGATCCTCTCTAAAAGACGTTAAGCTGTTTCCTCAGCCAGGTCACTGCAGCCGACATGGCACCATATGTGACTGTTCATGCGCTCTAAATAATACCAGAGAACTGTATGTCCCTGAACATTTCTCCACAAAGCGAGTTTTCACCTGAGACCCCAGACACTGCTAGATCTATGAAAATGTGTTATGAAAAAATAATGTGAGAATACATTTTTACTTAAATAATTAACACTAGGGTCCTGATATTGATCTAAATGTGTCTTTTGCTCCACTGTTTCACAGGTACATCCAGGCAGCTACATCTCCCAAGGATATTATCATCATGGTGGATATCAGTGGCAGCATGAAGGGATTAAAGATGACCATAGCCAAACACACCATTAACACCATCCTGGACACACTAGGAGAGAATGATTTTGTCAATGTCATTGCTGTGAGATGCATTTTTAACAAGTCTCCTTATTCACAAACACACTGCTACTTTGCAAGTGATTGATTAGATGCGCTTACTCAGTTACATTTATTTTCTTTATTTATGTTACACCTTGTTTGTCTAGGGGGTAACATAAGTGTTACACCCCCACAGTTCATAAGTGGGGGCTTGTCCAGGATATTTTTGTTGAACATGACTAGGGGTGTTGTAAACGAATATTTTAGTAATCGAGTAATCTAGCGATTATTCTTACGATTAATCGAGTAATCGGATAAAAAAAAAAGTAAAATGAAATATTGGTAAATCTGGCATAATACCGGTGTTACTATCAGATATCAATGTCAGTCCAATTTTTCATATTTGAGCATCCCTAACAGTTGCTTTTTTGTAGTTTAGAAAACTAACCTGTAACAATAATAGCTCACTTTCTAAGTTAACCAGAAGAAAAGTTATAGAAAAATCTGAAATTATATTGAATTTAATAACAAAGAGGCAGGCTCACAAATGTGCTTATAAAAAATGTCTACAATCCAGCTTTTAGTTTATGTATTCATCTTCAGTGAGTTTAATAGATTAATTAAACTCACCTTGCCACCTAACCTGTTCACGCTTTGGGTTTGAAAATACGGGAAATGCCGCCTGGAGTGGGAGGAGAGGGCGAATGAACGAACGTAAGATGGGTGGAGGGGAGGAAATAGACCAGCGGACTGACGAACCGTTATACCGGGGGACGAACACGGGGGGAAGCAATACGGGATATTTACGACACCTTCACTGGTCACACTCAGAAACTCATCTACCAGCCATGTACGATGCGCTCCGCCACCCGTTTCTTCAGACCGGGATATGAAATTTATTGTGCGGTTCGTCGGTAAAGCTACATTTACACGGTAAGCATCAGCTACTCAGCCGCCCGCCCTGTTCAGTCTATCCGCTCACCTCAGCGCTCTTCCCGCCGTTCGCTTTCAACCAGCAGCCCCGGAGGAGAAATGCTGCCGTACTCCAGGCATTCCCCCAGTCATTTTAAGGATGCTTATTGGTTCCCCAAAAACGATAAAAAGTCGGGCATTATCATCAATCAATAAAATCCCCATGGGCCAATCTTGAAGATTGGACTTTATGCCGCTGAGACTTAGCTTTTGTCAACAACTCAGAGGCGGAAGTGAGAGCTCCGCGCAACGCAAATGAAGTCCTGGCCGGAACACGGTGCGCTAACTAATAAAACATAAATTAACGAAGCTTCGAGGCAGGTAAATTTTCCTCGAGGAATTTTAGTAATCGAGGTACTCGAATCATTCGAGGAATCGTTTCAGCCCTAAACATGACAAAGTTTATTTTGAAAATTTTGTGGCAGACCCTACTATTGAACAAGTTATTGACTGTAGGAAGGGTGATCTGTTTGACATTACTGATCATTATGAAATACCTGTGTTGAAATCATTACTTAAGAAAGACCTTAAGTCTGTTGTTTTAAAAGGATGATCTGACAAAGGAGTGAACCAACACCAAATAAAATTTGAATTTGTGTCTCTATTATTGATACTTTGTTAGTTAGAAGGGGTGGGACAAATTGATCCTTCAATTTTGTGCTTATACCACCATACCACTATTGTGTATCAGACTTTTATTGCAGAAGTGTTGGAAACGTGAGATCATAGTAAAATAACTGTTCACATATTGTCAGTTTGCATACATAATTTGATCACTAAACAAACCAGGTTAGCAAAATGTAATTTTTGGACATACTAAAAAATTATATCATAGGAGCACCACAAGTCCCACACATGTATACCTCATACGTACACCATTGTTACAAAATCACCACAATTGTGATATAAAAACCATAACATTACATCCAGACATTTGTCTCACCTCAAAATACTGGATCCTTGACACTCAAAGTTAATATGGCTATTTTTTTCTGACCATATAGAGCATTGAAATGAAGTTTCCACACAATCAACTGATCCTTTAAGACATAAGACTGCTCTGTCACAAAAAAAAGAAACACGATTTGTCCTGATACAACAGAATCCTGCAAATTCCAGATATCAATTCAAAGGGACCTAATGTGCTCTTTCACATGTGCACATCATAACAGGAGTGAGTCAGAAGTGGTACATATGCTATAAAGCCTCAGCAGGAGCCGGAGCCTCGTGTGCTTTCTGAATGTACTTTTTCTTTTGTCTGCCTCTCTGTAGTACACTGACTATGTTCGCTATGTGGAGCCATGTTTCAGAGGAACATTGGTGCAGGCTGACTTGGACAACAGGGAGGTAAGATAATTATCATCTTCTTTAGAGAGATTAAAGAGCTGAGCATGCATCTCAGCTGACATTTAACACACACACACAACTTCTAACATCAATTTCATGGCCTGCTTCTAATGCCACTACACTATGCTAATTCACTAGGTTAGAGTGTAATTTGACCTTCAGGGGATGGGGCATTCTCAGTGGTAATTAGGTGAAAGGTGGGTTACATCCTAGATACCTCAACAGTCCATCTAAGGGCAACTCAGAGACACAAGGGACAAACATCCAGACTTACAGAAACCATCAGTTATTTGGGCACTTAGAGAGACAAATTGAGCTAGCATGTCTATATATAGACTGTAGGAAGAAACTGGAATATCTGAAGAGAACCCACTCACTCCTTTTTCTGGAAGCCTATTACTGTGGTTAGTAGCCTCTTATGCCTCATTTCCACAGAGAGTTAAGGTACAGGTCAGTTCTGTATGCTAGTTAGTCTATTTCTGTTGTAAAAGTGACTTGTATATAGCTAACCCAAACTGCAACAAGCTCAAGGCATTGTAGTGCATCACAATTGTTGTCACACTCATATGATGCCACGTTGGATGTATCTTTTTAACCCAGGTTGATACCAACTAGTGTTGGAATTGATTTTGTGGCCATAAAATAGCATCAGAATAGCAGCGCTCCATGGTGCTTCTCAGTGCAAACAAGGTAATACTGTAATAGTATAAAGATTATCATACAAAATGTCTTCATCACTGTTTTATTCAGTCTCTTGAATAAAACAGAAGAGCACAAGTATCTTTCCTTGTTAGAACAGAAGTGACAAATGTGTGTTTTACCATCACAGCTGTTTTTGTACAGTTTCTACCATGTGGCCAGAATTCTGTAAGTGTTACATCTGGTGTAATAGAGTTTGCCATTTCTCTTTCAGCACTTTAAGCTGCTGGTGGAGGAGTTGCATGTTAAAGGAGAAGCAAAAATAAAGAATGCCATGAAGGAGTCTTTTAAGATCCTAAATGAGGTTTGTTTATTTTTGGCTTGATGGGTTGGAAGTCAGTTTTGCTGTTTTGCTGTTTTTCAATAATCATTCAGAAAAGAATGCCTTGAATCTGGAAAGGAGTTTTACTGATCATCATCTTTTTTTCCCATCTGTATGTTTGTCTACAGGCGAGGATGAATGGTCAGGGCAGCATGTGTAACCAGGCCATCATGCTAATCACAGATGGAGCCATGGAGGACTTTGAATCTGTCTTTGAAGAATTTAACTGGCCAGAGCGCAGGGTGAGGAATAAGAAGGAGTTCAATAATGTTCTTACCAATATGATTTTAGCATCAAGGTTTCCATCTTCCCCTAGAGACTGTTGTTCATTAGCCTGGTAAAAGACAGCCTCTTGTTCTACTCTTTACTGGACCTTTGGCTATTGAGAAACTATTGCATGCTGGAGGCATGAACTCTGTTGAAGTTTTAAAGGGCTGAATCAGATTTTACCAATCGCTAATGTTTGGCTATGACCTATGTATTGCGCCAGCTTGATTATGATGGAAGCTATGTTATGAAGCTTACCGGAAATTGATGAAAATTTAAATGCTGTAAACAACCCCCTCACCACCCCCTGCAAAGAGACACATGCTGAGTTGAACAACATCTTTGCATCATCATCTAAAATATCTTAAAGACTCTTGCTCTGATTTAATTCCTCATTATTTGGAAGCGTGGCCAACACAGACTGAATGACTTCATTCACTTCCTCTGCTGCCTCTGCCAAACTAGGCTAACTACATTTCTAAACAGAATTGTCTGCACATCTTACCAGTTTTGAGGTCAGGACCATTCCATAAACCTGATGGCCGTCTCCTTTATTCATTCCAAAATCTGTTTTGATATGTACATGGAATCAGTGTCACCACTGTCCAAGCTCATCCAGTTAACCCATATTAATATTAAATCAGATCCAATAAAAGGTCATTTCAAGGGTCAGGCATGGCAGGTTCTATATTTGCCCTTGACTTTCCTCTCTGTATGGTGTTTTTTTTAATGCTGGGGCTAAAGTTCTGTTTCAGCATGGTGTCTGAAATTACTCATGTTTTACCTTTTCAGAACATCAGTGAATGGATTTTCAGATTTCTATTTGTAAAAAAAAAAAGTTAAGTGATGTATTTTCTTTCCTACTTTACAATTATTCACAACTTTATGTTGATCTATCACATAAAATGCATCCAACTTCAAGTAAACAATGTGCAAAATAGGAACATATTTATTGTATGTTCATAAAGTTCTACGTTTGTGACAATAAAAGGCTCACTGATGGTTTCCAACTCGTCCAACAGAGCATAAACATTGTTTGCATTTAGAAAAGATCACTGACCTGGATTTTTATGGATGAGGTGTTTTCCCTAAACCCTCTCATCTGGCTTCTCTCGCAATACTGAACTGTACTTTTTATGTGAGCATGATTCTTTCTACCAATTGAAAACATCTTCAGTACAACATTTAATAATTTGTCAACATTGTATATAACACGCCTTTCCATTAACATGATTCTCTGTTTAGGTTCGAGTGTTCACCTACCTGATTGGTAGAGAGATGACATTTGCTCAAGCAACCAAGTGGATCGCTTGCAACAACAAGGGTCAGTCCAGTATGTGTGTGTGTGTGTGTGTGTGTGTGTGGGTGTGTGTGTGTGTGTGTGTGTGTGCGTGTGTGTGCGTGTGTGTGTGTGTGTGTGGCTATTGCTCTGAATGGGCACAGTCATAAAGACTATGATCTTGTGGTTTCGTCAGGTTACTACACACACATCTCAACTCTGGCTGACGTTCAGGAGAATGTCATGGAGTATCTGCATGTGCTCAGTCGACCAATGGTTATCAACCACGACCATGACATCATCTGGACAGAAGCCTACATGGACACAGTGGTAAGATGACCCGTCCACATTGCAGCACAATCACTTGAGTGTCCTTTCCCCGAACATGATGCACATTGCTCATCATCTTCATTTTCATTTTCTTCATGTCTGTATCTTCATGTCCATCTGTCTTTTCCTTAAACTGTATTTGGACTCATTCTCCCATGAACCTGTTGGCCATGCAACCCACTCTGGCAGCTTCCCAACACAAAGGAGGTAAAAAATAAAATAAAATAATAAAAAATAAATAAATAAAAAGAATAATACAACCTTTTTACTGTGAGATGAAAGTTGACCGTTTCTGGCATATTTATTTCTTTAAGTTCTTTTTTTCAGCTCTGGCCAAATATTTGATACTATTGCAAACTTTGTGCTCATAGTTAATTTCTTCCATTATGGTAGGAGCCAAATATTTTATCAACATGCTTATTATGTTATTAGTTACTGTCTGCTAGTAAAGTTCCCACAATCTGGATTCAAAGCATTCGGTTAGGGTAAACTTGCGCAGCACAAACTTCAGCTGAAAAGAACTGCAGAAAACAGGGACATAATCTGACATTCTTCACACTACTGGCTGACATTGGCAGTGTTGTCAACATGCATTTAAAATGTCCTTTATTTTACACAAAGAAATTCAGCTTCATAATGCCATCTGGTCAATCAGTTTTCTGCTGTCTAAAATTATATTTTTTTGTAAATGCCTTGTTTTGAATATGTACATATATAAACTGAATTGAATTAATGAGGAACCATGTTCTTTGTCTTTTAGCTTTTCTACACCAAAGCTCAGAGTCTGCTGCTGATGACTTCAGTGGCCATGCCAGTTTTCAGCAAGAAGAAGGAAACAGTCAGTTCAACAATTCGCCCTATGATATTCTCTGAAAGTCAGATATATATTTATTTGTTCAGATACAATATTTAATCCACATTTATGTCTAAATTATAATGGAACAACTCTCTGAACAATTGATAAGTGAAGTTTATCATACATGGCTGAAGTACATTTTTTTTCATTTTCAACATAAAAAAAACATAAAAGTTATGAAAAACAATATGTGGACATTACCCACAATAGTAATCATGTAAAGTAGGTGTAAAACCAATCAGTGAATACAATAAATAAGAAATATAATATTACAAATTCTTAAAAAATGTTCAAGTTATTGCTTTGCACACATTCAAACATGATTGAGAATTTATACCAACGTCCGACCCAAAATAGAAACAAATCCGAAACAAAAAATCAGCTTAGATCTAGTTAATAGTTTTCATAGTGGAAAATATTCATATATTAACAGAAGACATTTAAACAGTGACATTACCAGAGAAAGGAATAACTGAATCACTGAAACATGACGTTAAGAGAGGTTGTGTGTAAACTCTGCCTTCATGATGCTGCCTGTCTTCAGCTGTCGCATGGCATCCTGCTGGGTGTGGTTGGCACTGATGTTCCCCTCATGGAGGTGATGAAGCTGGCGCCGAGATACATAGTGAGGCCGAGTGTTCTTCACTTCTCCAGCTTTTCAAAACTTTAATTCACACACTTGTGAATAAAGCTGACAGCAGTATTTTGTGTTTTATCAGCTGGGGCCACATGGCTACGCCTTCCTCCTCAACAACAATGGTTACATCCTGGCTCATCCTGACCTCCGACCTCTGGTGAGTACAGCTTCTGAATACTTTCTTTTCTGCCGCAGTGATGGATAAAGCAGAGCTGCTGAGCATCAAACTAAATCCAAACTTAATGTTCAGCAATAGAAAGATGTAAGAAACTGGCAGTCACTGTCACTGACTGCTTAGCAACAGAACAGACTTTAAGTCATCCTTAAAATCCTCTTCAATTAGTGGCCAAAGATCAGAACAGGTCAGACATAATATTTTAGTTTATTTTTTTTTCTAAAAGCAGAACATTACTACCTTTTTTTTACTTTATGCTGACAAAGGATAATCATGACAACAAACTCCAACACTCGATAAATGAGGCGTGTTTATCCAAATGTTAGAGGGATTTAAAGTGATTATATTAACGTGTAGACAATGGAAACAAAAGTATGCTTGTATATTATTCACTAGATCAATTTTGATGGAAAATATAGAACAGTAAGTTATTCAGTAACACAATATTTAAGAAGGGAAAAGTTGAAGGATGCACAAAGAATTTAACAAAAAAGTAGAAAAAATTATACAGAAGGAAATGAAAAGGAATGCTCTGAACATTCTCTGTATGCTCTGAACTCAAAGACCACACATTAACATAACCCAATAACATATACGTACACATATATAGTTAGCACAAAATTAGAGTAATTTGTGTTTGGTCTATCACTTTTTTATATCAATTCTTCTATAAATAAATCTTTACAAAATCAACTGGTGCCATAGATTAGGTTCCTTTGCCCATGTCAGGCAGTTTATTTTGTTATTGACTCTGATTTTTTGTCCTGGGTGAGTGAAGTCTGGCCAGCCCTTTGAATATTTTAGCAGGGACCCCAGCTCAGATACACAGTAACGGTGCTCCTCTGTCCTACAGTATAAAGACGGTAAGAAGCTAAAGCCAAAGCCAAACTACAACAGTGTGGATCTGTCAGAGGTGGAGTGGGAGGACACAGAGGAGATGGTAAACACACACAGGATTAAGACTAAAATGGCTGCAATTTAAATCTGAATGTATTCAACAGTAAAGACTCAATAGATTGAGTCTGTGGACCTGATTTAGTTATGTGAAGAATCTTTTTGCACTATTATTGTAATCTGTCTGCCGTACTGATTGTAGGGCAGACAGATATTTGCTTAGTAATTGTTCACGTGGATGCAAATGTTGTGCTTTGGTATTGTTCACTTCTATCTAGTCTAATTTTGTATTTTTATTCTTACAGCTGAGGACACCTATGGTGAAAGGAGAGACAGGCAGCATGACCCTGAACATCAGAGCTTCTGTGGATAAAGGGGTGAGAAAGTTCTGTACAACAAAAGCTTCTTATTCCATCCTGCTTAGAGTTGACTGTAGTCGATTAAAATGTGTTATATTAATAACTCCTGCTCACCCACAGTGACTGTTTTTACCAGAACTGTTGTTGTAACTCGGTTCATGTAAAAACTGGAGCTAAAAACTGGGCGTCTCACAGGCAGGAAGTAGTAGTGATATTATTCTGACTGCTGACTGTGCTCAGGGAAATCTTCATAAACTGGAAGATTAATAGACAGGTTCGGTTTACGTTAATAAGTTAACCCACAATTCAGTTTATCTTAAAATTAAATATTAAATCACATAAATAAGAAAGGATTTTTAACACAGAAATGTATGTTCACTGTATGTATCTGGAATCAGTTCTTCATCAAGCCTGCTTCTGTTTTAATCATTGCTTGTCAGGTTTATGCTAAGTTTTGTTTGTCTGAAAGGAGAACAGTCTGCAACTGAGCAGCAGTCCACAGTCCTTTTTTATGTATCCCAGCTGAGATGCTTCCAGCATTGTCTGTCAAGACTGGTTTAACAATGTTGCTTTTATCCCTGTTTCTTGTCCTCGCCTTTTTCTACTGCGCAACTTCCACACTTTGAAAAGCCGACTTCTTTGAGCAGAGCCTTCCCCATAAGAGAACCTTAAAATAAAATGTATAGATTTCAAACCTCAGATTCTTAGAGCTGCCACCCAGGAAAAATAAAAGCAGAACTATATTGAGTTAAACGTGAAAACCTTTTGTTATAACTTCACTTACATGCTTTTCTATTGATCCTTTGCAATATTATAATATTCTGATAATTTTCAAAGCTAACAGAACTAACTGGTTGACGTATCACTGTGTGTGATGAATCTATATAAGTGTGAGAGTTTGAATTGAATTCCTGTAATAATGTTTTGATGTTATTCTGATTTATTGACATGTATCATGTTCTAAACATGCTATGGGCAATTTGATTACAATTTCTGTTTTGAATATTGCATGATCAGATGTGTTTTTTTATTCAACAGAAAAGACCAATGTACCTCACCAACAACTACTTCTACACAGACATTGCTGAAACGCCTTTCAGGTATAACACAGTTCATCTTTTCGTTTTTTCATGCTGTATATATGTTGGATTCAATACTCTTATTTTCTTTTGTTTGTTTCAACAATTTCCATATACTTCAATATATACAAATGGGAAAGATGTGCTGAAATGAATGTTCTTTTTGTGGCTTGTGTTCTTCAATAGCATCAGTGGAATCTACCAGTTGTTTATTCAGTATAAAGTTTACCTTTGTCCCTGTCTTTACCCGTTAGCTTTGGCCTGGTGCTGACCAAGGGTCACGGCAGTCTGATGTTTACAGGAAATGTATCAGTGGAAGAAGGTAGGATTTTCGGTTATGGTTTTACAATATTTCCTCACATCTTTTTTTAATCCCGGCCAAAAAAATTGCCGCAAAATGCGGTCATATGTTTTGGTCACCCCCATGTGACCAGCCATAGGATTGTCATGAGCAAGATTTAAAATGGCAAGACGAAATTTCTGTGGTACCACAATTTGATTAACTGCCCGCCAGTCATCCTCTGCAGTGGCCTGTGATGGTGTCCATTTACGCACCAACAGGCCATCTACACAAAAATATCCCTCGTGCATTTTCTCAATTTCATCATTTGACACAACACGGTTGAACAAAGGGACAAGAGAGGGATCACGACTTTGTTCCAGAATAAGATTTCCCCTCGACATGTTGTCGTAAAGAGCCTCCCCCTGGTCCACATCATGTGAAGGTGCCACAGGTGTAGAAGGCACCGACGTACCTGCAGAATCCAAGTTGCTTTCCCCATTCAAAGGGTCATCTGATAAGCTGCGTTCCTCCAGGTTGATCACATCACCGATGTCCAGTTCCATGTTTTCCCGGGCCATAGCTCGAGTAACCGCACACACGGGAAACACCTTTGGATATTTTCTCTGCAACTCATCTGGGGCATCTGATATCACTGGAACTGTTGTAACTTCCGGATTAATCAAAATTTTACCCCCTGCCAAATCGTTTCCCAGAAGAAAATCAATCCCTTTTATTGGGAAAACTGGACTTGCGGCCACCACCACCTCACCAGAAACCAACTTCGAAGTCAAACAGATGCGATGAAGAGGGATGCGTAAGAAATTCATTCCAAGACCTTGCACCAACTCATATGAATTTAGAAAGGTCTCATCATTTAACGGCAGAACACTATCAAGAATAATGGATCTAGATGCTGCCGTGTCCCTCAAGATTGTTACAGGTACTCTTTGTCCGCCCGCTATGGAGACACTCCCAGTCATGAGAAAAGGTGCATAAATTCCCAGCTCTACGTTCCCCGCCTCGCAGGAAACTAAAACTGGGGGTGGCTTAGCTGGCGTGGCCGCTGTAGCTGACAAAGGCTTCTTGTTGAGCAAAAAACAGTTGGCCATAATATGACCACGCTTATTGCAATGAGCGCAAACTGGCCTCCTACCAACTCCACTTTCAAAGCGATGTTCCACCTCAACGTTGGGCTTCGCAGGAGGCGGGGCACTACGCAGCGGCACATAAGGCTGCCTGTCAAATACATTTTTATGAGTCAAAACATACTCATCCGCCAATACAGCCGCCTTGGAAATTTCAACAACCTTATGTTCATTTATATACGTTACAATCTGCTTAGTTAGACAGTTCTTAAATTCTTCCAGCAGAATTAAATCACGTAACTGACTGAAATTTTCCACGCCCAGTGCTAAACACCAACGATCAAAGAGGACCTCCTTGTCATGGGCAAATTCTACATAACTCCGACCTTCATCCTTAACAAGACCGCGGAACTTTTGCCTATACGCTTCCGGCACAAGTTCATATGCTTTGAGAACAGCTGATTTCACTGAGTCATAATTCAAACTGACGTCAGACGGAAGTGAAGCATAAACCTCTTGAGCTTTCCCCGTAAATACGCACTGCAATAATAACGGCCAAAATTGCTTTGGCCATTGTAATGATATAGCCACTCTCTCAAATAGGACAAAATACATGTCCACATCATTTTCGGAAAAGGGTGGTATCAAACGAATGCACTTGCTCATATCAAAGGTAGAGGAACCCCACGGGGCAGTCGAGCTGCTCACTTCAAGCTCTTTCAAACGAACTTCTTTATTTGCTTCAGTTTCCAATTTACGCAGTTGGAACTCATGATCCAATTCCCGTTCTCTGAGATTGAGACGGCGAAGTTCAAGCTGTAGTTCCAATTCACGAAGATAAAAAGAAGTTTTTTCAGTCCCAGCGCCCTGACAGTCTTGATGACCAGTATGGGCATCAGGGCTAAGCAGAGGAGCCGTGTCAGAGTTAGTTTGAATGTCAGCACCAGAGTCAACCTGTGGACCAGCATCAGAACCAACGCGAGGAAGAACGCCAGCGTCAATCAGAGCAGAAACAATCTCAGATTTCATTTCCGCCTTTTTTAACTGCTTAGAAACGGAGATCGAAAACTCACCAGCAATTAATAAAAGCTGATCCTTTGTACAACAATCAATTTGCTCGATTGTAGGATTGTCCGAAAACTCTTCCAGGCTAAACTCCATTTCGGTTTAGAAAGTCGTAACAAACTAAAACGAACAAAACGAGAACCAAAGACGCTCCTTGCAACCCACAAACATCAATAAGTGCCGGAAATCCGCCCAAATATGACGAGCCCCCAATATGTTACGGCCCGCACAGGGCACACAACATAAAAGGTCCAGACCAAGTTATATAAAACAAAAGTTTTATTCAGACTGTGGCTGGACATAGAGGTACTGGGGAATCGTGGCAAATAAACAAAAGAGTGGGAGCATTCACAAACCAGCCAGCAGTTGGCCGTCGGATTCGGGCCGCTCCCCTCGCCCAGCCTCGCCGGATCATTCACCCTACAACCAAAAACCGGAAAAACCTCGGCTTGGCCAACGATCCCCAGACCTAACAACACAAAAGGAAAGTTAACCAACAAGAAAACACATTGAAGGAGCAGGAGCGAGGCATGGAGACACGCCACCAACCAGGAGCTCTCCCAACTTCCTCGCTGCTCTGGTGGGTGGGGCTTGATCCCTTTAAACTCTCGCCAGCCAATCAACTGCAAGAAGAAAACAGCAATTAAACAGGGATTCATTCACAATAGTGACAGGCGCCCGTCACATCTACACACCAGCAATATTTTATCTTGTCATTATAAGAAATCAAACAATATGTTCAACTCAGTTGGATTATCTGACAGTTCTCTTGAATGCTGTAATTAATGCAGAGTGAATGAAACATCAACACTCTTGCTCTTCAACTGACATCAACTCCTGTGATTTATTTTACTGACTTACATATTTTTACTTTCCAATATAGGTCTGCATGATATGACCTCCCCTGACCTAAGCCTCGCCTCTGAGTGGTACGTCTGAAATGCGAACTGACATTTAGAGTAAATCAGGATAATTTATAGACCTTCTAACTCCATTTAGTGACAGACAAACAGCTGTTAAAATTACCCCCAAAACAACTCTAAATTATGCAGATGTTAAATTGTATTTTACAGCAATGGTACAACAACATATTTACATTTATATATTTGAAACAAAATTACTGAAAATATGGAATAAAAGTTTTTCAGTCCCACTTATCATGTCAGTGAAAAATGTTTTTCATACATTTTCCAATGCAAGAAAAATTGAATATTTCCATTGTTAGCTGCGTATATTCAATATATAATTTGCATGTTAAAGTTGGAGATGATTTTGCATTACAGATGTTTAAGAACTTTTGGAGTCAAGTGAAATGCTACAATAGAAATTTAAACAAGTTACTTTCTTAATGTTAAAATGCAAACATACTTTAGGAAATTATTATAATGTGCACTGAATTGTTCTCATTGTCCATATGCTTTTCTTTATCTATCGTTTCATTTACTGGATGTTGATTGTCCAGCTGCTGTGCGTTCTGCACATATGTGCTTTAACACCTGCTGCACACTTCACGCCTCGGTGGGGAGTGTTACAGAAAAGCTCCATTCTGAGAGCTTGTTTCAAAAGCTCTGATCACTGGTGACGTGTTAACAATCAGCTGGACCTCAACAAAAATGTTCTGATTTCACTGAAAACCAGGCCTGTGTGAACAGAGCCTGTGCTACATGAGCTCAGACCTGGGGTGGGATATTGAGCATAGCCATCCAAAATGAGTGTAGAAATCACTGTTCTTCCTCTCCTTCACCAGTGGGAGCTGTAGGAATCAACAAATCAGGCTTCCAACTGGATCAACGGTCCTTTGCTTTGTTTATCCAACTGTCAAAATCTTTTCTTCTACAGGACTTACTGTGAGACAGACATCGACCCAGATCACCGAAAATACACCCAGCATCAAGCGGTCATCAGATACCTACAGGGGAAGGAGCCTGACCTGGAGTGTAGGTTTTACCTCCTCACAAAAACATCTTAACATTATTTCAGTAAATTTTTACAGTTTGCAGATTGACGTGCTTCTATTTCTATTTGATTCCACATTTGTTTTGGCTTTAGGTGATGAATTGTTGCTCCAGCAGATATTGTTTGACGCCGTGGTAACAGCCCCACTGGAGGCTTATTGGAACTCAGTGATGCTTAATGACAGGTGAGACCACTGAAACTGAATCACGTGTGAGCTCACAACTGGACTATAATCTGCTGCTGTAATTTAAGTTCTCTGGTAGGAATATGTATGTGTCATGCCTGTCTAATGTATTGTGGCGTGGTGTGCAGGGTGGAGCCGGGGGTCGAGACAGCTTTTCTTGGGACTCGCTCGGGGCTGATGAGGTTAATGAGATATGCAGGAACGGAGACCAGAGTGGCAAAGTAAGGATGAGAACACCGACTCAAGTCATAGTCTGTCTCTGTAGCAGAAAGTAAATCTCACTTACATAACAGAATGTGTAGATAACGCATCACACTGGTGGGTCTCAATAAATTAGAATATTATCAAAAAGTTTGTTTATTTTCATAGTTCAGTTCAATAAATGAACACGGTGTATAGATTAAACCTTTATTTCAGTTAATTATGATGATTTTCCTCTAAAAAAAACTACGAGAAACATGACATTAATTTATTAGAATAAAAAGTATGTTTAATGCCAAGTTAAAGGTTTTTTTAATATGTACTTTTAGTGTAGTAAACAGATTAGAGGTATATATGTTTTATTCTGATGTACTTTTATCTGAACAAATCTGATGTTTAGTGATGTTCAAAATCACTATCACTAAAAATGATATTGAACAAAATCACTTTCAGTTGATTTTGTTCAAAACACACAAAATAAAATTTGATCTAAAGTAAAATTTATCGCTTACAGAAAATTCCTGACTCCATTGGACAAAAACAACCTGTTCACCATCGACCATTTCCCCCTTTGGTATCGCCTGGCCGTGGAAAACACTCCTGGGAGATTTTTCTACTACGCTGTTAATGACAAAGGTCTACACTCTTATATCTCTTAACCAAACATATTTGGTTTGTATTCTTTGCAAATAACCAATCAGAAAATATGTGAGTTTATTGAAAGTGATTGTTCTCCTAACAGGAGTGAAGTATGTTATAGCAACAACAGCTGTCACCGTGTCATCTGGAGACAAAATGGCCATGGCTGGAGGTCAGTGTCACTGCTGTAGTCCTGATCTGCTTTCTGGAGAATGTCATGTCAAATGCATTTTCTCTTTTCATGGAGATTTTCCTGATGTTGCCTGGTCTGTGGTACTTACGCTGACCACTAACAGTGGTACGGATTGATCAGGATAAAGGAAATTAAAAAAAACAACATATCGTCACCTTACTAAAAAAAGAGTCCTAAGTCAATTTTTTTGCCAAAAGTATTTATTTATTTATTTATTTATTTATTTATTTATTTATAAATTTATTGCCTAAATAAATCACTTTTGACAAAAAATGACTTATTTTAGGAAAACTGTCAAATTTAACTCAAATCTACTGATGCTTCTGATATATTTTTATTTACATACAAAAAAAAAACAAATTGAGACATAGTTCAGAATATGTCGCCTGCAGCTGCAGAATATTAGTTGGTGGGATTTAACTGATCTTGTTGATGGGGGATTACAATATAAACCCTCTCTGGAGCAGCTGGAGAAGGATCAATTCAGTCCCTGACAGATCAGTCACTACAGAGGATCACTAATGTCAACTTGCCACATTTTAATGATATAAAAAAAATAAATCCTTCCAAATCTAGCATTCTGTATAACTCAGCTGAAAACTAAAAAAAAAAAAAAAAAAAGTATCAATCTGGCTGCTAAAATGTTCATAGTCTTAAACCACTATTTCATGTTTTGCTCGACACTCTGAACATCACACCAAATATTATTTTAAAGTAAATCTAATGAAACTTCAGGTTGTGCATAAGAATGACATGACACTGTCATAAACATGACATGACTTCTGTTATGAAGAGGAAGGAATCTTCATGAATCTTTACGACTGTTGTCATGACATATAATTTGGTAAATAATGACACTTTTCATTCAAAGTTACATTAAATTTTGCATTAAAAGTTCATTAAATGTGTCAACTTTGCTTGAAAAGTGTCATTATTTACCAAATGACACGTCATGACAACAGTCATAAACATTCATGAAGACTCCTTCATCTTCTTGTTATGTCATGTTTATGACAGTTTCATGTCAGTCTTATGCACATGTGACCGGTGGACTTCTGCGTTGTGTGTGTTATGTGGTGATCAGACAAACCACAAGACACCAAGTCTGGGTTTGGAGGCGGTCTCCGTTTATTTAATCTGTCAATCGGGAGATATTAGCATTAGCACCTAGCATGTGCTCCAACCTGATCTATACAAAATAACAGTGTTAGCATGCATCAAATGTTATAAAGGCGTAATAGCAACTCAAATGAAAATATCCAAACAGTTATTAATACAGCAGGAAAAATAAACATTTGAACAATATAAATTAAAGGATTACAATGGATTATAAAACTTGCCTCTCCCCAGTGGAACGAATAACAAAAGGAAAAAGGAAATTAATAACTTAATATTTATAAATAATCCTGGAGGACCCTGAACAAAAGAAGAAGAAAATAACGCAGAGTTAGAGGACCAAACCCCTTATAGTAGACTCAGAGGATCACAAGAACAGTCAAGTATAAGCGGACAAATACATGAAAGGACACATTTTGTGTAAATATACAATTATTAATATAGACCCAGTTACACACACACTGTCAAATAAATTGTAACCATTTTTTCTAATTTGTTAAAGCTTTAGTGTTGAACCACTGCGACCTTTATGTGTGTTCCTGTTTTGATAATAATAATGATAATTCTGATAATGATCAGAAATTTTCCTACTGCGATGTAAGTAAAGGACTTTTGTAAAAATTCTGACCCATCTGTCAACACAGCAGGGGTCCTTGAGATAGATATTACGAGAAGAAATCAGGAAAGCATAATGCCCCAGGTTTATAAATAAAACCTACCTCAGATGATTCACAACTTACACATTTTTTTAAGGGATTCAATTGGGAATCACAGCAGATGCTGTCATTGTGATGTAATTTAGCCAAAAACTGAACTTTGTGAAGTTATTTTGAAAAACAAAATACTGCTGAGAGAAATGAATTGCTATCCTTAACTTGATGAGCAGAGCAACTGAGGTTGAGATAATGTTTCAAACAAGTTTATTCCTCATAAGAGAAAAACTTCCAGACAAATTCTTGATTATTAAGGATTGGTCATGTGACGTCCTCACGTGTTTATGCAGCATTTGATTTTTAAAATGAGAGTTGCCATAAATGTTGTACCTTGACAGAAGGGGTTTGTAGTTCAGAGCTTCTCCTCTAGGTAGCAGCAGAAGTCTGGAATTATTTAGTTGTAGTTGTTACATTAAAGCTTAAAGCTGGATTCTCTCATATATCAGGTCTCAGTCATTGTCTGTCCTGAGAAGGTATGATAGAAAAATACTAAATTAACATAATTTACAAGTTGTCAAATATGAAACAGACATGACTGTTGGGAAACTAATTTAATTTGCATTGCTGTGCATCTTAAGCTTGTACTCAGATGCTGTGAAAGAGAAAGGAAAACACAAATAAAAAAACTAGAATGTCCAGATGTGCCAATAAGCACATATATAGGTTTCATATGAAGAGCACCAATGCATTTAAAATGTGCTACAGTTTTTAAACTTCACCTAGTCTAACTTGTTAAATTAGTTGTACAATCACTCCACGCCCAGAGTTTTAGCACGGTGGCAGAATTGCAGAGTTTCTCCCTTTAGACACTGTTTGAGAAATGAAGAGCAAAGCTGCCAAAACAATTGGATCTCAGCATGTCAGAAGCTGCTGATTCGATATCCATACACAAAGTCACAGCCGTCTTTGGATGTGTCAGTAGATAAAGCTGGGACGTCATCCAGGTCAGTCTCAGTTCCAGACTTGGCTATCAGAGGCTGACCGCGGCTCTTCATCTTTCTCTGGTACCGAGCCATGAGTGAGGCATACACACAGCCGTAAGTTGCTGCAACAACCATCATGATGCACACTGTGCCACACACCACTCCCGCCACTATTTGTGTGCCATGTGCCCTGCGTACGCTGACTGGCCTGTGTCGCTGCCGAACACACTCATCCATGCTGCTGAGCCGCCCTGGTGGGCAGGAAGGCTTAGTGGCCTGATTCAATGCAACATCCTTGGTTGGACTTATACAGTACTTGAACATCTCTGCTGGAATGCTACGGATGTCCCTGCCCTTAAGGTTCCCGGGGAAATTGCACTGCATCACATCTACCTGTCCATCTGTAAAACAAAGGGACAAGTGAGAAGACAACATAGCAATGTTGTATCAAACTACTCTCATCGCCTATTTTGGAAATGTTAACCTGCTTACCTCTGTAAATTAACCACTCCATCCAGTTCTTGAAATCCCTCAATTTGCAGTCACATTCCCAATGGTTTCCAGCCAACTGGAGCTGCTGGAGGTTAACTAGGGGCTCAAATGTAACTCTGTCTAGGGTCATAAGTTGATTGTGAGCCAGGGACAACCAGGTGAGTCTCTGAAGCCCATCCAGGAGGCCCTTTGGCAGTAATAGAAGGCTATTATAGGACAGATCAAGCCCCTGCAGCTGCCACAATCCCTGGAAGACCTCCTTGCTTAAACCATCACTCCCATTCAGTCTGTGGCCAGTCACTGTGCTGTTAGGGAGGTCAGAGGCTGTTACAATAAAACCAAAGTAGTTAGAAGAGAGATTTAACCATCGAAGGCTGCTCAGGCCAAGGAAAGCTCTAGGCTGCAACCTGTGAAAATGATTGTGGGACAGATCCAGGAGCTCCACGTAGCTGAGGTTCAACATGTCGCTGCTACCCAAGGAGGACAGGTTGTTCCGAGAAAGATGGAGCACCAGAGAATCCAAGTCTAGCTGCTTTTGGATGGGTATCAGAGAGACGAGCCCCACCGCAGAGCAGTCAGTTGTGTTGTGGTAGCAGGTGCAGATAGTAGGACAGCCACTGACTGAGCCCAGAAGCCCCAGCAGAACCAGCACCACTCCAGTGGAAGCCTCATAGACTAGGAGACATGAACAAAGGAATAATAACATTCTTAGAAACACTCCTGTGGACAGAGATATTTAAATTATTACAGACTTGTTCTTAGTTTGGAGTTCTAAAACAGCCAAAGGAGTAACTGCATTCCTACAGTGTGAAGGGTAGGTTTATAGAAACTCACCCAAACTCCCATGGTGACTCTGTCCATGCCTCATGTCTTCAGCATTCACTCTGCTGTAAGTGCCGGTTTACATTTGGCTCGTCTTGCTTGGTGCTGGATAACCCTGACATCCAGGTTTGTAGATGAACTTGAAGAAATAATTAAAGAAAATGTCAAAGTACAATGGGGTTATGAAATTGAAGTAGAATTGAGTTTTTGATTCGGAAAACATAAAAACAGAGGTTTATAAAATCCAGGATGCAGGATGCTTTTCATAATATCTGTAGCAGAATGAGTCGCTCTCAGGGGTTTAAGGAATTTCAGTGCTGTACCATGATAGGATGTCACTAGTGGATTAACTACAGTAAAGAGTTTTCCTCACTACTTAAATAATTCATAGTCAACTGTTGATAGTATTACAAAAAATTTGAAGTAACTGGAAACAACTCACCCTTAAGGCAGTAGGACAGGAAAAATTACAGAGCTGGATCAGTAACTGACAGCATAGTTCACTGAGGTCCTCAAATTTCTACACACTCGATAGTTACCAACTTTCAGACTTTGGTTTGAAATCTTCAGACGCGTGGAAAGCTTAATTTAACTTGTCATTTAGACCCAGCTGCATGATTAAGCAGCTGGGTCTAAATGTTCTAAATGTTCAATGAACTGGTTTGTTGAAAAGCAGACTTTCTCTCAATCATGCTTTGCTGTTTGACAATATGATGGACAAATCTGAATTTGACTGTTCCCTGGAGACCAGCGCTTGCTCAACTCCGTTGAGTCACGTTAAATTTTGTTGCAGGGATGATTATGATTATGGCGTAGGGCTGACTCACAGGAGCCATTTCAGGCTCTTAGTTTCAGTAAAAGGAACTCTTACTAAGATTCTAGAAAGTTTCATTCACCCAATGATTTGGAGCCTTTTACCACATGTCTCCAAACAAGTAAACAAAGCAAAACTAGAAAATTTCTTCAGAAAGAAAGGAGTGGGGCCTGGACGAGTGTACCTATCACTTCTAACCCAGCATTTTAAATTCACCCTGACAAATGGATCTATACCAGTCTTAGATGTATGATCTACCAGTAGAATGCAATGAGTAAAACTTTTGTCAAGTCCATCATTTCAATGTTGTGACTGACCTTGTTCACTACGACTATAAGCTTTACACATGTGGTTCTCACTCACGGTCCAAAATAAAAAACATGAAGACAGTGGGTAATTGTTTATTTCTAAAAAATGTTCAACCTTCATACTAAGGATTTGAATTTACACTGAAAATTCAGAGAAATAATTTTATGTAAGCAAAATATGAATAGTCACAAGAAATATGTATTCTTCCCATAATGCATTGTGAGACCTGGCTCTGTGCTTGTTTATGAGACTACTCACTGCCTCTGTCTGGGACCCGTTGCTATGGTAATTAATTATCTGCACCTGGGCTGGTTCTCTCTGTCAGACAGGATGCTGGAGACAGAGTTTCTATATTTGTGAGACACCCAGCGTCGGTCTCCAGGACCCTGACAAAAAAACCATAAGCCCTAGCAAAATTTAGCAAACATTTTACGGGAGCAGGCATGTGTATTTTTGAAGAAGATTTTAAGTTATAGTATATTTTTGGGAAATATCTCTGGCTCAATCTTCTTACGGATCCCAGGTTCTCCCAGCGGACCACGTGTAGCCACACAGAAAACAACAATGAGTGTTGACGTCACAGAATTTCAGAATTTAATCCAATAGAACAGTGGTCCCCAACCCCCGGTCCGTGGACCGGTACCGGTCCGTGGACCAATTGGTACCGGGCCGCGCAAGAAATAATTAAATATTTCCGTTTTATGTATTATTTGAGTCTGGAGGATCTTTTATTTTGAAAATCCTTTAACCGGATTCTCTCAGTTACTTGCGTACCAACACTGAGCCCACAAGCAGCAAAATGAGTAAGAAACGGATCAGATGTCTTTGGAAAGTTTCTTTGCAAAGGGGAAAAGGCCCAGAGAAGAGACAGGAGCAGGGCTTAAAGAGCTCCGGCCGAGGGCCGGATTTCCGGCTTTTGACCAAACGGTGCACCTTAACCAATCTTAATAGTCCGCCTCAACCAAACTGTAGTCTCCGAGCTTAAAGAGCTCCGGCAGGGGGCCAGACTTCCGGCCTTTCAAGCAAAGCGAGCATTAGACCAAGCGGCCCGCCTCAACTAAACTGTAGATAATAGACAAAGATGTTGTCTATTATGGATCCAGATGGATGTTTTATTTCCATCTGGATGTTGCCCGCTTCCATGGAAGGACAACAGAAAATCGCTCTTATAAACATGTAATTACTAAAATCACGATACCCTCACTGTGTATCCCTCTGAAAAATGAACCCATTCAAATAAAGAAATCCCTCCATGGGTGATACCACGATAGAGAGCGTTCATTTTATAGCGTTAACACCGGTGCTTTAAGTGGTCCAGCATGAAACGGGTGTGATAGAACAACGGAACCACAGCACTTTTAAATGTCGATAATCAGAATACCGAAATAGTTTCCGTTGTTTTAAAAGGTTTATGTCAGTCTGCCTTTTCCCCATCGATACGCTTCCCCTACCGCCCTGCACCTTAGGGGGTTAAAAAAAAAAACGACGCGCACATTGCGCAAAACTCTGAAACAGGAGAAGCGGGACATAATACGGAGCGACAAACTAGATGTGAATTATGGCATAAAAACAGAAAATCCGACACTGAACAGTGAAAAATCAACACATGATGTGAAACACATGACGATTAGGCGGCGCAGCAGGTGATGAGTGAAGATTACTGGTGGTGAGCATCAATAAACGATAAAATAAATCTACCAACAGGAAAGAAACTAAAGTGGACATAGCAATAAACCAAGAGAGGGTAATACTAATCAAATGAAACTAAATGGAAATGAATGAAGAACAAAATGCAAGAATAAACTAAGAAACTAAAGTAAATACAGAGGACTAAACTGGTATGGCAAGACCTTTCGGGCAATACTTAATACAGAGCACTGTATGGCAAGAATAAACAGACACTATTTCTAGATAAAAGGTAAAATAATATTGTTGAAGTGCCATGGGTTTGTTGAGACCATATCTAGTACTGAGAATAAATATATCTTACAGACCATAACAGTAACTTATCACTTATTTATGTTTTTAATAAGATTTGATATATTTATTTCTTCAATATTATTTTTCATGTCAGTGTTAATGTCATGAGGCTGATGACTCCATGACACTTTCAATTTGACTCATTAGGATTTGATTAAGAACCAGATTTGTTCTTTGTAATTTCTGTCCAGTAAAACTATTAATCTATAAATCAATAGACAGATCTATATAAAGATATAATCCATGTTTCTGTCTCATATTTGTATGGCATTAAAAGGACCTGGAACTTTTGTTTTGTCACTGAAAGCTCTGGTTTGCACAATAAATACCATGTTGGTGAAATTTTATGGATGATACTCTGATGTCCTATTCTCCTGAAGGCAGCACAGAGCTGCACCACCAGAAACCGACAGAAACACTGAAGAGAAGAAGAGCTATGATTAATGTAGTTACAGTTCTATCCATGTTTTAATGTTGCAGAGCTCAGTCGGTTTGCAAATAGATCAAAATTTAAACTGGCATGTTGTACATCTTTTATCTGGTCATTTTGTGTAATATTTAACAACTTGAAAATGGCAAAGAACAAGAATATTTTTTCCACTCTGATTGGCTGCTGTTAGGCCTACCGATTTTAAATTGAATGTTCACTGCATTTTTCATAGACACCTGTGAAAACAATTTCTATTCCCATGACTTTTTTGTTCTCTGGGAAATTATTTTGATGATAAATACAGAAACAAGCATAAAAATCAAAACATCTACAATAGTGACAGTAATATTAATAATAATATAATAGTCAGTTCAAAGTAGCCTACAAATTCCTTGGTGGGGTAGGGGGGCAGAGAGGGACCTGGGCATGGGATGGGGGCGCTGGCCCGAAAAAGGTTGAGAAACTGATTTGGTTGGTAATGTTGCATGTTCTAAATTACTTGCAAAAACATTGACTGAAAGGACTCTTATTTAATGTTGAGGGATTTTTGCCTGTAAGGCAAACCTTTAGGGCACAGACATTTTACATTTTGTTTTGCGTTGAAATGTACTGAAGTCTTATTTAAGTTTGAGTGTTTAGCTAATTCTATTGTTAATTGTATTGTTATAAGCAATTGTTTGCATTATTCAAAGACACTTTTTATTAAACTGTGGCAATAGCAACGGTATAGTTCATTTCTATCACCACTAAGTTTCAGGCTCAGGATTTTTTTTTACTTTAAGCCCTGGACAGGAGGATGGATTTATCCCGGACTGGTAGGTGAGTCAAACATTACAAGCCGCTCTGTGTAACATGCGGCGACCGGCTGCTAATGAGGCAATGAAGCTTCAAACTGCTTCGCCACGTAGAGACCAAGCAGGCTGTGGATATAAGCAACACTTTGGGTGTCATTGTCTCCCATCCCTCCCAGATGGGACCGTCTCGTTGCAGAGAAACAAGCTCAGGGCTCCCGTTAGTCATTTAAAATTTTCACAAAAGTAAAATGCTCGTTTTTGTGGCGCATCTGTATATTATTTTGAAGGGATATGTAAACGTTACCATAGCGACCAGAGTCAGAGAGCGTTTGGGCAGTGGTGAAGAGGAGATGAGTAGAGCTTGTGAGTCTTAAGTCTGGTTTAGACGGCAAGATTTAAGGATTGTCGGCCGATTCTCCAAACCTCTGTGACCACAGAGCTGATAAAAGTACAAGTTCGATCGGTTCGTGTGTCCAAGGCAGGAGCAACACGAACCGATTCCAGTCACAAACATCACGATTCCAGAAGAAAATCCACAAAACCCCCAACATAGCATACGGGAATTTAGAATGACCGAACACGGATGACGATGTAGAAGCAATAGAGACAGTTTGTGGAATCATTTTAAGAGATAAAAGACGTAACAAAAAGAAAAGGCGGTGGATAAAAGACAGCGGGAGCAGCCACTCTATTTGCTGCACTATGATTTGGAAGCGACTATGTTTTTTCATAGTTAACATTTTTAACTGAATAAACATAAACATATATAATAATGACCTTTACACATAATAATAAACATTTCCACATATCACACCCCAGAACGGTTCACCCCAGAGCAGAGAGCCACTGCTCTCCCTGTACATTGCTATGGCAGGCCCCAACAATAAAAGAGTTTGGTATGGAAGAACTTGGCTGACATTAATCTCTTTCTGTCTTCAACCCAAAAGACCATCTTTGGTATGAATTAGTATCCTAAAGGTGGTAAATTATTAGTGGAGTAGATGCTGTAAGCCAGGCCTCATCCAATGTCCTTAAATGTGCTTCTGTAGTTATAAAACACTCCTAAACCTTGTGAAAATCCTTCCTAGATGACCTGATGCAGTTTAATCTATGATGCACAACCATCATAGATTAAAGTTTGAAATGACACATTTGTATGTGGGTAAAGGTAGACAGTTAAATACTTTCGGTGATTGTAGCAGAATGATCAGTATCACCAACTGATATTGTAAAATGTGTAAGGAAATCTGGGTGAATATGAACCAGGTTGATTGAACCTGATAATCACCACCTCCACTGCAGCCATCTTACATCAATCCCACCATATAAAAGTAATACTAAACACTGTCTGATGTGTTTAAAAGTCTATATATCAGTAGATATATAGACTACTGATATATCTGTGTGACAAAATACTGACCCAAGTTTTAATTTTTAATTGTAAATTGTACCTTCTGGGGGGAAAACCCCATTTCATTCATTCTAAGGACTGTTTAAAACCAGAAGTAGCCAAACCTGTCATGTCAGTTGAGCTTCTGGTCCACATAAGTGAGACGCTCAGGAGACAGGAAGAAAAGCTCAAAAGTTTCTTTAACAAAGAACATGCAAATTATACAGATCTTTGTCTGGCTTATCCTGGAGTTTGTGAACAGTAACTTCAGAAAGAAGACAAGACTGGGAAGAGATATAAAAATTATGGAGGAGGAAATGAAGGAGCTAATGGAGGGAGAACACCAGGGACAAATGAGCAGAGCTTAGCGTGTTTGGTTGGAGTGGCTGATGATCCGATGGAGCTGGAGCTAACTTGACAGGTGTAGCAAAGCAAGCATTGATCGGTTCACCAGCGTTTTTCTCCAACCGTAGACCAGCCCTGCAAAAGTTTGTGCTGTTGCTGAAGAAGAATGATGACTGGAGGGCCAGTGAAACAGCTGTGGTACCAGCAGCTAGTTTAGACAGGTAATGCAACAGTTGAGGGGTACGGAGTAAGACGGAGGCACCAGGAGCCTGTTCAGATGGTGGTCAAGCACCTAACCCAGTCACTCAGATTAATTCTTATTTACATGCAATCTAATTACTTTTATTCAACATAATTATTTCCAATGCAGTCATATTACAACTCCCTCTAAATCTGGGATGTTTACTATTCCATTTTTCACATGTTGGAACAAATAACATTTTCTACTATAAGCTAATTGGCTAAATTAGTTCTAAATCATCTACTTACTCTTTAAATATTCTTGTGCTTTAGTCCTATGAAAGCCATTATTCACTTGTGGCCCTTTGGATTTTTTTTTTTTTTCCCAAAGAAGTTTTATTTTATACTGCTAACACTTACATATGAGAAGAAAGTTAAAAGAATAGAAAGTATCTCTAGCTGCTGCCACAAGGTTGTCATAACATGGATTTAGATGACACAGCTGTCTTACCTCAAGCTCACGCTGTTGGAGTTTTAGGTCCTCCCATTATTCGTACATTTGTGACACCTTTGGCAGTAGGCACAAGTAGCATTTTGTTTCATGAAAACCGATGGTTTGTCTTTATGATTGGAAGTTTTACTTTTCAGAGTCGGACCCACTTCATGGAATTCAAATGTGGTACAATTTCTCCACTTTCCTCCAGTTTTTAGATAACATCACTATCTCACTAACACCCCACTCCCCTGAGCCCCAGTGCAGCAATTTTCCTTTCAAACAGCTCGAGAGAAACAGCAGGACAAAAGTTCTGCAGTACCAACACACTGCAGCATCCAGACGGAGGCAGAAATGAGCAGGGAAAAAAGTATGCTAATGCATTTACACACAGACATACACACTCAGTGTGATATAACGGTGCACTTATATTACTTTAAATCACATGAATTAATGTCCCCAACATCATGAGGATTACAGACTTTACTGCTATATCTCTCTGTGTTACATGTGTTTGCTGATCCTCAGGGTCCTGCTGCTGCTCCTTTACAGAACATCAATAAAAAGAGAAGCTCAGTCTTGAAGGTCTCTCTCTCAGTCAGTATAACCTTACTTATCAGGCAGTGGTTGCGGTGAAAGTCACATCTCTGCAAAACCTCCTACATCTCTCCCCACCCACATCGGCAAACCGACTTTTGCTTTTTTTATTTAGCAAACAAAATTACCAACATTAGTCACACGTCTGCAAAATGTCCTTACTTTGACAGAAGTTTAGAAAACTAAGATATAGTTGTTTTTTTCAACAGTTTTCAAACTAGATAAAGCTAATAAGAAAGAGATTGTAAGTTATTATGATTACCATATTATGTGTGGTTTATTGCAGCCTTGGAATTTTACAACGTCCAGAAGAACAACTCAACTTAGGTTATTGTAAATACATAATCTGCACAAAACTATCAAGCAACTCACCGTCTGCTCGGCTTTTCAACCTCCAGAGAGAGGCAGCGTAGATAAATCATTCCTGTTCTTCATCTGCATTTTTCACTTAAGTATCTGCTATATGGAAAAGGGTTTTGGCTTGAAAAAAATCTTGACTCTGAAAGAGCTAGAATTACCCTGAAAGGGAAAAAGTATAAAACCTCCAGGAGTTTGCTCTTCTTTGTAAAGTAGGAATCTATAGTTGTATTTGAAATTGAGTCCAGTTCATCCACCACTGATTATTGCCTCCTCCTCTTCATCGCCATCACTGGCTCACTCAGCTTCCTGGGACAGCCAGAGCTTTCCATCCAGCGTGCAACTTGCCAGCTGACTGAGGAGAGGAGAGAGAGAAAGAGAGAGAGAGTAAAAAGGGGATAGACAAGCCACACAGCTCTGCTGCTGCTGCTGCTGCTTCTGTGTGTGTGTGTGTGTGTGTGTGTGTGCATGTGTGTGTGTGTTTTTGTGCATACACACAAAGTTCTCCACAGTATTTCCCAACAAATACAATGTTTTGCTCCTTATCGTTCCCGAAGCCTGGGCCTCATAAGAAGTGCTGCTTTTAGATCAGGTTTAGGACTAAGTTTTGGAAAGCTTCTATGCTATTTTAACTCCACCTAGTTTTCAAAATAATTCCTAATCTAATGTTTTCTATCATTAAATATTTCTTTATACTAAAGATGAGTTATCAGCATCATCATCATAATCATTTCTTTGAACATTTAATGACCTAATGTCCTTTAATGACCTACAGGTCATTCTTTACAGATGACCTAAAAGTTTTCACTTGGAGTTTGACTCATAATTTATGTTCTATAAGGAATAAATATGATCATCTCTGTTGAACTTAAACCTTCTATCTCCAGTATGAGTATATTAATGGGAACCAGACAGCGACACAAAAGATGACCAGTAGATTGAATTCTCACACAGAAAATAAATGACTTAATGTTAGGACCAGGACAAACCATGGATATTTTTGATTAAAGAATTGCATGGATTTTAACACAGTGAAATTTTTGACACAATTAATTTTTTTTTTACCTACAAAGGTTCTGACCTTTGTATTTGCGTGTTTCTGGTATGCCCATAAATCTGACGCACAATCAACATTTACAAACAATAGCATTGATGACAAAGTTGCTTCTCCCACTGAGAGCTAATTCTCTGTAAAACTGTGTTCAAGTTTTGCTAAAAGCAGTAAGACTAGCAACAAATCTATTCAAGACTAAAATAGCATCTCAATGATAAACATGTAGCAGCAGCAATGCTAATGCTAACACATATAGTTCACATTTCTAAGACGTTCTATGAATGATCAGGAGTTCCTGAAACACTTGAACACTGAATGGGTATAGCAACACTTTGCACCGTTCTGATGCTTAAATAACCTAAATAAAAGATTAAAAACATTAAATATCTTTACTGTTGAGCTCATGTGTCTATTTAATAATTTAGCAAAAAAAGGGACATTGAATTAGAAATGTTGATTATTTTGATAATAAATAGTTTGATTAAATGTGATTAATTGTGATTAATTAATTATTTACAGACCCTGCAATTTCAATGGAGTCCCACCACTACTTAAACTGGAGATACAAGACTTTTACCTGACAGTGTCTATATTTATCATGGAAGGAAACAGGACACAGTAAAACTGACCTGTAAAGGCAGTTAAGTACAGGTTAAACTCCTGTTTCCATCAATGCATCCATCCATTTTCTATACCTATGAGAAAATGAGAGTTCACTTTGGACAGGTCGTAAGTCCAACACCAAGCAACCTAGAAACTCAAAAGATAGACAAAAAAAAACATGCACACACTCACACTTAATGGCAACTCAGAGGCCAGTAAACAAAACCTGTATGTTTTTGGGCGGAGGGAGAAAACTCCAGAACCTCAAGCCAACCAGTAGATGCACAGGTAGAATATCCTCACTCTAAGCAGAAAGAGCTGTTAGCACTCCATTTTCTGTACAGGCAGAGGCAAGATTTGGGCGATTTCCTGCCCTTAGTCTTTCCTCAGCAAACACAACAAAGTGTTAACTCTGCAGATTCCATCTTGTTCTGCAGCTGTTCTTACACTGTGTGTGTGTGTGTGTGTGTGTGTGTGTGTGTGTGTGTGTGTGTGTGTGTGTGCGTGTGTGTGCGTGTGTGTGTGTGCGTGTGTGTGTGTGCATGTCTGTGTGTGTGTGTGTGTGTGTGTGTGTGTGTGTGTGTGTGTGTGTGTGTGTGTGTGTGTGTGTGTGTGTGTGCGTGTGCGCTCGCGCGTGTGTATGTGTGTTTGTGTCTCCTATTTTTAGCTATCGGGGTACAGATGTCCTTGGATTGGCTGGAAAAAAGGTTCTGGGCCATTGCCAAACAGGTGAATGCAGGACAAAAACACTCATGAGCACTTTGTGGGATGTTTGATAAATTGAATGATGCTGACTGTTAGTTGTTTCTTTTCTTTTTTAAGCACCTTCCATTGCTCATATTAATATTTATTAGGGGTGCATCGATAAATTGGCCAGCCAATAAATCAGCCTTGATTTCCTTAATTTTGGGGGATTGATGATCAGCTGATACTTACATATGAAGCCAATCTTATCCATTGATCTTATTTACCTCAGCAAAGGTCTAAAATCAACCACTGTTCTCTTCTGCTCTGTTGTGAGAGGTTTGACTGACACACTGACCTACCAGGTCATGTCCAAATGTTCCCACTGTTATCAACTCAATGAATTTCTTGCTAGATCTAGCGACATTTCAGACTGAAAAATCAGTACCAGCCATAATTGGAATCGGCAGGATAAGCCTTTTAAAGATCGATAATTCGCCAGAAAACTGCAATCGATGCACTCCTAATAGACACCTCACACTACCATTGAATCGTCCTTATTTTATTGTGTTTCTTGGTGCATCATCCTCAATCTTTCAGAGAAAAAGTTAAAAATTGAGATTGTTATTCTGTAAACATGAAAAACATCATCATACAGACTGCTTGTTGCACAATGTAGAACTAAACATATCTGTGCTTAGTGACACAACAAAGACTCTTTTCCACAATGTTATTAACATTTCCAAAAATCACTTTTTTATTTCTGATGCTTAGATTCAGTTAAAAAAAATAAAAAAAATAAAAAATAAATAAAAATGCAAGCTAAAGACAGTTTTTTCAAGCTGCTGTTTTGGTTGCTAAGTACATATTCTGTAATAAATATATGTACTTAACAAAACTGAAACTCAAAGTCTTAAATATCTGGTGAGCGACAGTAGCCAGATTCTGCCCATGCCGTGGATCCTGACCAAGTTATTTTCTTTTTTCAAGTTATATTCAACATCAAAATGCCCAGATTCTCAAAACATGAAGATAATCAAGTTTTGTCTTTTGTAAATCAAGTCAACAGAAAATACTTTTTTTCCTCTCTCCCTCAAACTATTCCCTCCAAGTCATAAATATAGGACTGACTGCTGTGTGGAGCGTGATAATCTTGAAATGATTTAAATCTTTAGCTTTGTCTTCATCACTTTTCTTTGTGTGTGCTTCTTCTAGCCCAGTGACACAGATGTAAGTAAACAGGTTCTATTATTATTATTTTTACTACGCTCATCAAGTTCCAGTGACTTTCATTCTTTTGTTTTCAGTGCTCAAATGTTGAGGGGGTGTGTCCTCTGAGCTGTGAAAGTGATGTAAGTACATGACTTTACCTTTTTATATGATGCTCTTCACAAACGTTCTTCCCTTTGATTTTAACAACAAATAACTACAGGCATTAGTTTTGCTCATATTTTATCAGGACCTGAGTTGCTACCTAGTCGACAACAATGGCTTCATTCTGCTGTCCAAAGAGAGGAATGACGTAAGTTTCACCGGCAATTCTGCTCTTGTTGTAACTCTGATGTAACTTTAAGAAAATACCACAGCTGTGCAATAAAAGATAAGTTATATTTTATTTACAATTAAACCATGAAAACAGCTAAAAAAGAAGAAAGATTTAGTGCCTATCTGCATGGAATCCTTAATTCTACAGTCATAAAATCAAGATTAATCTTATATATAAATGTGGTCATAATGGAGTTAAAACACTATGATGTTCTTCTTTAATAAAACCTTGATTTTAGAGACTTTATTAGCCTTAGTTATTTATTTCACTTTAGCTGAAGACATCTTGTCTCATGTAGTAATTTAAAGACAACCGCTTTGTGTTTGTTAAAATAGTCTGAGAGAGAAGCACAACAAAATGGCAGCACAACCACAGACAATGAGATGTTTACTCTGATTCATTGAGTAACTAATTCAATAAATCACTCAAAGAAAACCAATATCTCATTTGAATCTATATAAGAACTTCTTTACACTCATCAAATTTCATCAATTTCATTTTAAGCACCTAAACACTAACATCAGTTTTGATTATTTTCAAACAAAGTTCCAAAACACCAATCACTTTTATGCTGGACACTTTTGGAAAGCTGTAATTACATCAAAACCCAATTGTAATCAGAAATTGGATTTCTTGATCTCTGGAAGTAGAGATTAAGAAGCCTCTGTTCCCAGATGTTTCTTAATCTAAAGCTTTGGAAGCAAATATAAAATCACACATGGTTCTTTGTGCAATATTGACAAATTACTGTCATCAATATGTTTTTTGTTTGTTTGTTTGTTTCTCAGTAGGTATTTCAAAGTGTCTTAGTATCTTTCTCATTTGGAATGTCACTGACCGCGCCAACAAACAGAAGCCCAACGAGATATGACAAAACATTAAAGTAACATAATGATTATTATAAATATTGTAATTTTCCAAGTAAGTGGGAACGGCATCAATGTGGATCTGTTATATCTACGTAGTTACTGCCGTTCAGATGATTTCTCAAAGCAATTATCTAAACAACAAACAGTTTTTTGAATATTTTTGAGAATTTTGGAATGAATGTTAATTCTTCCAATAAAAAGAAACATGCTGATAAAAATGTTACATTTTACCAAACTCTCCCACTGGTTTAAGTAGTTTCTGGTTTAAACTAACATAAGAATAAAGTCAGAAAATGCATCAATTTCATCTGCAATGCTCAGTAGTCCAGTATTGTATTTCAAAGATCTGCATTAAGCAAAAGCTACATATTGATGAAATACTTTTTAAAGATATTTTTTTGCTCATGGTGGTGAGCAAAGTGTTTTTGAAATTAATTATTATTTTTGAACCAATAGTTTCAGGCTACTTGGAATCCCAAAGCTGCATCTTTTGTTATTCAGATTTAGTGTCAGAGTTGTGGAACTCATCTTCATCTCTGTTATTTTGGATGAAAAGGGATTTCAGGGTTTTGTGACTCTTTGGATCATTTTATGGTCTTATCAAAAACATCTGGATGGTTCATGGGATTTAAAGGCAGATTAGGATTTAACCCACGTGTTTATGCTGCATTAAGGAGATTACAGCAGCTGTTGCACCTGCAAGCATCATCTGACCTTGGTAGAGCGTTAAAGAGAGGTGCCAGTTTGCAGAAGGTCTGATGGTTTTTATCCATGCACGGAAAATTCATCCAACCTGCTGATCAAAAAACTGTAAAATGTTGTGTCTGTCAGATGAGACTGAGCAGGTATAGAAACTACTGGAATTATGCAGTGTATATACACACAGCTGCTTGGGGCTATCATAAAGGACAGGTGTATTTTCTAGTTATCAGCACTTTTGGTCTTTCAGGATTTAATTAGAATCTGCAAATTGTGCATTTCTTTTATGCACCAAACAGCGCAGCTTGTTTTTAGACTTATTAAATTATGTCAGTAGGCTTTTTAAGTGGCTGATTAGGGCAGCATTTGTAAAATCTTAAGTTCCACAGGAGTTTGTGTAGAAGTGTGATATACTCAAGACAGAAACGGATTAGGAATCTGATGTCCACATTACGGCTGCCTGTGAGATTTGGATTAATGGCTAAGAGTCATAGCACGAGAATTAATCCTAAACCCGCCAAGTTGCTATAAATATACTTATTCACCACATTCACACACATCCGGCAGATTGGCTGTACATTACAAAACAGATAAATTATTCTATTTAAACCTTTCTTTTTTTATCAAAAAGGTTTAATTGGTAAGGTTTAGACTTACAAAATGGTGTTCAAATGTAGAAAATACAACTACCCAGAAATAGTCTGATCTAAAGTCACCTACAGAAGAAGCTCATTTTTCATTTTCATGTTGACTGTATTCCCAGTGGCGTTACTAAGCAGATATGACAAAGTGCTGCTTTGACGTGTTTGCTGAGCTCTGAGTTTTGCAGGCAGGTGTGGAAACACTAAGAATCTACCAAACGCTACACCACCGTTGCGTAAAGGTTAGGCCTATAGAATATTGCTGGGTACGACAAAGACTTTTACAGAAGAGAAATGACATCACTACTAATAAGAATAAACAAGAGCAGAGAAAATTGTAGGAAACATGGTGACCCAGCAAAAATCAAAAAAGCACAAAAATGTTAACTATTGTGTCCAAATACCTGTGATTCATCCTCTAGAAACTGGAAAACTGAAGAAATTAAATATTCTTCTATATAAAAATAGATTAGACAAGTTTAATCTGAAATGTCTTTTCAGAGAAGTAACATCAACATTCATATGGTGTTTAAAATTTCCTCCTTGAACCGTTAATGACAATCCTAATTGTTTATGAATGCTATAGCTTGTTGCTGAATGAACAGGGAAAATAATCAACATGATTAGCAGAGCTTTTAGCTTCTTCTGTTAGCATTACCACAGCATTTAGTTTACCATTAGTACTGAGATAACATACATGACGTAACACATTTCTAAGGACTGTTTGTGTTGCCTGTGCCAGGGGCGCGGTATAGGGGGGAAAAGTGTTGGCAATTCTAGGGACTCTGACCAACAGGGGGCCCTCCACAATTTATTTCTTTATTTATTGTTCATAGAAATTAAAAAATTGGTTGTCCAATACTTACACGTGAAGCCTATCTTATTGCCTAATCTTATCTTCGTCAGCAAAGGTTTATAAATCAGTCTCTGTCTTTTTCTGCTCTGCAGTGAGAGGTTTGACTGGCAGATTGACCCACCAGGTCAGGTCTGCACATTTGCAGTTAACAATATTCACCCCACTGTTGCCGACTCAGTGATTTTCTTGCTATATTTAGCGACATTTCAGACAAAAAAAATTGGTATCAGCCAAAATCAAAATCGACAGGTCAGGCTTTTTAAAGATTGGTAACCAGGGATCGGCCAGAAAACTGCAATCGGTGCAGCCCTACACACATATTCATGACATTCTTTGGTTAAATAAATTTCTCTTAAGCGTTACTCCAATAGCTAAAAAATTTATTTTTTTCAGGTGAGTCTTTTTTCAACTTAGAAGTTGATGTAAAAATGTTTGTTTTAGCCACAAAATGATTATGCTCAGCAGCAAACAACATATCCCCGACTACAGCATAGAGTAGCTCATCGATGTAGCAGCTATGTAGCCTGACGTAAAAACATTTTGCTAGACAATGTCAAACATTGAGAAGTTTTAATTATTGTTATCAAACGTTTTCAAACACAGCGTTTTGAAGCCAAAAATACCTCAGAAATATACAGAGCCAACCATGAGAATCAACTCATTTGAAGTTTAAACTCACTTTCAGACAAACACATAGGCCCTAGCATAAATGTTTGGCTGTTTAACTGGACTGTTCAAGCTAATTTTCTGTTAGCAGCTTTACAAATCTTTTACATTTGCATTACATTACATTACCAAGGCACATTAAAACAAACCTTTATCTTGACTTTTTTCTATTTTCTCTTTCTTTTCTCTCTCCCTGAAGGATAAGTCCTTTGTTGAGACATTGTTTTGCTAACTTCACTTCTGACCGGAACTTTGAACGTTTGGATGCTCTGCTCATTGCAGGGCAGCTCATGTTAACGGTGAAGCGTGCAGTACCTACCGCAGCCACCAGGGGCCCCCCCCGAGAGCATGTTTTTTTTCTTTTTATTGATAAAATAATAACTTCTTCATACATTATCAAATATATATTATTGTAAAAACAAATAACTTCACAGTGAAATTGTGTGTTTTCGATATTATAATGACAGAAATTATTACAAAAAAAATAAATAAATCAGCTCCACTGAGGGGGCCCCTTAGTGGCTTTGGTGCCCTAAGCGGCTGCTTAGTTTGCTTATACCTTGGGTCGGTCCTGGTTATAACCCACATCCCTCCTGACCTGTTCTCTCCTTACTGAAATTAAAGCTGCAGTATGTAACTTTTATAAAAATATATTTTTTTCATATATTTGTTAAAACTGTTGTGACAGTATGGTATGAGAGATAATCTGTGAAAAATCTATTTCCTCTGCTTTTTCCCAGTACTCTCTAAAAACAACCAGTCAGTGGCAGGAGAGTTTTAATGCTGTCAATCAATCTCATGTGGCTCATCCTTCCTCCCCCTTGCTTTGTGGTATTCTGTAGCTAGCATAGCCTGTTGTAAATGCTTAGTCTAGTTAGCATAGCTACCAGTGATGGCAGATAAATGATTTTCCTGTAACAATAAGTTGTTTCTCCACCATTAGCACATTTAGCAGTGAGTGAATGAAGTTGATTGACAGCGCTAAGAGCGTCCTACTGGTTCTGATTGGTTGTTTTGGTCAGAACAGTGCATTACTTTAGCTAGCAATAGTAGATCAGGAAGGAGGTGGAGGAGATTGATTGTTTTCACAGATTATCTGTCTCATAACAAACTGCTACGACATCGTGACAGCTTTAACAAATATGGAGAAAACATATTTTTTATTAAAGTTACATACTGCAGCTTGAATAAAATGCAACCTCATAGCATTTTTTGAGAAGTCTGGATTGTTTTATATGTATTTTGCGTGTTGCCTATGACTGTTGCTCGGGTGGAGACATTTCAGTAATCTAAAACTAATAGAAAAAATTTAAGCAACCTACTTGTACTGTATGCAGACTGTATGCATACTGAATTTTACTCGTGCATGTAAAATTCAAGAACAGTAAATATTGTACTAGTTTTCAGTATTGGACCCAAAGAAAGCAAGGCAGTTGCAAGTCTTTGAAATAGTGACGCTTTTGATGGGTCAGATAGACTCAAGAAATTATAACAGCAGCTGCATGAGGGGGGGCCCAATTTAATTTTTTGTCGGGGGCCCAAGATTCCTGGCAGCACTTCTGGTCTGTGCATAAACTGAGTCTGGATTCAGAACTTGTGTTTCGTTGCCCATGTACTGAGTTTCAGTGATCTTGTTAAATGATCTGGTTGCCTGGCCTGGCCTGGGGGGGACACACTGTTTAATTGTGATGTGCAGAAGCATATATAGAAAGGCTCTGGTGTGACACAATTTATGGGCGAACAATTTATAGATGTATTTTTCTCTGTCTCTCATGAAGAGTTTGCAAAACATTAAAGGGCTGATCAGTCGTTGGCTTCATCTGTTGATTTGATCTGGGGATCAGGAGGTAGGAGTTCATCCTGTGACCGGTGGTTTGCCGGTTCTAACTCCCACACTGTCTTTCTCGGCTGTTGTCACCCGCCTTGTCTTCTGGTGGTGGTCAGAGGGTCTGGTGGCCGGCGATGGCGCATGGCAGCCTCTCTTCTGTCAGTCTGAACTTGGGCAGCTGTGGCTATGTTGTGGCACACCACAATCAGGGTGTGAATATGTGTAAATGTAGTGCAGGGGTCCCCAAACTACGGCCCGCCTCCACATTTGGTCCGGCCCCCTGAACAATACCAGAGAGGATTCAGATTTTTTTTTTTCATTCATTGTATTTTCCGGTTTATATGTGGATTTTTACTCAACCACCAGGGGGCTCTTTAGCAGGAAATGTGTCCTGTAAACTGTGGGTGTTTTGTATGGCGCATTGCTGCCATCTGTTGGACTTTTAGGGAACTGCTTGACTTTTATGTTATTTAATCAGTACGGTTGTTTGCTAGCGGTAGAGCAGATGAACGCACGTGTCTGTTATGAACGCCGCATTCCAGGTTGAATTCTTCGAAGCGATGCCGGTAAGTAGCAGCTTATACTTCAAAACGAGCCTTTATGTTAACATATGAGAAATTAATATGTTATTTCCCTCAATGGAATATATACTAGTCAGTCCCAGTCACCGTTTCACTCATGGGTTTTGCCCATGTGCTTTCTGGGTAAAAATCAACGGAGAAACGCAGCCTCCCCCCGTGCCCAGCAACAAATCCTAAGCGATGTCGTGTGGAACTATAACGCACTGAGTGAATGGAGAAGTTTGCGTTTTGTGGTGGAAAATTACCTCGGTGTCGGGGCTGAAGCACGTAAAAATGCATCAACACGACGAATCTAATATGGCATAAAAACAATGCCAGTTTGGCTATATCGAGGCTCGCCCCAGGTGAAAAAAGTATACTTTAAGTATATTTCAAACATACTTACATTTCTGAAAGTACATTTTAAGTAAACTAAGTATTAAGTGTACAACCTAAAATATATCTGAAGTATACTAAAAGTATATTTGTACCAATTTCGAAATTAGAACTTTAAGCACACTTAAACATAATTGTGCTGCCTTTTGTTTAGTTAAGCTGGACCAGCAAGGTTTTGAAAACCCCACTAGAGCACCCCCTGGTGGATATTTTTGTGTGCGTGTGTGTGCGTGCGCGCGCGTTCGTGTGTGCGCGTGCGTGTGTGTGTGCGTGTGATTCAATCTGTATGACTTGAATGCTGTGAAAAAATGCATTGTGAATCGGCGCTATATACTATAAATAAACTGAATTGGTTTGTGTGAATGGTTGTCATATCTGTCTCTGTGTTGCCGTCTGATCACTGGAGATTTGTACATTGCCTCTTACCCAGTGACCGTTAGAGATATGCATCCCTGTGCAGATGAGTGGATGTAAACAATGGTTGGTTATTTATGTAAACAGGAAGGTCACCTGAAGTCAGAACTCCTAATTTAAGATTACCTTTACAGTGTTATAGCTTGGGCTACACTTGTAAAAGCACAGGGTGACTTTTATAAGAATTTTACAACAGGAAATGGTGGCATTAAACAGTCTAATGTTGTCAAACTTCTAATATACAAAAAATGATCTCTCCTTCATCCCAAGGGTATTCCATTGTTTATCACAAGCATAGTCTCACTTGTGTTATTATGCTCTGACTTGTATTTTTTAACATTGTGACAGAATTCTGACAGAAACCAATCAGAAGAGTAGTTCATTGTGACTACATGAAGCACCTGTTTGCTAGATGTTAACATTCATTTAAATAGAACTGTGCTATATGTCTATGTTATGGGAGTATAATAAAACACAATGTTCTTTCCAGGTTGGTCGTTTCTTTGGGGAGGTGGACGGGTCGGTCATGGCTTCACTCATCAAAATGGGAATGTTTAAAAAGTAGGACTTCATCAGACACCCTTCAGCTGAGCCGTTCTGTCTGCTGCCAACCTAAACCCAATCTGGATTTTTATTTGCAGAGTGTCTCTGTTTGACTACCAGGCTATGTGCAAGAACAGTCACCATCATGCCAGCAGTGCTCGACCTTTGCTTAGTGTAAGTCTCTCAGCACACTGAGCAACTTTTGATATAATATAACAGAGTTTTGACAGCATAGATCAGAAAGAATCACAGGAAATCATTTATTAGAATTATTATTAATGTGTTTAATTCAATATTTTTTTTTCCTTTGAAATCTTGCAAATACCTTCCTCCTGTTTAGCCGTTCTACATGATTTTGGCTTTGATGAGATGGCTCTTCTCCAACGCTTTGATGTAAGTATCTGTATCTGTAATGGAGGATCTATGATTATTTTGGATCTGATTTCCATTATTCAAACATTGGTACCAAAGAAAGTTTAAACTGTTGGTACCAACAGTTAGACTAGTCTGGTCCCAATCCAGCATTTTAATGTTTTCATTCAGTGTTTCCTTGGTAAATCAAACTACACAGCAAATTCAGAAGTGTCAGATTTCCAGTGCAAGTGTTGTATGTTCAAAATACAGTGTTAATTCAACAACATGAGTGTTAGTGAGTGTAAGATTCCCTAACACTCACTAAAGAGTTCCAAAGAGTTAAACAAAAAGCAATCCAGTCCAGTGTGGATTTCTAAATTAACACCAACAGTCTAAATCAACACTCAGTCTGGTGTTGATTTAGAAATCAACATCAGACAGTTCCTCCCACAATTGTAAAATATCTGTGACATCACATCACAGAAGGAGGCAAGGAGCAACAGATAGAGTAGGGGTTGCAACAGGCTCCCCAGCCTGGACCTACAGGGGGGCCACATGGGAGGTAGAACATGCCTTCATAGATCAAAATTTTCTTTTAAAAAAAAAAAATCTGATGAAAACTGTAAAGGAGAGCCCTCCCCTGTTGAGAACTGTGTACAATACCACAGTAGGTTATATAGTAGGGTTCCCCATTGTTGACTCATGGTTGTTAAAAACCTTACCAGACTGATTTTAGTGACATAGTGGGTGTAAAATATTTAATAAAATGTTGTGCCACATGACTGGCTTTATTTTCACTCTTATATTTAACTTTATGACACACAAAACTACAAATGAATCGTTCTTATTGTCTCCAGGTGCATTCTAGGTAAAGCTTGTCACCAACGTCATCATCAGTCACTTGGCAACAAATGGCAAACTAGCTAGAGCATTTCTACGGACTACGTTAACATGTTTTGAATTTGTGTTGTTTCATCGTTAGTGACCAGTACCCTGATGTTTCTGTTCTACTCTTGGTTTGTTGTACTTCATGTCAGATGGACTTCAAAATGACATAGTCGCTCTCTGTGGTGATGAAACTTGTTAGCTCCTCTGTTGCGGGCATGTCCATGTTGTAAAGTTAAATTATCACGAGCTTTATTATTTGGGCCCGGTCATTAGCCCTGCCCCCCGGCCGACGCCGTCTTGTTCCGCTATTGCTTCACATGTTTGCCTGAGGAGCAGAGGCAGCTGTATGGTGTCTTGTCTGGAGCTTATTATAACAAGGTAAGTTCCATGTTAAAATGATCACATTTGACTATTTTTTATGGAGGCATTATTTTTCCGTTTACACAAGAGTATCGATTCATATACATAGTTCGCTTAACGTATGTTTATTTGTTTGGATATCACGGTATATACAACTATTTATTATCTTAACCAAACATTAAAACTGTCAGGAAAATCTGGAGGCCATTTGAGTTAACATTATTTAGCTGCGGGGTCGTTTTCTTTAAGTTTTTGGCTGTAGACTGCAAAATGGGGAAGTGGCTGTGCTGGACCATTGGCTATGCCACAGGTGTCAAACTCCAGTTCTGGAGGGCCACTGTCCTGCAACATTTAGATGTGCTGCTGCTGCACCACACCGGAATACAATAATTAGGTGATTAGCAGGACTCTGGAGAACATATCTACGCAATGAGCAGGCAATTAAGCCATTTGACTCTGGTGTTTTGTACCTGTGGCAAATCTAAAAACTGCCAAAATGTTTTTTCTTTGTCAGTGTGTCATGTTGGTGACTGAAGCCTGTTATGATGACTTCAACACATTTCTTCAGACAGGTTGGCACAACTTTTAATGATCTCCAAAAAAAATGTCTATAAACTGTCTAATTTCTTTAGTAATTATTTCTGACTTTTTTATGCTTTATCTTGTAAACCAGGAGGGCAGAGTAATTTGAATGAATGTGACGGTGACACACTATTAAGAGAGGAAAAATTCTTGAACTATAAAAACATTTTGACTCGTTAAATCCTCTCTATGCCCGGATTCAGAAAATGCTGTGCGCAAAGACTGAGATCACACAGAGATAACGGCGTCACAATAATCAGCATTTATTCAAGAGAGATGCATACTATCACCAGAAAAGCACATCACAAAACATCAGAAACCTCAGAGCACAAACAACACATGAATTTACCTGAGAGAGAAAAAGACAAAAGATGGAAACGACAAACAAAACGCAAAGACATCTTTGGAGAAGTTGCAAAGAGCAAAATCTGATCTTGTTACTCTATGTGGAAAGTTTTATCTTCTTTTCTTTAATTTATTCAAATAAGGCATATCTTTGCTCATCCAACCAGGAGCCATCTCTGACCCTTTCTCTAAAGCCAGGAACTCCTGCTGTGTTTACGGCTTTTCACAGATGAGTGTGAAAAGCTAGAACTTCTACTGTATTGTTTTCCCACAGACAAAAGACAGTTCAAAAGATCCTAGCAAACCATCTACTGTAACTACAGGTACAATAAAGGTCAAAAAGCCAGAATACGTTACTGATTTTAAAACCACAATTAGGCTATTTGAATCAAGACATGTTAAGTTTTAAAACTAGCTTATTTTAAAATTATTTTCTTAACAACACACAGGTGAGTCTGATTAGTTTTGCTCACACTACTTTTTAAAATATTTATTTATTATCCTAATGTTTCTGCTATATTTCCTGTTTTTCCTTCCAGGCTGGAAGTCTTCCTCCTTCATGTTGGCGAAAACAAGAGCAGCACCAAAGACACTTCACCATCAGTGATCACAAGACCATCCATGGCCGCTTCCATTGAACTTTCAAAGCACACTTCACCTTCAGTGCAAAGTACCATGAATGAATGACCTTTGTTGTATATTGCTGTCAGTGCTGTTTGATGTTTTGAAATAAAAGTAGATTACATACTGCAACTGGTGCTGGTGTTTTTGTAGCATCTAATGTCTTTTAAAATGAATTTGGGGATTATTGATGGCCAGTAGTTTCTGGGGGAAAAAAGGTTTTAATTGCTCTAGTGGTTTTTATTTGGTAGTAAATTGACAAAAAAAAGTGGGTAATTAGAGAAGGGGAAGACTGGGAAGTGAACCCATGACAGCTGCATTGAAAACTAGAGCCTCCATTTGTGGGTTGTGCTTAACCCCTGTACCAACACAGCATACCATGCCAGTAGTATTTCAAAACTCAGATTTCTATGTTAATATATACTTTACACCATTCTGTGTTGGATTAACATGTTCATAGTGTTAACTTTTGACAATATACACTAGTGTTGGGTAGTTTAACACTGAAGTGTGTTTGATTTCAACTACTGTGAGTGTTGATTCAACTATATCACAAATAACACTTTCAAAAGTGTAACTTCTACACCATCCAGAGTGGACCAATATAGACACTTTCAAAGTGTTGAATTTAACTCTGTAGGAGTTGATGGAACACTTCCAAATTTGCTGTGTACTGTTTTTTTCTAAGGTGTGTTTGTTTTATCCTTTAGGTTTGTGCTGGACTTCAACTTCTGTGGTCTCTGGCACTCTGACTATTTCGTAGATGGTAAGATGAAGTTAACAATCTCAGTTATTGTATATTTCTAAGCTCTCCCAAACACAGTTAACAAAGAAAAAGTCTGAATGAAATATTTCAAATAAAAATGTTTGTACTCACCCAAAAATGCCAAGCTATACATGAGAACTCTGTGAAGTCAGTTTGTTCAGAAAGCGTTATAAAACTGATTGCAATGGATGTTGCACCAAACATCCATTTTTCCAGTTTAAGATGAGTTTCTTTCATAAAATGTCCCATAATGTCAGGTGATCGGAGAATCTCCATGCAAGACATTTTTTTCTGATGTTTGCAGTGTGAGTTGGAACTTTGAGGCACAGTCTTCTGCCGTGTTTCTGAAGCAGGGAGAGTTTGGCATTTTGAAGTAAAGGCATAGTTATATTATGACTTTGAGCAGGTCCAGAGTTATGCTTCTTTGCACGCATATAGGAAATCAGTTTGACCTGGATTTATCATAAAATAAAGCAACTGGTGTATAGCTGTTGTGGTGGGATGGATGATACACTTAAGGTAAGATTTCACATCTTTTACAGAACTGGAAACTTAGAGATTATAATTTTAGAAAGATCATATTTCTATGTTCTCCTGTTTTAGCTTCTCTTCATTGTCTCCCTGTTAAATCCAGAATAGAATATAAGGATATAAGTTCCTAGAATTATTAAAAGTAGAATGTGAAAACACAACCTTTAGTTCTCATACTCCTCTGCTTTGGAACCACCACCCTGTTTTAGTCTGTGACACAGACACCCTGTCTTGTTTTAATACTAAGCTTAAAATTTTCCATTATAGCTTAGGCTATTGTACCTTAGATTACGGTTATAGTACCTAACCTCTGTGGCTATGCTACTGGTCTGCTGGAGGACAAACTGACCATTTCTCCTGGATCTGCTATGTTCTGCTTGTCTCCAAATTTACTTTAGTTGCTGTTATTTCAACTTTGAGTTTCATGTCCTCTCTGTATTTTACTCTTTATCTGGTCTGGCAGTCTTAATGTTTTCTTTCTGATACAGCTGGTCCAGTTTTTCAGTGTTTAGCCCGGCCTCCTGTAAAGCTGCTGGTCAAGCTTTTGCTGTGACTAACTGCATATCTTCTCTTTTACCCTCCAGCCTTTAAATCCAGCTCATAACTCATCTCAGATGTGCTTCTCTCCTAGATAAAGCTAAGAGAGCTACGACTGCCATTAATGTCTTATTTTTAACTTAAACACACTACTCCTGAATTAGAGGTCCTATTTCTTTTTTATGTGTGTGCTGTGCATTCTCAAACCACCCATCGGTGGTTTGAGAATGCACAAAGTTACTGACAACGACCAGGAGTGAATGCAGAAAGTCAATGACTCAATGCAATCCGCTGGATTTCTTAAAACAGAAAAAAAAAAACTAACCAATATTTTAATAATTTTAACCTGAATGCACTGCACGGTAACTAGGCTTAATTAGAATGTATGTATGATAGAAATGATTTTATTTCTTTTTTATTTTGAATTTGAAACAATAGCTGTGATCATCTAGAGCTGCTTTATGCTCTAGCAAGCTAAAGCAGCTGTTTAGAGCATAAAGAAGCTATAAAGCATTTGGAGGAGTCTGCATCCAAACGCAGACTCAGTGAAACCACGTGTATTTTGCCAACTATATGAAGGATTAGATTAGTTTTAATTCTTTCTGATATTCTTTATGATGAATGTTGTACTTTCTTTGTTTGTTTTGGATTTATTGATAACATTTGTGTAGTTAAGTCATTTTAACCTTGTTTTGTAAATATGCAGTGAATAAATCAATTTTCAATCAGATTTTTGCAGAGTTAAGAATTAATATAGAGAATATATAACACGTTTTCACTGAGTCTCTTTTATGTGTATACTTAAAATTTTTAAATCACATTTCTGACTGTCAACTTATTGCGTTCCTTCGCAATAAGTTCTGCAAGGGAACGCAAAACTTATTGAGCGGTAACGCAATAGCACCTGCAACATTTTCTTTTGCAAGGGAACGCAAAAGAATTTTTTTTTTCCCCCATATCCCCTAGGGGGCTCTGTAAGATATGGACCAGACAGAGTGAGCAGCTGCTGTCTTGCTGCAGTAGAGTCAGGTTCATCTGTTGTTCCTGGAGTCATTTCAATAGGGATCATTCATAGTTAGTGACAGGTGCTGCTTCATTAGTTCTTTTGTCCAGAAACCCAAATCAATCTGAAACTCTGTGATAATCATGATGTCTGGAGATGTGATATTTTTGCTCTATGTTTCGTCATATGACAGCTTTATCTCTCATTTTCAAATGCAACACACTGTTTCATTTTCATCATCCCATCATCATCATCATCATCATCATCATCATCTCACTCTGTGTGGTCACTACCATTTTCCATGCATTCAGCCAAAGCCGGCTATCACACATGTGAGTACAACATGCCTGAGTGTGTGGTGGTATTAGGACAACTACTGAGAAAATCCTGTTATAAATTTATCTCATCTGAACTGATCAGGAATGTAAACTTTTGCATTTTGTGTTTTTGTATTTTCAGCTCATAAGCAAAAGAAAGTGGATGCACTGCAGCCCTGTGACACTGCATACCCCGGATTCATGTATGACTCATCGGTCAGGGAGGCCAACAGTCTCATCAAGTGTGGACGCTGTCAGAAGTACGGATGTTAACACGCGCGCGCGCGCGCACACACACACACACACACACACACACACACCTTAAACTTTCCACTAACTTCCTGGTTTTACAACCTATTTCTTTATTCAGATCATTTTTATCAGGGATCAAATTGCGCTAACAATTTTTTGGAATCAGTCTTATTAGCCAAGCACAGGATCACACGTACAATCAAGAAATTATTTATATAGATCCCGTCTGACGCCATGAAGTAGACTGAAAGATCTCAGGAAGCAACACATCTTGTCCTGACTTAGTGACATTTAAGAATAAATGAAAAACAAAATAACTGACATCTATAAGTCTGGAAAGCCATTCTAAATATTTCTAAATATCTGGGACTTCAGTGCACAACAGTGGTGAAGCTTCCCAGTAGTGTCTGGCTGAGCAAAATGGCTCCATGAATCCAAGAACAAACCTACAATTAAGTCATAAATTATCGTAGAACGTAATATAGAGTTATAGTATGAGAGCCTTCAGATTTTATGCATGCTGCTGTTGATGCAGTTAAACACCTGCATCGATAGCAGGTGTTGTTGTGAACTGTGATATTTCACAATTCAGGATTTTTTTTTAAAGTGCCAGCTCTGCAGCACATCGCCATCTTCACATGATTTATGACTGGCTATAAAGAGCTCAGAAGCAGTTCAGCTTTGCGAGTTTATTGCAGAAATCCTTTTTGAAAGGAGCTAAATGCTTTTATTGATACACATTTGCTTGTGCAGATGTTTAATGGTATTGTTGTCTGTCAATGGTCAAAACCAAACAGTTTTGAAGGGAAATCCACTGAATTGTGAGTTAAGAATTAAATTGGTCCAGGCTTAACTCACAATAATTTGATGGGACATCATGGGACAATAATCAGCTTTTTTTTTTTTTTTTACTCATCTCCGTTCAAAAATTTCTAAGAGACATATTTTTAATAAGATTATGTTTAACTCATCTATGGTTTATTAAACCATAAAAAAAACTCATAATCAATCACAATCACTTAAAAAAAATGCTTAAAAATTAAACATCTCATCATTTTTTTCCCCCTTAACATCACCGATTTGGAATTTCTGAAGCTTGCATTCAATTACTGTTCAAGCTTTTAAGAAATCTGGTATAACTTCATTAAAATACAAAAAAATGTATGTCCTCAAAAGCAAAAAAATAGACCTTTATTCAATATATGATCCAGACATTAATTTCAGCCTCCTATTAATCTTTCTCAACATAAAGAATAAGGAGATTAAGGCTTGTGGCATATAGATTTTACTAATAAAAGAAGCAGCTTTCAAGTCACTATGGTGTGTTTTATAAGATTGCTATAAATATATATATATATATATATATATATATATATATATATATATATATATATATATCAAATATGATTTAAAAGAAATTTGACTTTGTAATTTAATGCCTTTACATTGGGCCTTTGTCGCTTTAAATTCACTTGGCATCATGTGTGTTTCAGGATGTTTGTGGTGCAGCAGGTTCCTGACAGTAACTTGGTTCTGGTTGTTACACAAGCTTCCTGTGACTGCTCCCGTCAGTTTGGACCCATCCTGCTGCAGCCAAAGGAAATTAAATATATCCTTCTACTGTTCAACAAATTGGCTCCCAACTAATGCATACATTCTGTTCAGGTCTTGGAAAAATAAAAAAAAATAAAAATAAATAACAGAGATCTCTGATATCGTCTTGTCAGTAGCTACGGCTGTGCCTAGAGATCTGCTCAGCACCGGCCCTCTGTGTGTGTGCATAGCATTCCTTAATATCTGTAAACATAACGCAACTGTGAAGTGCAACAGGATGAAATCTCAGAAGGTGCGAAGGCGTCCAGAGTCCTGCCACTCCTACCACCCAAAGGTCAGTGCTGAGAATGAACATTTTAATGTTGTTGCAGGATTATATTTTTAAGTGCTGAGCAACTATGTAAGTAAAATCTGGGGGTGTTTTAGCAATTTTTTTTTTTTTTTAACAAAATGTCAAAATGTGTGATTGGTCCATCAGGAGAATGCTAAGGACTGTGGAGGAGCATCTGCCATCTCCATGTCCCTTCGTCTCTTTGCTGCATCTCTGCTTTTCTCGGTGCTCCTTCTCCAGTGGACATAATCAGGGAAAAAAGATCCCATCCACCACCAGAAGACAAGAAAACAGTTTGAAACAAGCATTCTGTGTTTTTCTCTGCTACCGGTATATAGGACTATTTATGTTTTTTATTTGTAATATTTTTTGCTTAATTCAATTTAGAATATTTTTTGAAATAAGTAATATCAGATCAAAAATATGAAGAAGCAGAAACAGCAGCCAAGTCTCTTGAGCTGACTCGTTGCGGGGGAAGTTGTTGCCTCCTGCTGGTCAGGTTTAAGAAGTGCAGCTTCAGCGTGTGGGTACGTTGCCATTGTACTAAGATATGTAGCATTCTTGTAGCTTTTTCATACAGAAATGTTGTGTATGCATTGAGATTTACATTGTAAAAAAAATAAAGGTGCACTTTTAAACATGTTTTCAAAAGTTTAGTTGGTCAGAGGTTACCAGGAACACACCACTGCAAAAGTCTCTAGTCATGATTAATTTCCTTTTGCTTTTCTTTGTAACCTTTTTAAATATTACAAAGCTTTCTAAAAGTCTTTTAAAGTTCTATTTATTCGTTAGAATTTTTGTTATTAATTCATGAAACACTCGAGACCCAAAACACAACGGAGTATCAATGTATCAGCATATACCTGTGGACTTCCTTGAGTTGAACCTATAAAAAATGCCAACAGAGATATTGACAGAAAAAGCTATTTTAGCACCAACAGGATGAGTCGGAAATAATCTCGTAGTTGCTATCTGTAAACTCAGATAGCAACTACGGCATTAAATTACCTAGTAGGTCCTGTGTTTGCTGGAGTTTCTGGAGTTTGCTGGAGTTTCTTTCAACCTTAACTGATATTTTGAGACACAGTCATTAATATATATTGTATTAAAGGCTGGATTACAGTGATAACAGGATGTTGTGTAAATTGTGAAAGGATTAGCAACCCAATGAAGGGTACTGTCAAGTGACACTGTGGCCATCTCTTCCACAAGAGATGGCCACAAGAGATGGACAACAGTGAGATTTTTTTGTAGCTGCAATAATTCAAAAGCACAACTCTGCTGATTCCCAGCCATGTTAATGTCAACCATGGTCTGAGGATGTAACTGGATCTGAGAGGCTACAAAAACATCATGTTATCTCTGAATGAGAATATGTCTGTCTGAACAAGGTCAGAGTCAGAAAACTTTTCCATTTCCAACCACATCGATGCGTCCTCAACACAATCACATTTACAAGTTGCAGATGACATTAAAGATAGCCAAGATAGAATGACTAAGCTTAACCAAAACAAAATTAAGTTCTGGTTAACCTTATTAACCAAAACAATGTTAACCAAATTGGTTCACATCTTGAAAACCACTGAAACTACAGACATCGCAGAATAAAGCAGGTTTCTTCTGCTAAGCAGAATGTGATGTTACTGTTCTACCTGAAAGTAAAATCTACAGGCACATTTGACTGTCTTTTATGACTTTGTAAAACATGCTTTAATTTCAGAAAACCAAAACTTTATTATTCTTTTTATTTTGCAACAGTGGTCTACAAAAAAAAAACCTCTCAGTCATTATTGCAGAGTTTATATAATTAAAATATCCTCATGGTAAGTCCAAGCTGAGGTAAAATGCAAATGAAAATTGCTGTGTTGTTGTGAAGCAGAACGGTGAGACGAGTTGTTCCAGGTAAATGAAAAAACATCTGATTCATTTCTAAAAACATTTCAGCCTTGTTTGGCCGCATAAACATTCCTCAAGTCGAGTATTTCTTCCTCGTTATCAGGAGGACAGACATTTTGTAAAAGAATAAATAAAGAAAGCATCATGTTCACTCTGTTCTGTCCCGGCGTATATTCCTCTCTGAAGAGAAATAGTTGACTGTTAGCTATATATATATATATATATGATCCAATCTGAACAGTTGCCAGTGGGGGACCACACAGTCAGGCAGAGAGGAACAGAGTCAACGGCTTCATCTATTTCTGTCCAGCTGGTTGAGTTTTCTCCAGGTTCCTCAGATCCTACACTGCCTGCTGTCTGTCCTGGGTTGGGTCTGTCTCCTCCGCTTCCCCTCCTCTCTGCTGGTTCCAGTCCCTGAGGCCATCTGGAAGGCTCGTGTCTTCCTCGAAGCTCCCCGTCCCCTCCACAAACTCCTCGTAGGTTGACTTCTCCTGGAATGGCCGAGGACCCAGCAGCTCCACCATGTCTGCTTTGTCTAGCACTTCCTTCTCAAGCAAGCGCTTCCCCACCTGAGGATGACACAGAGGATAAACATAAAATAGCTCAATTCAATAAATCCACCCGCCTGTGGGAATCCAGAAATTTCAGCATGACGACAAAGACAACTTCTGTAAGTCTCTGTGTCAATCCTACCCACAAACGTCTACACCGGGTAGCCAACTATCACATAAACTTGCAGGTCTAATGACAGGCAGCACTGAATACAAACAGAAGATGGGAACATTTAAACCCAGTGGTTCAGCCTCACTTAGAGCTGCTCACTAAGATATTATATTCAAAATCAAACCAGGTAAGAACAAAGTAACACTATCTTTCTAAGCACTGGAACCCCTTTGGTGGAAAAATTCTAAACTTTTCCAACATCTTTCAACAGCTGGTATTTATGTCGGTGTACTATAAGCCTGGCAACCCATCAGGCTAGCAGCAGCAATTAACAAACACCTAATGGAATTTTGCTTCAGTCGAGCTCATCTTATGAACCACCTGTCAGTCAAATACTCATAATGGTTGTAAAAAGAATCATGAAGGTGCTTCATTGTGACAATGTGATGAAGGCGCAGTGTCAGTAAGAGTATCAGCTTCTTAAAGAGACAGAGGCCCAATTTCAAGGCGTCAAATTGCGAAGTCAAATTTCTTCTAAGTCAGAGGTTCCCAAACTGTGGGCCATTGCAGGGAGGGGGCGCGGGAAGCCATTTGGATGGATGAAAAAAAAAAACATGAACGCTGTATGCACTCAGTTTTTACCTTAGAATGGCCAACTCTCTGTTATTCCTATGTCAATTTGATTCAGTAGGGGCTTCCACACTTCCCATATCTGTGTCCTCTGTCACTTTTATCAGCAGTTAAAACTGTTTAATCCGTTGTTAACATGTGGGAACCTGTTTTTCTGAGCCGCCTTTAAACACAACATGAGTGCTACGACACTCGCGCTGGGTTTACACCTGTGCGGCAGTGAAGGAGACCTGCTGCTGCTGTGCGGAGCTACGCAGGTTTGTTAGAATCATGGCAGCAAACCAGCAAAACGCAAAAGACTTTTCACAGCTTTTCCCCCAAACTAACCGACTGAGTTGAGTAAAGCTGTTGGATGCAGGTAATGTTAGCTAAAAGATGACTAGCTAATATCAATACATCACTTTAAGCTTAACAAGTAACCGGTAGGCTACCGATGTTGTTGTCTATGTTCAGCTACGTACATTCATTTTGCCCCCAAAAGAAGTCGATTACCCCCCCGCTCATTCTTAGAGACTCCCTGTCTCTAAGAATTACAAATAGCTGTCTGTTCAACCAGACAGCTATTTGTAATCCATAGGGGGGGCCCAGAAAATGTTTGGAAACCACTGGGGGGGCCCAGGAGAAAAAGTTTGGGAACCACTGTTCTAAGTTATGTTTCAGAATCAGAAGAATTTATTGTCATTGTCAGAAAGACAATGAAATTGCAGTTTCAGTTTGATATATACAGTTAACTGAAGTTAATACAGTAACCTGACAGATATAATATGACACTATGTGCCTAAAAATACAAAATACTACCTCTTTAAACATAGGGAACAACCCTGAACTCCCTCCTGTTCCCTGTGCCACCTGATAAACATCTCACATAAAAGGTCTCACCTTGTCCACTTGGTCCCTCTTGTTGGTGATCAGCTGCAGGGTGCGCTCATACGCTCGATCCACCAGTCCTCTAACCTCCTCATCAATGAGCTCAGCTGTCGCCTCGCTGTAAGGCTTCTCCAGGACCATCTCACCCTGCCGGGGTAGGTCAAACGACACCTGCCCCACCTTGTCACTCATCCCAAACTGCACCACCTGAACATCAGCAGAGAGAAGTGTCACAACTCAACAAAGAGTCCCCTTCTTCCATATTACTTGGACCCAGCAAGTGTGCGTGTGTGCGTGTAGGTGTGTGTATGCGTGTGTGTACCTGCGCATAGGCCGACTGTGTGACCTTCTTCAAATCATCCTGAGCTCCGGTGGTTATCCGGCCAAAGAAGACCTGCTCAGCCACACGCCCTCCCAGCATCATGCACATCCTGTCAAACAGCTGCTCTTTGGTGTAGAGGTACTGCTCTCTAGGCAGGTACTGAGCATAACCCAAACCCTTCCCCCGTGGAATGATGGACACCTGAAAACAAGGCAAGGCTCATGTAACTGGACAGTTGCTGCTACTGCAATGTATTTACAATGCAGTAGCAATGTAAATTGCTACTGCAGTACAATATATACATTACATAGTTCTGCATTGTAATGCACACATTTACATTGCAGTACATTGCATTAAATACATTTACTGCAATGTAAATGTATTTATATTGCAGTAGCAGCAACTGTCCAGTTACATGAGGCACTATTAATTGTTTTGTCTTGGAATTGGAATATTGTGAAAGTCATCTAGCCATAGACAGACCTACAACACAAAATATGTGTTCTACACCAATGTTTGCAAAACTACACCAGGGATTCATGACAATCCCCTGTGCAAAGTAAAAGCTTTTAATGTGAATTTGAGGCTTTCCTTGTGAAAGACATTGAAATGAAATGAAATGAAATGAAATTTATTCGAACATGATACAAATATAAAAATAAAATAGTGCACAGTAACAAGAAGTGCATAAGAAAGAAGAGAAAATACAGATTTTTTGTTTCAGTTAACATATCATGCTCAAAATGGGGTAGGAAGAAGTGAGAACTTATAAACTCCTACCCCTAAACACTTGAGACTTTAGAGTCCTACTGTCATTAAAAAAATCAAATCAAAGTGGCAGTCAGAAGTAACAGTTACTAATATTTACCTATACATTTTCCCATTTTATGCTGGTTTGCCTTTCTAAACCCTTACACCAAGTTGTTATCTGCAATACACACCTTATTGCTTTCTATCACCCGTATGTGTATCTATCTATTCTTCCATATTACAGGAACAAACCAGAACAAACTCTGCTACTCTTTTATATCTGCTACACCAGAGAAAAACTAAACACCCTCTCACCCCAGATATCTTTACCCCTTCGGTGTAAGCACGCTAAAACCTCCAGCTCTACTTCATGGAGAGAACCCACAACTTCCTCCTTCACTGGTTCTGTTCCTGAATACACGTGTGTCCAACTGTTGCTGTCCAGGAGGTCATGGTATGCTTTCATATTTCTAAATAGAAAACTTTATATAATTACTAAAACCTGTTAGCTGATGATCAGGTGCAGCCATTTCCAGCAGTACACCACTTTCTAGTGGACTTGCAAAGCAGAAACTTGGTCAATGTCTTTAAAGAGCATAACAAGGACCAATACCAGCTCCTATTTTTAGAATGAAATTAAGTTTTGGGGTGGTTTATGTTTATTGCTGTCCGTTTATTTGGAAGCCGACAGTTTTAAGAGTTCTTCTCTAACCCATACAAAAATCCTATTCTTTCTAAGACCTAGTGTTCTGTGTACATGTGTGTTGAAACACCAAAGAATACCGTCTTAAATGCAGCAAGTGGTCCATCAGATTTACTGTTAGTAACTTTATAGAAGTAGATTGAATGGTAAATAGACAGGATTTATCCAATATTTTTCTAGCCATAGCGTCCATTTTAAGTGCTTTCCACCATGGCTACACAGAGAAACTGATTTTCTAATGACTAGATGAACAGCATCACTCTTGCATTGCTGGATGATGATTCTGCTGGTTTTATTTTCTTTATGGTTAATTATTGAAGTCAGTTTGGTTTCTATAACAGTCTGTGCTTACTCTGAATAGAAATTCATGACAAACTCCTCAGCCTACATTTAATATTGGCATGTAATGTGAAGTTGATTTTGTTGCCATGATGTGATGGTGCCATGTTCAGACTCCATACTTTGAGCAGCGGGTCAGCGTGCTGTAGAAACCACCCCACGATGGCGTGGCCGGCTTCATGGTATGCCACCGTCTTCTTCTCCATCGGCTGCAGGACCTGAGTCTTCTTCTCCAGGCCTGAACACAGGCAGATAATGTGAAACATGAATATAAAATATACTGTATAGTAAATGTTCTTTTCAGTCCATCTGTTAGCCGTTTCTATTTTATGTCATAAGACACAGGATTTTCATTGGCAATGTGAAAAAAAAGCCAGCAACGCAGCTAAAGTTGGTGACTAACCTCCGATAACACGGTCGATCGCCTGCTCAAAGTGTTTTGGGTTGACGGCGGGGCTCAGGTGCCTGGCAGCTATCAAAGCTGCTTCATTGCACACATTAGCAATGTCAGCACCTGATTCATTGACAAAAAAAAATACAAACCAGCATCATAGTCTGGATTGAATATATCAGTTTATTTGTCGATAATGTTGACAAATGCAATTTCTATATAATTGTCTTTAACATTTAGAGATTTACTTCACAGTTATCGCAAAGTACTTCGATTTCATCTGTCGTGAAAAAGCTTAAGGACAACAAAATCGTAGCTTCACATAAATCAAGTAGATGTTACACACCAGTGAATCCTGGTGTGGCAGCTGCCATTTTCCTTGCTAGAGCGTCCTTATCCAGACTGGGATCCAGTTTGATTGGTCGCAGGTGAACTTTGAAGATGGAAGCCCTGCCTTTGATGTCTGGAGGACCTGAGAGGAGGAGGGAAAAAAACATCAGTGATGTGCATCAAGTATTTGTACATGAGCACTATGGTCTTCCAACACATGTCCTCTGAGGCAGACAAGCTGATGTCCACCTTGAATATTTTCAGTGATCTGGTTTTACAGGTCAGCTTTCCATAAAATCCTGATGTTTAACCAGATTCCCACACAAACTGTGAGCTGCAGTAAACATAAAGACTGAGTGTACCAATGTAAATCTGTCTGTCAAAGCGTCCTGGTCTCATCAGAGCGGGGTCCAGGATGTCCGGCCTATTGGTTCCAGCGAGGACCACTACATTAGTAGCTGTGTTAAAACCTGAGAAACAGAATAACAAAATTAAAAAAGAGAGAAAAAATGCAGCAGGCTCTAAAGCAGAATGTGGCTGTACCGTCCATCTCCACCAGCAGCTGGTTTAATGTGTTCTCCTGTTCACTCTGACCCCCAAAGTTTCCTCCTCCTCTCTTCCTCCCCACAGCATCAATCTCATCAATGAAGAGGATGCATGGCGCATTTTTCCTCGCCATGGAAAACATGTCCCTCACCTTCACAGAAGCCGTGTTAGTTCAACTCTCATTTCCTGAGAAGCACTGCACTGGACAGCGGCGGGGCCTATTCCACTCACCCTGGCTGGACCGACCCCGACAAACATCTCCAGGAACTCAGAGCCATTGACTGTGATGAAGGGGACATTGGCCTCTCCTGCTGTGGCTTTGGCCAGCAGAGTCTTTCCTGTGCCAGGAGGTCCAGACAGAACGGCACCCTGCGAAAACACACTCATCAACTGACTGTCACTTGAAGAACGAGGACGGAGGACTTCCCTTCTGCCTTCTGACAGGCCTGGCTGCTCTCACCTTGGGGATCTTGGCTCCCAGGTCCTGGTACTGCTGTGGGTTTTTCAGGAAGTTCACAAACTCCAGAATCTCCAGTTTTGCTTCCTCACAGCCAGCCACATCCTTGAACTTGACATCTATGTTGTCCTTCATCATCTTGGCTGTCGACTCACTCATGCTGAAGGGGCTCCTTCCTCCACCAACGCCTCCTCCTATTGGTCCACGCCGCAGTGTGAACAGCAGAAAGCCAATCAGCAACAGAGTAGGAATCATGCTCATCAAGAAGGAGCTGTAAGGATACAAGAAAAAAATCTACTGAAATATATTGTAACATTTCTATGCAGCAATATGAAATCTAAGAATAATATCGTTCAAGTGACTAAAACATTGAGAGATGGTGCAGAAACGTCAACAGACCTGTTTATTGCTCAGCTGATTCACCAATACGCAGAATATAAAGCAACTTTGTTGGAAAGCCGAATTTAATCATGTGGCTTAGCAACCAGCTTATGAATTCGTCTTACACAAAAAGCCCAGGATGAACAAGCTTTTTCTATATTTTTGCATGTGGATGGAATCAGACAAATCTTGAATTTACTTTCACAATAAGTTGTTCCAACCTTTACAATGACCACCAGTGCTGATGTACAGAGTAGGGCTGGGCGATAAATTGATACAATTTATGTATCGATTTGATATGTATTTGATAAATTTACAATTTATCAAACTGAAGATTTAAATTTTGGAAAATCTGGATTTTTTTATTTTTTTTGTACTTCCTGTGATGTTAACCCACCAAGAACAACCATCTTGTCTGACAAAGCGTATTTTACAACTTATATTTATTTTGACTTGAAATTCAGGTCAACTCATGGAAGGAATAACTGAAATAAAAGCCAGTTTTTATAAATATTTCTAGGTGGACATGCTGATGTGAACCGTTACCTCTGCAGCCCAGTGTGCTTCAAACTTAATGAGTCATCATTTTTTTTAACATTGACCAAATAAATTGTGATTCTCATTTTTCCCCCATAGTGAGGATCAAGCTCTGTTCTTTGGGTGTTAAAGGGTTAAACTCACCCGTCACTCTCAGAGCTGTAGATGACAGCGGCCCGGTGTGATGGCTCCAGACCCAATTCCATGTGTGCAGCCTCAAGATTCCTCTCAAATGTATCAACGCTGCCGATGTTGAACCACACGTAACTCTGAGGAACACATAAAGGACTGAATGTAACGGTCTGAAACAGAAGCAGGTTAACTAGAGAATGACTGTTCAATGCTAAATCAAAGGGATTGATGATAACTACTTTGATGTATTTGTTTTGCTGTGTTGCAACAACCATTGATAGACCTTAACATCCCCTCACCCCCTCAGCATCCGCTCCTGGTACCAGGATGACTCTGACGAACTGTTTGTTAACCACCTCCAACCGCTCCACCAGGCCTCTGCCCAGGTAGCGGTGCACAAAGTCCTTCCAGCTGATCTCTCGGCCCGTGTCTCGGAAGTAGAAGTAGAGCAGCGCTGAGCTGACTCCAGCAACAGTGAGCATCATGTAGCGGAAATCCTTCTCATCCCAGGGGAAGTCGCCCTGAAAACAGACACATCCAGCACCAAATAAAGATAATGTGAGGTTATTACTGGCACTGGGCAAAAATAAAATAACCCACAAGACACACATCGATTGACATCTTACAGTTTTCCCACTAGATTCCAAAGCAAAACTTCTATTTTTTAAGATGCAGAAGGGAAGACTTGTGCAGGTGCTACTTCATCTGTATAAAATGACCCTCAAGCTACTCTTAACCAACAGGGAGAAACTCTGCAATCATCTGCACCACCACTCAGCAGTTTGCTTATTTTTATAATTTTCTATATTTTATCAAAAGGATCAATCTGCAAAGTTTACAAATATTATCATTTACTGTTGGATCTTCATGGCTTCATTTTTCCTGACAAACCTTCTGCATCCGACTCCACCAGTCTTTCCCTCCACCTCCTCTCTTCCCTCCTCCTGGTCGTCCTCCTCCGCCTCCTGCTGGTGCTCCTCCTTTTCCATCTGAAATGCCGACAAGAAGACTTATTGCACCACTAAGAGGCACTTCTTTCCATGATGATGATTGGCAATACTAAAATATAAGAGCCTACAAATATTTTACTGCAAACTCTCCTTTGTGTTATAATATAGCTATATATATATATATATATATATATATATATATATATATATATATATATATATATATATATATATATATACTCTTTCTGTAATTCTGCCTTCAGGAAGTCATCATAACATGGCTCCTCTATTAACCCTTTAACAAATTTTTTCTAGTGTTGCTCTGAGAAGTAGCTCCTATAACGAGCTCAGCAGATGAGCAGTTCTATCAGATGTCTGCCAGTTGCTGCTGGCTAGTCTGAAGGAGCAAAATGGTTGCCATGGGAGATTAAAGAATCACCAAAAGGATCAAACATGCATGAAAGAATTGAGGTGACATTCCAGGTATGTTTTTGATGAGGGAATAACATAACAAAAAGCTCAAAAAAGTCAAGTTTCAGTGATTTTTTGACAAGGACCACATATAGGAGTATTAGTAAAAAAAATATGAAAAGATGCTATGTAACAGGCTTTAGCTCTCAAGCTAATTTCCATCTGCAGGCCCTCATTCACACAATTTTACATAAAAAAACATAAAACTATGCAATCCATGCTATTTACAGAAAAGTGTTTTAATAAATATCAATAAAAAACAATGAAAACATAAAAACCTATTACCCTATAGCCATCCCACACCCTTTTGACATCACCTAATCTTTTAGATTCTAATCTAAAAGAGTCTAAACTTGCAAATTTCATCAAGTTTGACTGAAATTTGCATTTGGATGTATCCAGGAGCTCTATAGAATGGTGGCCTGAAAATAAAATTGTCTTACTTTGGTTGTGGAATGGACAAAGCAGGCTAATGACAGTGAGCCTGTTGTGAGAACTGGTCTCTCAAAGGTCCAAACTCAACACTCAGAAAAATGAGTAGACTCAAAAGTCGGATTTATGCAAGCTATTAAATTCAGTAGTTTTCATAGTAGAAATTGTTTTGCATATAAAAGTAATAAAAAGTTTTACAAAAAGTTTCAAATAAAAATCGAGCAGATGATCATATCTAGCAGCTCTCACCTTTTGGCTCGGTGGAATAGACGCAACGCTTAGCTATCCAGGCTCTTTGACGAGACAAGAAATTAGCTTGACTTTGACTGAAAAAACTACAGTCCTGAAAAAAAAAGACAACATCAGAACACAGCAGATACAAAACTCTACCATAAGAAACCACACAGACTCTGATAGAAGCACCTCAAGAGTTTACACAGTTTGAGGAAAGGATATATTTGTTTTGGTTTGGATTTTGCCTTGATTACAGCACTAATCTTGCTGTGTCATTGTTTTAATAACCTTCAGCAACCTTTATTCTAATTTAGAATTGCTTAAATGTTTTCATCCAAAAAAAAGTTAGAATAAGTTCCAGACTCTGCAGAGGCTAAGCTAAGTCCAAAATATTGTTCGCTGTTCTCCCAGAACAATTCTTTGATAGACTCTAATAACCCTTAATGCCACTGATCAGCAGAGAAGCAAAATGGATGTTAAGTATATTCAGTGAGCTTTGCTCTATATAGTGATTAATTCACCTTTCTGGCGTTAACCTATTTTAACTGTTAACAGGACAGAAACTATCTCAACTATCCTTGTTTTCTTTTTTTTCTGTTGTTTTTTTATGAAGACTAACCTTTTAACCCTTCTGTGACACAGCTTCTCCATGAGACAGGATCTGTCGATAAAGCTGTTTAAATCAACTACTTTATTTTATTTATATAGGGACCAATAAAACTGTCAAACAAATGTGACCTCAATGCTCTTTATAAAAGAGCACTGAGGTTACAACCTTTAAGTTTGTATAACACGGATAAACAGTTTCAAAGTTAGATATATCATCATTTGATTCTAGTAATTAAACAATGTTTTCAAGTTCAGTCTATTATTGAAATGAACTTCAATTATAAGTTCAGTTCATGCTGAACTTATTATTCAGCTGTTTCACAGCATGAGACTGCATCTCTGAGTGGCTGATGTAATGTTTCCACCATGATTCGATCCTAATCACAGCTAACTTGACGTCCTCAAAAACTACATTTAGTTGATATTTTAAGCGGGACCCCATGAAAGGTGGTCTGAGAGCTAAACGGTTATAGAATCTTCTTATGTGTTTTTACAATACAACTGACGTTTCTCAAATAAAAAAAAACGTGTTTAATGTAATCTCTAAGTATTGTAACACAACCCACTTCACGTTTGAGCATTCTCTGTATGTTAGATTTTAAACTCTAACTGCTTAAAGGTTGGTCTCGGTTTTGTAAATGCAGCGGAGTAGCCCTTTAGTCTAGTGCCGTATATGAAGCTGCTAATCGGATGCCGACTTCAGCCTCGTTTTAAAACCTTTGATCAAAACCTGAAACAGCAAAATCCAGAACAAAGCATCAGTTTCTGATATAATAATCGAGTAGATATGAAATCTAAATCTTAATTGTTGATTAAACACGCAAAGTGAAACTTGAGCTTAAAAAATACAGCGGAGGTCGAAGATACAAATGCTTTTAGATAACCTGCTAAATCTAGCCTCATATTCAATTTAGGAATGTTGTTGTTACGGAACATTATGTTTCGATTAAACTGTGTTACAGTAAAATGTGTCCATTTAACTCCTGAAGTGTCCCTGAAGGGATCGCAGTGGTGTTTACAGCAGTGAATGGGAAACAGTCAGCAGTTACCTACCTGAACCGCGAGGCTTCCTGAACCCAGTGTGCGACCTCGGGCTCCTCCGGCCCGGCAGAGAGGCAAAACAGCCGCCGAGAGAAGTCTCAGCATGTGAGACATCCTCTCTGTGGCCCCAGAAAAGTTTCTAGCTTTCAGAAATTACAGTATTCTGTTTTGCTACGTTACCTCCAACACTCTAGCGCCAACATGTTGTGCTTACAAGTGAGGTTTGGTAAGAAATGTCAACGGGAGGATGATCGAAGCCCAATAGACTTTCTCTTTCAATGCCTGTGAAAAAATATTTTCAATCGGTAACAGAGTATTAAATAATATACATATTTGCATCTAAATTATATATAAACTGAAGAATTTTCCCTAAAAAATTCATAGTGTCTACAGATTAATATATTTTAAGCTGGTTTTATGAATTTATTATCACTTTATTACATTCGGGCAGAAGTAAAAGGCAGCCATGGGTCCTCACACTTGCCCGTCCATAGACATCAACATAGACATCAATACGCAGACCCCTCATGGAGCGCTGAGTCGTACGTAACAGTGTCCGCCATCTTCTATGTGGCAGCAGGGCGATCGGAGCTCCGTAATACAGAGCCCTCCAGTGGACATGAGAAATTTTTTTTTCTTTTGCGTTCCCTCGCAATACTTTTGCGTTCCCTCGCAATAATCTACTGATCGGTTCATGCGGCATAATTGATACTGTAAGCCTTTTTTACGGTGGCCGCCGTACTTTCTGCTTTAATACGAGCTTATAAGGTTTTTCCATGGACTATTGAGTTATTATCGCGGGGTAATAACTCATCTGATTGTGTCTCTATTGTGTTCGTAGTCTGAATGGTTTAAAGGGCTGCTTTCTGTGCCGTAACATCTTAGCCTTAACAGACATAAACATGCAGTAAATAAATCGATTTTCAATCAGTTTTTTTGCACCAAAGCGTTAATAATAATAAACACGTTTTATTATTATAAAACACAGCAAACTAATGGTGGTAGAGGGCCGCACTGGGTTAACTCGGGGAATCTTATTTGTCCGTGTATCAATCAACTCCAAACCTCTTCTTTGTTCTGTCACAATTATCGATTTATTTAATTTTGATTATCATGCTCCAAACTTTGTGAGGACTGACCATCCCGCTCACCCGCTTCCTCATGCACACAGAGCCAACAGCCAGTAACCTTCCCATTCATACTTGATGACGTCACTCCCACATCGACACGCCCACCACCAGGTGTCAAAGCAGCTAACGTTTTCATACTGTTATCTAATGAGAGAGAGCTGATGAAAAACCGCTGTTAGAGGAGAAATTAATTAAAAACCAGAGGATTTTGTGAGGAAAGATCAGTCAGGATCAGAGCTAGAGCTGCTGTTTTTCAGTCTCTGTTTCACAGCTCAGCTTCACCATGTCGGTATTTAGCTATAAAGATGCTACGAGTCAGAGCCCAACATGCTGAAAATGTCTTTTTCTGAATGTGAAGGATCATTTCTCTGTTATCCTTGGCTTTAGCCTGTGAACCAGGACGTCTCAGAAGTCACTGAGTTCTCCCAGTGTGACCAGCAGACTAAAGCCCTGCCTGTGGCCAGTGTTCCCATTATATTAAATAAATGTTTTTTTCTTTCACTTTTTGTGTATTTTTAAATATCTCAATCTGAAGTATTAGTGTATTAATACAGCTTATGTAATGAAATAAGAATAATTTACTCTGTTAGAATTATTTTCACTCTTTACTGTCAATAGAAGAGTTGACATACTGTAATACATATCTTTTTCTCTGGAAAAAAGTAAGAAAAATATGTAGCTTAATGTTTGAAAATGACTGATTTATAAATCAAAAGTCATTTCTCAATGTATAAAAAATAAATACAAGAAAGTTATTTGTTTCTTGTCTTGAAACGTTAAATGTACATTAAATTATGGAATTATGTAAATATGTTCTTTAAACACTGTAAAAGTGTGTCTGTTCATCAATGTTAATATAAAAATGATCAGAATCATTTCTATCAAATAAAAACATTGTGCTCTTTATTCAGAAATGCACCAAAACAATTAAATAATCACATCAAAAGTTAGAAACGCTGTCTTTAGTCATTTCTTTGATTGCCAAATATATTAGTGTGTGTGAGAAAATGTGTCAGTGACAGGAATTAACTCAAAATACTTTGTCGAACGGCAATTTCTTAAGTTCGGTCCATTTACCTGTATTAGCTTACTGGCACATATTCCACATTCAATATGGCGGAATGTGTGCCCGTTGCTGTTACGTATCGCAGCAACGGGCCGACCCGCTCCATGAGGCGTGTACGTATTTATGTCTATGTGCCCGCATAGACATAATCATAGACATAGACATAATATAAGAGTAGACCCCGCATTGGCCGCTCCGGCGCAGGAAATACGGCGGCCATCTTGGAGCGGTATACCCTCCTACTTTGCTCAATCAAAACAGCAGAAGATGCCTCAGCACTGAGGGATATTATTATTCGGATCTATGGATTATTGATGTGAAGGCTCCACAAACAACATTTCACAAGTAAGATGGACATATTATTGTGTATATTGTGATTAGAATATTACTTTACTGTATTTATGTCCACCGGCGAGATACCAGCTAATATTAGCTACAGTGCTTGGTGTAATACCGGGGTTCAGCCCCGCTATGAAGGCTAACTGAGATTCCGTAAATCTAAAAAAATTAATTATTCTCTAACATTGACTTAGATTATCTGACACAAGGGCCTATATTAGAAATGAAACAATATAACACATATGGTAAAACTTATGTTATAACATTCACCGGCAAAGTTTACACAGGTGGTAAAGACTATTATTTATATTCTTTCACTCTGTCAAAAGTAAGATACATCCTAAATCTTCCGTTTTTGTTTTGAAAGTTTCCTAAAGACACGATGTGAGGAAGAAGAGGGAGATATCTTTAAAGAGAGATGGATTCACTGCAGCACGGATGAATCTCGGATTTTGGACTCAATCTCAGCTGCTGAATCACTCTGAAGCTACAACTCGTCGGCTGAAAAACATATACATATCTATATATATGTATGTACACACATACATACATATAAACATGTATTCAATATATATTATTCAGTATTAATCATTATTTATTTGTGTCATTGTTAATCATTATTTATTTGTGCCATTAATCTTTATTTATTAGTGTTTGTATAGTTATATAAATATATATTGATATTACTTAATAATTTATTAAATAAATTATGAACGGCTGTGTGCTTTGTAATATGCTCTTCATATATCCATATCAGAATATTCCATTCCTATTCTATTGTTATAGCCACTAAGCATATTTAAATATGATGAACTATGTATTAAAAACATACTTAAAAATACAATTGTTTATAAATGTAGCTTTGATAGATGTTTGAATATGGTTTACAGTAACAAAAAAGTGTGTTATGATCGATTAAATGCGCTGATACGTCATTGTGCCTGCTAAACACATAACGCTGAGTGGAGTGGTGTACCGCGTCTATCCTTATATTATATCTATGATCATAGACATAATGTAAGAATAAACGCCTCATGGACCGCTCTCGCCTATTGTCGCTGACGAGATTTAGAGCGGCCATCTTGGAGCGGTCCACCACTCCACTCACTCAGGCACGTGCAGAGGGGGCAGCTGGGGGTGCTTGAGCACCTGCCCTTTTTGCTCCTTGCCACCAAGTGCCCTTTTGGTCAAATTATTATTTTTTTATTTTTTTTGCTATTATTATTTCCTAAGCCCTCTTCTGACACATAAAAACATGTACTAAAATTATTTGCTTTTTTTGGGGGGGTTGTACAACATAATAAGCCGGTCACCTTGTTACCTTTGACCTTTTGCCCGTGACTCATGACGCAGTTGCCTCTCGCGCAGTGAGATAAGGCGGTTAACTGGAGCTCAAGGTAGCGAACGTTCCAGATTACAGAACAGTTTTTGGTGAATTAAAAAACCGTTTTTGGTGAATAAAGTGGAGTAGACTTGGTACTTGTCAGATAACGGAAAACGTTGAAGTATCGTTTCTGCTTCAGCACGGAGTAGCGGTTTAAGCAGAGAGGTAATGAAATACAACAGACACTGACAGGCCTCTGCGTCCGCCTTTCTCTGAAGAACGACTGAGTTGGAGGAGACAGCCAGGTGAGGAAAAACTGTTCTTATCTATCGATTCGGTATTTTCATCATACAGACATTAGGCTGTTGTTGTTGTGCTATTAGCTAGCTGCTAGCTAACGACTTTGCTAGCAAAGCTAGACAACAAAAAAGCTTCTTCCCTGTGTACGAGGCACATCGCCCGTCCAAAACTTATCATCTCCATAATGGATATATGTCAGATCTTCTAATTTCCTTTGCTGCATAATGTACATTGCATTTATTCTAGCTTTAGGTAAACATAGCACTTAAATAAAAGTCCAACAAGGATATTCATTTAGAATTAAAAATAACACACCCTGAATTACCATGATAGACATAATGTGTGTGTGTCATTAATGAAGGGGAAAAAACTCAACCCAGACTTTAAGTTTAGGGTCTGGTTCGCAGAGTATAAAGTTAAATTTGTTTCCCAATTATTCAATGGGGAAAAAAAAAAAAAAAAAAAACTAACCTCAGTTAAGTAAAATAAAATTGTAATCAAAACTTTTGGAATTGTAATGATTTCTTTAAAAAAAGTTGTTTAAAATACTTTTTTTAAAATTAAATAACTAATTTTTACCAAACAAACTTTTATTTGCACACATCAGAAATCTTTTGTTGTGATTTTAGGTCCTGCCCACGGTATCATGTGAGAATCACAAGCAAAACTTTGAGTCACAAACAAAAACTTAGAATAGCAAGAAAAGATTTCTGACAAGCGCAAATAAGTTTGTTTTGCAAAAAAGAAAGTTAACTTCATGAGTCCAAAATGTTTGATTTAATTTTTTTTTTAATTTTAAGCAAAACTCAGTAGGCTTTATAATATATATACATATTTATATAACTATACAAACACAAATAAATAATGATTAATAATGACACAAATAAATAATGATTAATACTGAATAATATATATTGGATACATGTTTATATGTATGTATGTATATACATACATACATACATATATATATATAGATATATGTATATGTTTTTCAGCCGACGAGTTCTAGCTTCAGAGAGATTCAGCAGCTGAGATTGAGTCCAAAATCCGATGTGAGATTCATCCGTGCTGTGTGTTGTATTCGTGCTTGATAAAGACCAGACGTTGTATAATGCTCAGATACTTTTATTAAAGCATCTTTTAGAGGTCTGTTCACACGGCTTGTTCACAGGTGTGTCACATCTACTTCTATTGTTCCATTCTCTACATTTATACATTCACGTGAACTCATGCTTGCCACCTAGTGGACATAAACATAATACATTCAATCATGACATCCTCCTTTCTTTAAAGTAAGATTGTTACAAAAAGAATCCTATCAAAGAACAACATATACTGCATGAAACAGTTACCACATAGCTATATTTAACACATTAAAAAGTTCCATTGATCAACAAAGGAATTGTCCATTTAACATCTCTGTCAACACATTTCACTTTTTCTGACTCATTTTCACAATTCACAACACCAATAAAGAATGTGTCACTTAAGTCAGTTTCATCTACTAAGTTTACACGATTCCTCTTTTCTTCTTTCCTCTTCATAAAGCATTGTTTTGCAAAATGATTCTTTCCACGGCAATTTAAACACTGCTTACCATAAGCAGGACATTGTCTCACTTTGTGCCGTGAGCCACAGCGCTTACAGCTGATAATGGCTTCCTCTTGCAGCTGCCTCGTCTGAGCATGGCGTTTCTTCTGGCAGGACACCGCTCCCACTGCCACTGCTCCGTCACTGAACTGTGAAGTAGTTCCTGTTGAAAGTTCAGAAAATGTCCTCACTTGCTGTAGAGACAGTTCGCTTGCCCAGCACATCTTTACAGCTGTTTCCAGGGTCAGTTCCACTTCTCTCAGCAGTCTTTCTCTGAGCTTCCCATCATGTACTCCAAAGACGATCTGATCTCTGACCATCGAGTCCTTCAGCAGGCCAAAATTGCATGACTGAGCTTTTACTTTCAAATCTGTTAGAAAGTTATCGAAGGGTTCATGCTGGGTCTGCATTCAGGAATGAAACGCGTATCTCTCATAGCATTCATTCTTCTTGGGTGAACAGTGAGCATCAAATTTACTCAGCACAACATCCAACTTGTCTTTGTCTTCTGCTTCATCAAACACAAATGTGTTGTAGACTTCCAAAGCCTGCGCTCCCGCTATGGTCAGCAGCATCGCTACCTTTCTTGGCTCTGGCTTTGTCTCCAATCCCATTGCGGCGACATATAGTTGAAAGCGTTGTTTGAAAGCACGCCATTTCTCATCAACGTTTCCCGTCAGCTTCAAGCTCTCCGGTGGTTTCAGCTCCATGGTCGGCTCTTAGTTGACTCCTGACACCATGTTGTATTCGTGCTTGATAAAGACCAGACGTTGTATAATGCTCAGATACTTTTATTAAAGCATCTTTTAGAGGTCTGTTCACACGGCTTGTTCACAGGTGTGTCACATCTACTTCTATTGTTCCATTCTCTACATTTATACATTCACGTGAACTCATGCTTGCCACCTAGTGGACATAAACATAATACATTCAATCATGACACTGCAGTGAATCTGTCTCTTTTAAAGATATCTCCCACTTCTTCCTCACATCGTGTCTTTAGGAAACCTTCAAAACAAAAGCGGAAGATTTGGGATGTATCTTACTTTTGACAGAGTGAAAGAACATAATAGTCTTTACCACCTGTGTAAACTTTGCTGGTGAATGTTATAACACTTAATATAAGTTTTATAATATGTGTTACATTGTTTCATTTCTAATATAGGCTCTTGTGTCAGATAATCTAAGTCAATGTTAGAGAATAATTAATTTTTTAGATTTACGGAATCTGTTAGCCTTCATAGCGGGGCTGAACCCCGGTATTACACCAAGCACTGTAGCTAATATTAGCTGGTATCTCGCCGGTGGACATAAATACAGTAAAGTAATATTCTAATCACAAAATAATACACAATAATATGTCCATCTTACTTGTGAAATGTTGTCTGTCGAGCCCTCACATCATTAGTCCATCGATCCGAATAACAATATCCCTCAGTGCTGAGGCATCTTCTGCTGTTTTGGTTGAGCAAAGTAGGAGGGACGACCGCTCCAAGATGGCCGCCGTATTTCCTGCGCCGGAGCAGCCAATGCGGGGTCTACTCTTATATTATGTCCATAGACCCATTTAGGGCCCATGTAGGGCCTACGTAGGCTGTGGCCCTACATGGGCAAACCCATGGGGGGTCACCGTGGAACCCGCGGACAAACCCATATGGGACCCATATGTCAGCCCTCCTTTCCCCCACATGGGGGCCCACCTAGGCACACTGGCAGGGATGAACTGATCAGTAGATTATTGCGAGAGAACGCAAAAAATCCCCATGTCGCCTGGAGGGCTCCGTAAAAGTGGAATAATTTCATTGATTTGGTATTGAATCATCTACATCTAAAATCTTTGTTAGTTTGGTGTTTGAAAAAAGGGAAATGTCCTGGGTGTTATTTTAGTTACACCCACAGTACGGCTCCCTTAGATAAAATATACAGGATGATACGGTTCTGATGTAAAAAGTCAGTTCATGTGATGTGAAGTTCTCAATAAAGCAGCTTAAACTGGATGGAGCTGTGGGAGAGAGCAGAAGGCAGGCTGAGAGAACCAAACACATCAAATAGCCTAAATAAATTAGCATAATAATGGAACAAAAAAGTAGAAAAGCAAACAGAAATACCAAAGCAGCCTGGTGTGCTGACATAAACTGAATTACATTGAATTTAATTCTGTCAGAATGTATCTGGTTTTAGATTAAACATAATAATTTGTCTTATTTTTGTTTGGTACTTTGTTTTTTGAATCTGACACCGACTGGGTTCCAGAAAATAAAATGGCAGCAATATTTATCACGCTAAAACTTGATCTCTCAGATTAAAAATCATGAAGTTATACTTTTGGAGTAGCCAGTAGTTCCTCCTTATCACACATTTTTTTAATCAGGCTTCTTTCATTATGTTTCCACAGCTGCATACAGGGCCACATAATACTTTCTGGGTTTAAGAGTCACTGAGCAAATTTTATGGTTTTATGACTGGGAAAATTACTTGCATCATGTTTTTCAGGAAATTAGTAGAGCATGAAGACAACATACTCATAAAAATAACATTTTCACAAATGGGGATGTAAATGTATTTTATATGAAAAAATGCTTAATATGTGTTTACATTTTTTGATAGAAGTCACTTTTTACATGTTTTGTCATCAAAAATAAGAGGTTGTCTTTAGTAGCCTGGACCCAACAGCTGCTGCCTAAACATGTCATAATTAGAAAATGTTTAGTCAAACTACAAAACAAGAGACTGGGAAATCTGATACTGGAAACGCATGACTGAGGGCCTCACTGATAACACGAGCAGCAGCAACATAGAGAGGAAAAGTGAGTGACGATCCAAAGCAAAGAGCAACCCTTAGTAATGATATAAAGAAGGAACAGTGAGACATCAAACCCATTTAAATGGTTTCTTAAGAATTTTTCGCTTATATTTTAGGCACACCAACTCTGGTGTAAGCAGTTTAATTTGAGTTAGAACAGACAAAAAGGTAAAGATCTTGACTGGCACATTTCAGCCCCCAAAACTGTAATCATTTCTAACTATGCTATGTTTACAATGAGCATAGAAACTGAGAAGACTTTTGTATAGAAAACTGAACTGTGAAATTATTTTTACTTCAGAGAAAAAAGAAAACCAGACATTATCATGCACACTTTAATATTTGCTTGGTGATGTTTAAATTACATCAGACTTTATCAGTGGGCAGATTTGAAAAGTCTTAATCAACAAGTGGATCCTACCTTGCTGACTGGGGGAAATCTGCACTTTTAGACTGGTTATAATGATTCATGAGACTCAGGACAACCTTTGACACCAAGACTGTTTGCTATGTATGCTTTGTGTCTGCAAGCAGCAGGCGAGAGGTAATTCATTACACCAATGGTGTGATGTCTTTTGGGATCAGATAGAAATTGCTGCTGCAGAGAGGAAGTTTGCTCAGCAGGTAAGACTTCTGTTACAACCCATAACATTTTGAATTTCTAAATGTTTATTTTAGCTTAAACCTTATAAAGTCACTGGAATGTCCAGAAATAATACTATGTCAGAGGTTTGCTAATGTCCCATTAATAAGTAGTGAAGATGAACATGCATTTAACTTCTGTTTGATTTTTGTCTGAGGTTGCATTTTTAGCTAACTCTGCTGCTTTTTTGATGTTAATGTCCAAACTTATGTTCAGATGCCAATAACACCTGAGAATCCAAATTAATTTTTAACCATTGTTAATTGTATCAATTTCAACAAATTAGGAGATCTGCAAATTCACTTAAATAAATATTCTCTTAGAAAGATTCTTTTGAAATTTTTCAATGATATCAGTATGGACTGTGGAAAAACCACAGTGCTGGACCGGCACTGCTGGTACAGTTGGACTTTAAGTGCAGGATTTGACACTGCAAACTCCATGAAAAATTATTAAAGTGACCGGAGAAAGATACAGGACTTGACTTGTTCTGATCTTACCTGAAGAACAGAGACTTCTTTGTGTCAGTAGGTCAGGCCCGGCCCAAGCTGTCATGGGGCCCTAAGTGAAATTTGGTTTCGGGGCCCTCTAGTTTTGCTGATATTGTAGACTGGCTGCAATCAACAGTCAGACTGTTAGATCATTCAAAAACCTGCTAAACTTATTGCATCTCTGACAGTGATGTTTGCATTATATCCAGTATGAACGTATAATGTGTTGGCCCATTTATCGGCGCCGATTTCCTTAACTTTGGGGGATGGGTGATCGGCCAATGCTTACATGTGAAGTTGACATTATCCACCTCAGCAAAGGTTTATAAATCAGCTTCTGTCCTCTTCTGCTCTACAGTGAGAAGTTTAACTGACAGACCGGCCCACCACGTCTGCACATTTCCAGTTACAATATTCACCCCACTGTTGCCAACTCAGTGATTTTCTTGCTACATTTAGCAACATTTCAGACAAAAATAAATTGGTATCGAGAAAAATCTAAATTGACAGGTAAAGCTTTTTAAAGATCGGTAATCCGCGATCGGCCAGAAAATTTAAATTGGTGCAGCCCTACACACAGTCATGACATTCTATGATTAAATTAATTTCTGTTAGGTGTAATTACAATAATTTATACCAGGAGAGTCTTTCTCACCTGAGAATGTGGTCTGGTACTGAGCTAACTCTGAGCCTTCAAACAATTTTAATTGGAGAAGTTTCACATAACTTATAAATTGATGTAAAAAAATACTGTTTGTTTTAGACATACATTTTTATACTCAGCAGCAAACTAATATATATTGCCAACTACAGCTTAGTTGGCAATATATCAGTGATTCTTGAGAATAGGGACAAAATGGGTTTTAATTTTCCCATAATTTTTTTTATTTCTCAACCTTATGTAGGCACATATGACAAATAATGTTTAGGAAATGTAAAGATGCTATGGTGCAGGCTCCCAGTTGCAACGTTTTTTTTTTAAATTACATTTTTAATCGACCTGACCTAGAACGTTGTCATCACCATCTGACAAAAATAAATAAAAACTAATTTTTAATGACCCTATTAGTGATATTTTTTTTTACTCATTTTACAGATAAATGCTTCTCAAGAAACAAAATAAATTTTATTTAAAACCAAAAACAACAAAAAGGCCATCTGATGGAGTTGACAGTGCATGACGGAGTTGACACAGAACTGAAGGTGGTGACAAACTAGTGAATAAAATGAAAAACTTGGTACATGTGAAGTAATGCAATTCATGTAAAATACATTAAAATGAATTAATTGCACATTTAAGTGAGATTTGACAATTTCACTGAAAGAGTCAGAAAAACTGATGGAGTTGACATCTGACGGAGTTGAAAAAAAGCCAAGCTACCTCAATTTATATGATGTTATTCTGAAGGAGGCCATATTGTAGCTCATCAGGTCCATGAAATCTTTACAGTATACCAAAATTAAGCTTTTATTTCACAAAATTTCATCAAAGTTTTGTAAATTGTCAGTTATGGTGTTGACACATCATGGTTGTGACAAGCAACTTAGGAATAAAACAGAAGAAAAAACTAAAGAATAACATAAGCTAACCAGAGCTAACTAGCCCTCTTAGCAAAGGAAGAGAAAGGAAGAGGTCATGGGGTCCTCAGAAGTTCTGGTGCCCCCCAATAATGCCTGATTTTTTTACATTCTTTTCATTTCTGACAGTGTTGACAAAAACTAGGGACAAATTTAAATGGAATTGGAAAATATATAAACATGATTTTTAATTCAATTTGATACTTTTATATTTATTTATATGACTACTTATACTTAATTGTCACAATATATAATTTTAGTATTTATTTAATTATTTTAAACTATTATGTATTGAGTTCTGCTTCTGGACAAGGGCTTTTACATGCACAACTACAATGTTTAAAATAAAATATTCAGCAAACACCAGGAAAATATACATTGTTGTGCTCACATGACCCAGGTTAGTTGAGTCAGATATTTGAAAAAATATATATTTTGTGTATATTTTATTCAAATTTTGTGCTTTTATCCATAGGACCTGTTTTGTCCCTATTCTCAAGAATCACTGATATATTATTGCCAACTAATAATTGACATTAATATCATTGGTATTAATGTAGTTGGCATGTAGCCTTATGTAAAAACATTTTGCTAGACAATGTCAAACATTGAGAAGTTTTAATTATCAAACTCGGCGTTTTGAAGCCAAAAATACCTCAGAAATGTCATGTTTGGTTCCAGTTTACGAACCCACATGCACGAACACAACCAGGAGACGCGTGTACAAACAACAATAGTTTATTTGAAGGCGGGAAAGCTGTAGGAGAAAAACACGGAGCAGGAGTCTGGAATGGATAACCAGTTCAGCCACTGTCAACGAGAGGAAGCGGTTAGTAATCAGCGAATCCAGGGGGGTGGATGAATGGATATACTGAGAGGAGAGGCTTACTAGGAGCAGAGAAGGATCCAGGGGCGGCTTGGAGAGGCGATGAACTGTTGGTGGGTGGACAGTTAAGTCTTGCTGGCGGCTGACAGCGGTCCGGGATAAAACCACGGGAAACTCTTTCTCGAGGAACTCCGGAGGAATCCAGGTAAACCTGACAAGAGGAAAAACACAGGACGCGATTATCTCGGGGAAAATGCTCAGAGGGCCTTTCTCTGGAACGAATTGTTACCGAGGTAAACAAACACTCAGGCAAAGAAGTGTCAGCTCGTCGCTTCTTAAATATCCACAGCATCTGTCAGATAATGCGCCACAGGTGTGTCTCTGGGTTCGACCACGCGCTTTCTCCAGGGGCTCTGCTCCTCGGCGGCATCTGGTGGAGGAAGTGGGAAGCAGCAGGCTTCCAAACAACAACAAAAAAGAAAAAAAACAAACCACCGATCCTGACAAGAAATATACAGAGCCAACCATGAAAATCAACTCATTTAAAGTTAAAACTCAGTTTCACACAAAAATAAACATTGTAGCATAAATGTTTGGCTGTTGAACTGGACCGTTCCAGGTCGCTAAGTTTCTAATAGTAGCTCCACAAATCTTTCTGATAAATATTACATTACCAAGAAAAACATACCTTTATCTTGTCTTTATTCTATTCTCTCTTCTTTCATTTTCTTCCTCTTTCTTTTCTCTCTCCCTTAAGGATAAGTCCTTTTTTGCGACATTGTTTTGCTAACTTATCTTCCACCGGAGCTTTGGATGCGCTCTGCTCATTGCAGCGCGACACCGTGTAGTGCGGTACGTACCGCGGCCACCGGGGGACCCCCAAGAGCAACTTATTTTTTAATCTTTATTTTTGTCCATATAAAAAAGACTTCTACATACATTATCAAATATATATTATCCATCCATTTTCTTTAGACCCTTGTCTAAAGAAAATCATTACTATCATTACTAAAACAAAAAAAAAAATCAGTTCCACTTAGGGGGCCCCCTAGTGGCCCTGGGGACCTAAGCGGCCGCTTAGTTCGCTTATGCCTCGGGCCGGCCTTGTAGTAGGTAACCTTTCATCTGAGCTGGCAGAAGTCCCATGAATATGATAGTAATCCTCCGATTATAATAAGTAATGTGATTAGTTACCTCAACTATCTATTTGATACACAGCTCTACACATTACAATCCCACCAGGTGACTCCAAACCCATCCAAGCTCTGAACAAAGAACAAAGCAACACATGCATGTGCCATAGCTTTCTTCAGCTGAACAGAAACAAAACAGAAATTTTTATCTTTGGACGATCTAGAATCAACGTACAGCTTCAATTATTACTGATGGAAACTAGAGATCAGGCTGAAGTTTAGGTCAAGCTTTCTAGGATTAAAGGACTAATGGCTCAGCAAGATCTAGAGATACTCATCCATGCGTTTATCTTACTGCAACAGTGTCTTCACAGGTCAATCCTCAGAACGCTGCTGCTGGTGTTCTGACTAAAACCAAAATGAACTGACCTGGGCACATGTTTCCATCAGAACATGGCAGGAGCAGAGTCCAGCCCTCTGACCACTTACGTGGTGAACACAAGTGATGGAGTCCCAGGCGCCAAGATCGCCCTGAGCTTGCATCGACTTGACACCAACCTGATGATTTGGACTATGATCGGTGTTGGGTAGGATTTTATTGTGTTTATCTCTTTGAAAATTAGTTTAATTTAAGACTTTCTTTTGTTGCTCCATTTAATTCAAAGCAGTTGTATTGTTTGAACTACATTTGGTGTTAGAAATGTCATATTATTGATTTTACTTAAGATTTCCATCTCATCTTTCAGGACAACAAATGAAGATGGCTGCTGCCCAGGACTGATCAGTCAGGAAGCTTTCATCCCTGGCATGTACAAGCTGCGTTTTGAGACTGGTTTATATTGGGAGAGACTGGGAAAGACATCATTCTACCCTTATGTAGAGGTGAGATCCAATGAGATTCACATTACTCACTAGTAATTCTTAATAATTCTCACTTGTAATTCTTCCTTTATATATATATATATATATATATATATATATATATATATATATATATATATATATATATATATATATATATATATATATATATATATATCAGTGTTGTGGTACTCGAGATCGGTCTTGGTCTCGAGTCCGGTCTTAAGACCGTTTTCTGATAGTCTCGGTCTCGTCTCGGACTCGACCGCATTTGGTCTCGGTCTTGTCTCGGTCTCGGGCTCTGAGGACTCGGCATTTTATTTCAAGACCAGTCGAGACCGCAACTGTGAAAATATCACTAAACGTGCAGCATACTGTCCAGTTTATTTGTTAACATCTTTGTTTTCAGTGGATGCAAAACGCACCAATTAAAATCCAAGCAACTACGTGTTTCTCTCCCTCCCCCTTCCCTCCCCACCTTTCACTCGCACGCGGCGCTACTCCCTCCTCCCTCCTCCCCCTCCCCACCTTTCACTCGCACGCAGCGCTCCAGGACGTGCGCAGTGGTTTTCTCTCAGCGGCAGAAAATGTTTGTCTAATCGTCAGTAATATAATAGCGCTGCATAAATAGTAAGAAATCCGATGGCCAGAGCTAACTCAGCAGCGCTTCCTTTCAGAGACGATGGGGACAACATCTAACTATTTTCGTCACTTAGAAAAGTAGCTCAAAGAAGGTAAGCTCCGTTAACGTGATGTTAGCAAAGCTAGCTGTACAGAGACACATAAGAATTTGTGATGAAAAAAGTCACTCACTGCCTGAATTATTGTGGGAGATGTTGACTGACTTGTCGCATATATAGGACAACGCTATGTCCAAAAGTCTGCAATATAGTGATGTGACATTCAGAAACAGTCGATTCTTCTCCACGGCTCTTTATTTATTAGATAGGACTGGAGTGTCACTCACTGAGAGCCGTTCTATCAGATTACCATACGCTGTCAGAATAGCATACGTGCAGAGTACCATGCCTGCGCATGCGCATTAAGAAGTCCGACCGTCAGAGGAGTTGTCAGTTCACCATATGCAGCAAGTTATGACGAAAATAAGTCATTAAATTGTTTTCAATGATAACTATATAGATATACATGTGTTGTCATGGTTGCAAAGTGTATTTAAAGCAGGTCTGGCTGCAGCTGGAGTCAGCTACAACACACGCCCGTGTAAAACTCACTTAACCGCTAAGTCAGGATGCCATACAACTGTTAATAACAGATCTACGTCATGATTCTATGTTCCTAGCATACATGCAGTGAGTACCGTGCTAGCGCATGCGCCTTAAGAAGTCCGACCGTCAGTGGAGTTGTCAGTTCAGCATATGCAACAAGTTATGACGAAAATAAGTCATTAAATTGTTTATAATATGACATAATATGATAACTAGATAGATATACATGCCTTGTCGTGGTTTCAAAGTGTATTTAAAGTAGGTCTGGCTGCAGCTGGATGCCATACAACTGTTAATAGCCAAGTGTATGATGATCTACGTCATGATTCTATGTTGCTGATTAAATAAAATCATATGGTAATGACAGCTTATGCATGTCTGAGCTATCTGACAACGTATGCTGATCTGACAGAACACCGTGAGTTCGTGCTAAGCATGACGATCTGACCTGACAGAACACCCGTTCTTTGTTCTAGTAATGCTCTGTGTACACTGCATCATTATTTAATTATGTACGTTGATATTTAAATGAACAAATAACTAAAACACAAGAACGAAAGAGCACGCAGAGCATGCACATTGCTCTTTGTTTTTGTTCAAAGTGGCAGCTGTAATGTCTGCCATGGTGTCAGACTACCTGGCTTCATGTACTGGGATAGAGAGTGAAAACAGTCACGATGAGCGCCTTCTGTTTGGTTACTTCTTGCTTGTTGCTCCTTGGTCAGTGTTCATAGTTGAGTGTTATTTACCGTCAGGGCATTGCCTCAATTGCTATGTTTAATGGTGCAACAGTGGTGGATTCTTATATGAGCAATATGGGCAAATTCCCAGGGTGTTATGTTTTTAGGGATGGCACGAGACCATCACACATTGTAACACAGAAATGGAATATTTAATATTGGTAAAATGTATTAAGTATTTAATATCTAGGTGTTTTTATGGGAATATGGATCTTTCAGATTACTCTGAGAAGCAATTTCGATCATATTTTACATTTTATTGTGTCATGTAGCACGGCCGCTGGTCTTGGTCTTGACTTGGTCTCGGACCCTAAAAGTCTTGGTCTTGTCTCGGTCTCGATACACTCTGGTCTTGGTCTTGTCTTGGTCTCGGGTTAGGTGGTCTTGAACACAACACTGATATATATATATATATATATATATATATATATATATATATATATATATATATATATATATATATGTATGTATATATATATATATATATATATATATATATATATATATATATATTTACAACTGGCATTGAAATTAAAGTTTACAATGATAAAGCTGTTAAAAAACTGAAAATAGAATTTGGTCTTGTCTGTAAAATTGCTTTAAACAAACAAAAATAAAATACTAATTTCAATCTAGATTTAAAAAAAAAAGAGCAGACCTTTTGATTTCAGGAAGTTGATTCCAGAGCAGAGGAGTATTGAAACTAAATGTTGCATCCTGTTGCTTTGTTCTGAGCCTGGCAGCATTGATGGCTTATTAACTCAATGCTGAGGGTTTTAGGGTTTACTCTAAAATTTATATAGGCCCGATACCTATCCCTTCACAAACAGGAAGACCATGTTCTGGAGCTGGTCAGCAGTCTGGTAGCAGCATTTTGGATGAGCTACTGTGGTATAAATTTTTATTTTTATATTTAATGGGAAAATAAGTATTGAACTCCCTGTGTGCAGTTCTGTCTGTAGAATGAATTGCCTCAACCCAGACAATGACACTCTGACCTTTCAACATGTGATAGATAACTTCATCAAGGGGACATGGTAAGGTCACAGTATGCTGGGAGGAAATTACTCATGGAGCTGTTTAACCTCTGTTGGTTGTGAAACCAGATAGGATTGATATTTAATAAAAGAGGTTCTGAGTTTTCAGTGTTTTATTTTGATGAGCATTGAGGATTCTGTGACTTTGTGAGTGTGGTTAGAAAAATGTTAAAAGAATGTTTAAATCCTGAACTATTCAGAGACTGGGGATATGACCAACTCCTTGCTGCCAAAAGCTAAGGACTCAGAAGAACTATCACAACCGTCTCGGTTGAAAAAACTATTGCCTAAAGCTTTTTGTTTTTTAACAGAGACCAAAACAATAATAAAAAATTAAGCCTGAGTGGTGTTTTCCTTCCTTCCTTCCTTTCTTTCTTTCTTTCTTTCTTTCTTTCTTTCTTTCTTTCTTTCTGTCTGTCTGTCTGTCTGTCTGTCTGTCTGTCTGTCTGTCTGTCTGTCTGTCTGTCTGTCTGTCTGTCTGTCTGTCTGTCTGTCTGTCTGTCTGTCTGTCTGTCTGTCTGTCTGTCTGTCTGTCTGTCTGTCTGTCTTTCTTTCTTTCTTTCTTTCTTTCTTTCTTTCTTTCTTTTGGCATAGGGCCTGAGAAAATTTGCCCAGTTGATTTGAAGAATTTACTACTTGTAGTAATTCAGGAGTAAAACAGACGACATTTCTCTAAAGATGGGCATCATAACAATGCAGCCTGTTTGGGATGTTTAAGACAAAATCAATTTGCCAAAGATTTATAATAAAACAATTTCAAAAACGGAGCTGCATTAAAGACTCTAACAGCACTGGAGAGCATGGTAACCAGAGTGAAGCCATGTTAAGCTTGTCCAGTCTTCTGGATGTGTGTGTGTGTGTCTAAGTGTATTCAGGAGTCCACGCTTTGCACACTCAGCTCCTTCAGCAGCACTTGGCAAACACCTGGTGCAACTGTGAATCTGCTTAGCTCGGTTTGTAGACAGCATAATAAAGCAGCATTGTTGTGATGACGTTCCAAAGGCAGTCATCAATGATGACTGTAATGGAAGCTTCTTAAAGAGACAGAGCATCTTTACATTAACTGAAGGTAGTAGCATAGTTACATGACTGTGCTATAAAATGGCACAATGTGACTGGAAAATACATAATACCCTTTAAGAACTAGGTCAATATGAGAAGGTTTGTTTGTACAGAGCTGACTAAGTGGTCTTATAATTCATCGATTCTTCCTCTACTTTTATTACTTCTGGGTTTTTTTTTTTTGTTTTTTTTTCAGACTGTGTTCACCATCCAGAACCCAGCACAGAAGTTTAATCTCCCTCTGCTGATGAGCCCCTTCTCCTACAGCACCCACAGAGGGAACTGAAGCTCTAACATGGCAGACAGCCTTCTCTGCTGTCAAATTTGTATTTTAGCGATATCGTGTCTTGCTATATTCAGGTTTTTCTGTCCCCCGAAATCCCCGCCTCTTTGTTGTTGTCGTTTTGTTTGGCAAATCCGGATGTAAGCACAAAATACAGTGTGCACAGTTATGAATCAACTGTGTAACAGATTATGCTTCAGCTTTGTTTACTAAAAGAGAAGAGCTACAGGATCTGAGATCATTTGCATTGGAGAATTTAAAATCCTCAGAGGGCTTGAGGAACCTTCTGCAACCTGTTTCCTAGAAAACGACAGAAATGAGGTACAGCTGAGACAGAAAATCAAGTCAGTTTAAGGCTTGCAGCATGTAGAACCCAGGTGTTGCTCCAACATGCATGGAGGCAATGTTTTCTTTTCTTTCTATTTTATTTCCTCCCTGTATGGTAATTATATGCTGATCTTCTTATAGATACAAGCATAAAGTTACATAGCTGGAACTGACTTTTTGAATAAATTCTTTCTTTCGTTTTTTTTTTATTAGGAAATTATCAGTTTTGGTAGTTTTTGTTTGGCAAATATCCAAGTGCTTATCTCCAGCAGAGACAAACAACCACGCACACACACATTCAATTTGGAGAGGCCAATCAACACAGTTCTGACACACATGAAACACAAGTGAGGTATGGCAGGCAGAGGGCTTTGAGTTATAACACAGACACTCAGGCGTCAAAAGGACTGAGAGCCACCTCATGTGTCCAGAAGCAGACCTACAGACACTGCCCTCTAGTGGAGAGCAGCAGCTTCTGAGCTTCACTGATCCCTCTGGTGGAGACCTAAGGTAAGGTAGAGAAACACCAACCACCACACAGACAACCTCGCAGACTCCACACAACTGCCTTGCCTTGCCTTACATGCTCAGTATGAGCATGTAAGGCTATTATACTACTATTATACTATTATAATTATATTATTGATTTTGTGTTTGCAGCTCATCCAATTTTCTTAAGTTGAGAATATTTTTGTATATAACTTAGTTATTTGTTTGGGCTGGCATTTGTTCTGATTCCTAATTTTAAGCAGCTATTTGATATATTTTGTTGAATTATTACATTGGGACATGCCTATTCTATTTTCCTCTGTTTGGTTTGGTGGTTTGTAACTCCTCTAGTTGTGTTATTTCCTTTCCAGTTGCAGAAGGCTGTTGGTGGTGCTGGTGGTTTCATGGAGGTGGTGTCCTCTTCTCATTGCTGAGCTTCCTGAGTTTTGCATTGTTTCACCAAGTGTCTGCATGTCTTAGGGCTGTTATTTTGTTTTACTATGTTTGCTCTTCTGCTATGGTAACCTCAGCTCCCGATTAGATTTATTTCCCTCACTCTTTTTTAGTAGGAATGTTTTTAGGTATATTTTTAAATATGATAAATTATTCATAAACTTTAAATTTCATGTCAGATGTCATACATATCTAACTTAAGTACCTTAAAGGGGTAACATCCTCTGGGTGAAATTTCTAGGATGCTGTCAGTGAGCTGCTTCTTTTTGGGGCATGTTGAATATTATTCATGAGCCTAACCTTGTGACTCTACACTACAAAGGCAACAACAACACAATGCCAGTGATTGTCCACTGTCACTACATGCTCATTCAGGAAGAGGGAATCCTGCAATCTGCTGGGTTTCCTCAGGGAGAACAGAAAACTAGCTTTATTTAAAGGGTATCAGGTAAAATGGACTTTTTTGAAGTTTACATCATGTCATAATGTTATTCCCTCATTATAAACATACCTGGAATGTTGTCTTGACTCTTTCATGCATGTTTGAGAAATCCTTTCATCTCCACGGCAACCATTCAGCTGTGCAAAAGGCCTAGACAGACCTAGCCCTGCCTCCAAGGCGCAGCTCCTCCTCAAAGTTGCAGCTTCTAGGTTTCCAGGTTTCCGCCTCACAGAGCAGACCTTCCCCACTATCCACCCATTCAGTTCCTTCAGACTAGCCAGCAGCAATTAGCAAACACCTGGTAGAACTGTTAATCAGTTTCAGGAAGAATAGGAGTTTTTAAAAAGACACAGGTCCAATTTCAAAGCATTAAATCACGTAGTAAAGTTTCTTTTAAGTCATATTTTATATATATTGTATTTTTATAACAACTGAAGTTCTCATAGTTAGTTGATTTTACTATTAAGTTGAATTTGTGTGTATAACATTTTTGTTGTTATAAGTATTTTGAGTCAATATTTGATAAGAATTGGCACTATATAAATAAACTGCATTTAATCTTTGATGTTTTTAAGCTGGGCTGCACAGTGGCGCAGTTGGTAGAGCTGTTGCCTTGCAGCAAGAAGGCTCTGGGTTTAATTCAGGCCTGGGGTCTTTTTGCATGGAGTTTGCATGTTGGGTTCTCTCTGGGTACTCCAGCTTCCTCCCACAGTTCAAAAACATGACTGTCAGGTTAATTGGTTTCTCTACATTGTCCCTAGGTGTGTGTGTGTGTGCATGGTTGTTTGTCCTGTCTGTCTCTGTGTTGCCCTGCGACAGACTGGCGACCTGTCCAGAGTGTACCCTGCCTCTCACCTGGAACGTTAGCTGAAGATAGGCACCAGCAACCCTCCAATAAGGGACAAGTGCAGAGGTGTACAGAAAATGGATGGATGTTTTTAATCTACTTGTTAACATACATCCATTAATGTCACATTCAGGAGCTGAGAAGCGTTTTCCTGCCTTCCTGTCTGTGTTTGGGAGGTATGATGAGGGTTTCAGTCTTTACCATCCCTGTGTGTGTTCCTAACAGCCACACTCCTTTAACTGTGTGTACTGCACTGCTTCAGCATCTGCCTCTTTAGCTAGCCTGCATCCTGCATTCTGTGTGATGTGGTAGATTCTGACCTCTTGCTTTGGTGCTCTGGCTGAAGAGAGTACTGAAAAGTAAATCTACTTTTCTCTACTATCTAACTTTCTCTAGCCATTTCCAGGATTTCTCAGAAGCAGCGCTTTTTGTTTTTGTAAAAGATCTGTTGATCTATTTTTTTATGACTTTGGCCCAAGACACCAATTTGGGGTGAGGGTGTTGGGTGGAGTGTTGACTGAAGGGTAGTAACCTCTGCCTGAGCCTTCAGTCTCTACTCTATCATTAGGAGCCCATTATATACTCGACTGCTGGGCAGCGGGTTCAGGATTTGAAAATTAAAGTGAAGCTGCAGTGATTAGAGTACAAGAGCAGGAAAGTGAAACTTAAATAGTCAGCTTTGTAACTGCTTTGTTTGGCTAGTGATGATTAAAAGGCACCACAAGCAGTTGACTTTTCCTTCTAATTTAGGCGTCTAATTGAGGGGACAATGATGAATCTAAAAAAGCAGCCAAGCGTGTTCCAGATGTGGTCGCCTCAGTCCTCTTCATTCTCCTCCCAGCTAGGAAGTTTTGGACAGCGAGGTGGGTAGAGGCGGAGGAGGGGCTGTCAGTCCAGGGAGGAGAAATTTGGCATCATCACTAGAACAAAGTTTGGCAGTTTGGGAGAAACTCTGCAGGAGCCGGACGCACAGAGCTGATCTGCAGATCCCTGAGTTCATCAAGATCCGGATCCAGTTTATGAGTGTGATGATGGAGTTTGTGTTGAATATGAAGGTCGTTCAGGTCATGGTTCTAATGATGAGTCTTCATCACTTCGGGCTGGTTTCTGCTCAGGTGAGTAAAAAAGACTTCCAAACAGGCGACTACTTCTTTGATTTCTCATTTAACCTCTTCAGAGTTCTTTCTTCAACTGCCATGTTGGATGCTGATAATTCTTTTTGGAAGAATTGTTTCATTGTTTCTTAGACGTAGATCTAAGTTAAACTGATTTGAATTGAAGCCAAACTGACTGGAAGTTGCTGGTTTGAGTGCAGTTCTGTTCACATTTGAATGAGCAAAACACTGAGTGTGAAGTACGACTAGAAAAATTCTAAATAACTTAGTCGATTTACCAATAATCTACTGTGAGATCAGACATGAGTAAAGTGTGTTCAAATGAACAACTGTTGCATTTCCATTGTAAAAAGTACATCTTCAAGCAGCAGGGGGTCATCTGCGTTTAGAGCAGCCCGCCATGCACAGCTCAGCTCCTCTCTGCTTCATCTTCACTCCCACAACCAGCAGAGAAGAATCCCAGCAGATCTCAGACCCAGAGGTTCATGGCTGCAGGGTTTCAGTGTTTCACCTGCCAGGATGATGTCTGCTACTATTTACACCCAGATGTTACTGTAGCTCTGAAAACCTCACCTTTATGTAACAACCTCCTACCTGCATCATGTTGGAGATGAAGAGCCGGCAGTGTGAGATAGCCCTTTGTCTGCAAAAAGAATAACACACACATTTCTAGAACTAGAGTTCTGATCCTGGGTAGAATTTTACCTTTGAGAAATATGTTTTCTGATTAAAGATACACTCAATGCACATGTTTTTCATCTGCTGTGGTTTTGAACACTAAATCTACTTAAGTAAAACAAGTCAGTTCTCTAACAAATATCTCTATCTATAAAACCTATAGTCTGTTTCATAAACCCAATGTGGTCAAAAGCTAGTTGACAATATTTTCGAAAAATTCCTAAAGGCTCTCTCCATAATTTTTTTCAAATAGTTTGAGTCTTTACTTCCTGTTACAAGTTCAGTTGAACTCATTTCTGCTTTTTGCATCAGAATATGACTAAAGCTATTGTTGATGGAAGACCAGATTTAATCTTCACTCTTATGCAATGATTATTTCATTTAAATCCAATTTTTAAATATTACGTGAAATATTTTATTCAATATATTATGTGACTTCTGACAATATTTATCTTGACATGAATTTATGATCATGAGAATAAGTTAATTTATCTCCCCCTATCATTGGACTCTGGTGTTTAATTTCCTTCATGATGCTCCAAACATTTTCATATACACACATTTATGGAAGGCAAAGCAAACTCACACACTTTGTAGGCATGAAACTACACTTCTGGAAGTTATGTAGATTGAAATCTATCATTATCCTATCAAAATAATTTTTACAGCACTTTTTAATCATACTACTGAAGAGCTACATTCATCCAAATATATTGACATACTATAAAAAGTGTATTTGGGCTGTAGTTCATGTTATGGACTTATTTACATTAATCTCACTTAATTCTTTTGGGTTGATAGCTTACATTTTTTGTGTTGAATTAACTTAAAAGTTACATATTTTTAACCTAAAGGAACTTTTACTTTGACTTCACTTGAAACAATTAAGTTCAATGTTGTGTTCGTATCCTGACATCTGACATCATGACACAAGCTTCACCAGAGACAGATCCTATACCAATCAGGATGCTGTGTTGGTGCAGGGGTAGAGCACAACTCATTATTAGTTTACTTCTTTATTTGAAATAAACTAAATGATTTCAGTAAGACCGATTTAAATTTGCCGAGTTAAACCAATTTAATAGATTAAGTTGGATAAACTTAATTGGATTACTTGTTACCGAAGAAATTCAATTAAGTTGGTTCAACTATTTTCTTTTTTCAGTGCACATTCATACCACTGATTGGTAGGGAACTTGGAGTCAGGTTGTGTGTGTGTGTGTGTGTGTGTATGTGTGCACGTGTGTGTGTGCGTGTGTGTGTGTGAGGAAATTTTGTTTGGAGGACAGATACTGAGCCACAGTCGCTCCACAGTAATATTCACCTTTCCATCAGTGGTTTGCCTTCACATATCTGCATATGAGCCAGGGCTAATAATCCACACAGTCACACACACTAACTTTTACATCCATTCACTAAGAACAGCCTACATGCTGATTGGCTATTAGAACCAGATGTTTGTTTCTCCAAAGTGTTCAAATGAGTCTTCATTCAATCTGAGATAAAACTGTGTACAGAGAACTTCAAAGAATTTCTAAAGTGGTGACACTTTAGAATTTTTTTATATTTTATTAACATTTCTGGATGTGCATACATGCTGGCTGATAAGGGCTTTTACAGATTCCCTGTAGCTTTCTTACTTCTGAGTAGAGTTTGTCCTCTGAAGTGTCTTTATCCTGTCCACAGGAATGTCCATCCACCCATGATCTACTGAACTCCCTGCGGCAGGTAGAGAAAATGTTAGCGCTACATGAGACATCGTACCAGCAAGGCCTGCGTTCCCTCAGGAAGAAGATAAATGCCCTGCACAACAGCACCATGGCCTTCTTTAAAATGGGTAAAAATGCAGGAAGAAGCTACAGGAGACGTGGTTTCTTTTATCATCTGTTCATACATTCAAAACACGTAAACAATGACAAAAAAACCAAACAATTCCCTCCAATAGTTTGTACCAATATCCAAAAGAGCTGAGGTGATTCCAGTCACTCAGAAATCCCAGTCTGAAAATGATTCAATAAAAATTTATTGAATATTTACCTTTTTTCAATAAATAATCTAATACTACCAAAATATATAATATATAAAACACAAACTATGATTACATCAACAACTTGTTAATGATGTCATTTTAAAAATATTTTGCTTTCATATAATTAAATTTCTTGCTTTGAATTAATTTAGCTGGTATATTATCTGCATTTTTTACCCTGGTCTAAATCGAGTATTTGATCTCTGTTTTTTACTTTCTTCTTCATTTTGACCCTGGCCCTCTGGTTATTTTGATAAATCCAGTCTCTCTTATTTAAATAAGCCGGTAAATCCTGTTAGCTTAGGGGTCCAAATATGCGTTTTTTGTCTGTTCGCAAACTACATCAGAGCCAATATGCAGTAAAATTGTCTCTTTTTTATGAATAAAAGTCCATGTAAATACCAGACTGATGCAGCAACGCAGTGATTTAAAATTTCCATATAAATCTAAATGACCAATGCGGTGCAGAAACTAAACAGAACATTCAGAAGGTTGTGAAGCTTTGTGAACCAATGTCAGTGAAACCCTCCTGGTTTGTTTCCAGCGTCCTGCCCTAAGCCTGACCCCCCGGCTAACGGACGCCGACTGGGCAGAGTGTTTGCTATGGGACACGAGGTCCACTTCCTCTGTAAGCCCGGCTATGAGTTGATAGGCCCACGAACCCGAGTGTGTCTAGAGTCTCTGAAGTGGAGTGGACAACAACCCATGTGCAGAAGTGAGTCACACACACATAAATAAAATAAAAATAAAATAAAATAACGATGGAGGATGGAGGATCGGTACTTTGTCATTTCTTTGTTCTCATGGTGTCTCTTTAGGTCTTAACAGCACCGCCAACTCCTTGGCTTCCTTCTCTTCAGCTGCGTCCTCCTTCGCTGCCTTATCTGCCTCCTCCACAACAACCTCATCTTCTTTGGCTTCATCCCCAACACCCTCCTCGCCCTCCTCCTCTGTCCGGCCTTCTAACTGCACACATTTCCTGGGCTCGACTCACTGTACGTGTGATGTTGGTTTCACTATATCAGGCCGGGACAATAACATCTGCACAGGTACGGCTGCTCCTCAGAAAGAGTTTCCTTCTTAAAAAAAAAAAAGAAGACAATTTTCAATATCAATCAGTCTGTGGAATCCACAACAGGCTTTTGTGTGTGTGTGTGTGTGTGTGCGTGCGTGCGTGCGTGCGTGCGTGCATGTGTGCGTGCGTGCATGTGTGCGTGCGTGCATGTGTGTGTGTTTCAGATATTGACGAGTGTCATCTTTTCCCCCTCGCGCAACCTGGCCGTCTCTGCATCCATCAGTGTGTGAACACACCCGGAAGCTTCCACTGTGTTTGCCCGCCTGGCTACAGCTTGTCCAGAGACGGTCGCAGCTGCACAGGTCAGCAGCTGAATCACAATAGCTGACTGCCAGCATCAGTATTCAGTTGTTCAGCTCTGCAGGGTTCCTGGTAACAAGCTGCTTGTTTGATTCTGGCGTGTCAGACGGATCTAAATTGAAGGAGAGAAACTCTGAAGGAACTGGGAACTGGAACCGATGTTTTTATCCATGCTTGTCTCACTTCTCGCATTTCCCTTTTAGATATTGACGAGTGTGAAAACCTTTCACACAACTGCACGGCAGACCGGCTGTGTGTGAACACATTTGGAGGTTTTAAGTGCGTGACAGTGAAGTGTCCCAAGACAAAAAACGCCACATACATCAAGACGTCTCCCATGTAAGGACAAACATCACCTACATTCACCTACTCTACCTGAAACTCCCAAGACTCTGCTTAGTTCATGTTATTTGCAGCCAGGAGGAGAGGAACCAATAAGCTTTTGAGCTCAAGTAATATTCAAGAGTCATCAAAAGTTGCTCTCAAGAAAGAACAGAATTATGTATTTTTACCTGACTACATAAAAAATTATTCTGAAAAAAATACTCAGGTAATATTCAAGTAAGAGTAAGAAAATGTTTGGTAAAAAGGCGCACATCAAGTGTTTTACTATGATATTTTATTTTATTTGTACAAATTTATGTAATCAGGTTGACAAAAATATGAAAGTTATGGACAAATTCTAGTACTTTTAAAGAATAAAATAAAGAAATTATTCATAATTTCAACATACCAAATTCAGGCAGAAGAAATATAGATTTCCAAATACAAGAAAACTGATACTTACAAAAGGTAATGTACATAAACAGATCTGGAAAAAATGAAGAGACCACTGTACTGAACACCATTAAAAACCTCCTGGTTGTTCCACCAAATATTGATTTCTGAACTCTTCCTGAGTTAAAACTTTAGTTCATGTTTTAAATGAACATGAACTTGTTTTCTTTGCATTATTTGAGGTCTGAAAGTGCTGCATCTCTTTTATTATTTTTGATAATTTTTCATTTTCTGCAGATAAATATTACATTTGTGCTTGGAATTTCGGAAACATGTTCTCAGTAGTCCATAGAATAAAACAACAATGTTTTTTTTTTTTACTCAAACATATAAAAAGTGAGAAACTGATTATTTTAAGAGGTCTCTTAATTTTTTCCAGAGCTATATATGTTTAAACAACGGGTAACACTTTATTTGAAGGGGGGTGATTAAGACTGACATGACACTTTCATTAACATGACATAACACCTGTCATGAACATGAATAAGCCTTCATAAATATTTATGACTGTTGTCATAAAGCGTCATTCGGTAAATTATGACACTTTTAATACAAAGTTGACATTGTTCAAAATGTCTTTATGACAACTTGACATTAACCAAGAAATCATTACTGATATAAATTTGTTATAAAAGTATTACTGATTGCACTTTAAAAATTAGGTAACTTTATGTTATTAAAGGTTACGTTTAAACAGTAATGTATTAAATCTGCTGTTAAGGTGCTGTATTGTTATTTGCTAGTCATCTTTTAGCTAACATCACCTTCATCCAACAGCTTTACTCAACTCAGTCGGTTAGTTTGGGTGAAAACTGTGCAAAGTTCTTTGCGTTTTGCTGGAACGCAGCAGTGTTCATGCTGCGTTTGAAGGTGGCACGGAAAAACAGGTTACGACGTTAACAAGTCGTAACCTGTTTTTTGTTAACAAGTAGCCTGTAGGCTACTGATGTTGTTGTCTATGTTCAGCTACGTAGATTCATTTTGCCCCCCCAAAATAAGTCGATGCCCCCCTGTTAAACTCGTCTGGAGCCGGGGCTGGTCTTGGAATATGCCAGTGTGCCATCAGAGAAGAAAGAAAAAAACCAATTGAGGGAATAACCTGGTCATTTAGTACATTCAGGGCATCAGCTGACCTCATTATTTTGGCACAGAATGTTGCTGACCTTAAACCTAACTGTCTGCAGCAACCCCAGACCACAGCACTGCCTCCACAGGTTTGTACTGTATGCACTAGATATGATGGGTAATCACTTCTCCTACTTCTCATCCTCCCCTGATGCACCATCACCCTGGAACACTCAGACCATTGCTCCAGAGTTCAGTCTTTGTGTGTACTCATAAAAGACTGGACAATAATTCTGCTGTTATTCTAAATGGAAGCCATTTTCTCTGGTTAGCCTCACTATTTAATGGCTACCTACGGCAACACCACCTGTCGGCCCCAATCCCTTGAGCTGTAACTTTCACAATTAAACATAGTCCTGAATTCTACTTGTTTTTTTTTTGTTTGTTTGTTTTTTTAATTTGATTTCACCAAACATTTAAGTGATCTCACATGAGGATTTTTTTTTTTTAATGATTGCGACAACCTTTTTTTTCCTCAAATACGATGGTTCTCCACTTCCCTTCCAGTTTTAAATAAAGCGTCGGACCATTCTTAACCCAATGTTAGTGGTTTCTGTAATCTCCTGCCTGATGCATGCCAATGATCTGACACTTCATGAACAGATTGATGTCTTTCAACATTGCTGACAAAGAAGCTACTCATTGCATCAGCTGATGTTAACAGATTTGCTGCTGCAGTAGTTATCCTCACTAAAGACTCGTGTCTATTTACTAGTTAAATCCAGGTGGTCACCTTTATTTGGCCAGGAAGTTTGTTTCTGGAGGTTTTGTTTGACCTCCAAATGTGGCTGGCTCAGCAGATAGGATGAAGCTGTCCTAGAAATGTTTCATGTCTGTGTGTTTTTGACTAAAACACACTTGGTTTTTATTCAGTGAAGTAACTAGGACTGAGTAGAGTAACCAGAAACTCATTTAGAAATAATGTTAGCTCAAAATATTTCTCACTTAGAAGTGAAATGTCTGTTGCACTAAAACTACTTCTACTTCTTAGTTCAGTTTATTAATCACTGTTTCGAAATGCAGTGTAGGCAGAGTAATCAGTAGAGACAATGTGTGAGTGGATCTGTGTAGATTAGGGTGATGGTAATGAGACCCTACATCCTCAAACTGCTTGAGATCATCATAATTTGCCGCAACGCCAGTGGGAAAACCAACAGGATGGCAATTGTAATATTTTAAATTATTTTAACATTTTTTGAGAGATGCCTCAAAAACAATAATTCAACAACAATAATTGTTGAATTTAAGACATTTTTTAATTTAAATCTGCTTGAGATCTGAATATTTTGGGCTTTAACTGTAAATTAACTTCAACACAAAATTCTCTCAGTATTTTTTGAGTGAAGTACTGTAAATGTTATAAATGTTGATTTGTGTAAAGCCAATGTTTGCACAGTTTCACAACTTTCATACATTCTGCAAATGATTCAACAAAGTTGACTCCTACTGGCTTACATTAAATCTTCATCTGTTAACACATTTTCCAAACCCTGCCTGCAGGAGTCAGCTGTGCTCAGGAACCTGATGGACAGTAAATCCTGTCAACCATCATAAATAAAACAATGCTTGGCTTCTAATGAGAAGCTAACAAACTAATTGTCTTGAGATAAACAAGAAATAAATAACTTGGCAAGCACAACGACACAGCCATCAGCAGGAAAGGAATGAAAATGAGGGATTAGAAAGAGACAAAGAGAACCACAAGTCTCTTACCTCTGGGAACTGTCACTTTGAAAACAATGAGCTCAACCTGCATGTCAACCACTTCCCCTCTGCACCCAGCACTTAGCCGCTCTGCAAGCCATTCTGGGCTGAGACTGAGGTTTGGCCAAACATGAGCTGCAGACTCAGGCTCCAGCCAACCTGATTGGTCAAAGGCATCAAACTATCTTTGACACCGGAGATGTTTACTACTTTCAAAGTTTAAATTTATTCCTACTGCTAAATCATGACTGTGGTAAGAACAGTGTTGTGGTGCAACCACCAGAGACAGCTTCTGAAAACAACAGGTCAGTGGGGGATTTTTCAGGACAAACACATAAAAGTGCATCATAATCGAGCTGCACATGCATGATGAGGCAGCAAATACCTAAATACAACCTAGCTGTTAAAGCAAAGTCACATATTAAGGGACCTCACTTAAGTCCGTACTTATCTTCAACAGTAGCTGAAGCTGGATAAATGCAAATGCCGCATTCCAGGTAGACTTATTTATTTATTACCGTGGCCTAGTTTGGTCCTTTCTACAAAAAAAAGGTTTAAATAGCATTTCAATCTATTAGTAAAATAAATCATGAAAGAAAAATAATGTAAAATAATTAAAAATAATAGCACAAAAGAAAAATAATGTCTACGGTTAGAAACTGATGGGCGGAAGTTTTTTTCTTGTATTTGGACTGCTGAACTGATCATTGTTTTAACAGGAACAACAAGTTCAGGTAAGTCTTTAGTTCAGGGAAAGTTTATTTCTCTCTGATATCACATAATCGATGCTTCAACATAACCTGCCACTGCTGTATCTGGGGACCTGGAGCACAGGGCATGTTCGTAAATCTTTTTGAAAGAAGAGCAAGTAAGAAGGGGAAGTAAGGAGTAGATTGATCAAACCCGCAGCCTGGTTTCTCTGCTGCTATTACTCTCCCTGAGAGGACAGGGGATCCATCTGGCTTTACCAGTGTGCCATTTCCTTTAAAGGGTCAGTACTATGAGCCACACAGTATCATTTTATAGCACAATCAAGTAACTTTATTACCTTCAGGTGTTATAAATGCAGTATGACTTAAAAAAAAATTTAATTGGGTCTGTATCTCTTTAAGGAAATCCTGCTCTTTCCAACACTCCGCCTTCAGGAAGTCATCACAGCATGGCCCCTCTATTAACCCTTTAACAAGGTTTTTACCAGCGTTGCACTGAGAAAAAAAGTAGCTCCTATAATGAGCTCAGCTGATGCTTAGTTCCACCAGGTGTTTGCTAATTGCTGCTGGCTAGTCTGAAGGAGCTGAGTGGGGGGAAGCTTGGAAACTGCAGGTCCGAGGCGGAGCAGCAAAACACTCAGTTACCCCTAGTGCTTTGCAAAGGTGAATGTGATTGCCATGGGAGATTAAAGAATTTTCAATCATGCATGCAAGAATCAAGGCAACACTCGTATGTTTCTGATGAAGGAATAACATTATAACATGATGTAATGCTTAAAAAAGTAGATTATATATAACACTGTCCTTTTAATCATCCAGAGTCCCAGATGTTCACCATTTGTTTGCCAGACAGCAGCCAACCAATAAAACAAACCAACAATGTCCACATAATATAAAGTCAATGTGGCCAACCACTGAGCAATCAAAGTCTCCTCATATGGCAAGAATTTTTTATCATGCCACGCTCGTTAAAGTGGTTCATATTGCCTTTGTAAGAACACAGCATCACAGCATTGCCCTAAAGGTTGGATCTGTCACTGGTGTGAGTGAGTCGCCTTTTGGAATATTCACACTTTGTTTTGCAGTGTGTCCACCCACTGTGCTAAAAATGCAATCTCAGTCTCATCTGATCAACGCATGGTCCTAGTTAAAATTCCACCAGACCAGAGTAAACCATACATTACATCTTTACATAACTAACTGCAATACTGAAAAGGCTTCTTTCTGGCATACCTCTGTTATAATCGTCCTCAGCCAGAAAACTTCACCATGAGACTTTTTTTGTTGTTGTTTACTAAACAACATGAGAATTTAAAACTAGATCTGCCTGCTGTCACACCCTTAAAATGTTGTGAAATGAAGGGCAAGGAAAGCCTTTGGGCTTGTTTGTTAAATGAATTTAACAAACATGCTTTAACTGAGAATGTGATGCCTGTTTTTCTCCAGGCGCTGTGAGAGGAATCCGTGTATGTTTGGGGACAAAGCCTGCACTCAAGCTCCAAACTCCATCTCCTTCCACTTTCTCGCTGTGGTGTCCAATATGTCTGCCCCTCGCGTCCTCTTCCGGGTGTCTGCAGCCCGTGTGCTGGGAGACACGCTGCGGTTTGGCCTGGCTGGTGGCCGTGGTCGCGGTCACTTCAGTGTTCAGCGCTCGGGTCGGCAGACCGGGACTCTTCTCCTTGTGACGTCTATTAACGGGCCGGCCACACTGGAGGCCGAGGTGGAGATGAGTGAGCTGGAGAACAACACCCTGCTAGGCCGCTACCTCACCAAGGTCACCCTGTTTGTGTCCCCGTACATGTTCTAACAGGGATGACAAGCAAGAGGAGTCCATGGACTAATAACCATTCAATGGATACCATAAGAGTTTATGGTAACACTTTATTTGAAGGGGGGTGAATAAGACTGACATGACACCGTCATAAACATGACATAACACCTGTCATGAACATGAATAAGCCTTCATGAATATTTATGACTGTTGTCATAAAGCGTCATTCGGTAAATTATGACACTTTTAATACAAAGTTGACATTATTCAAAATGTTATGACAACTTGACATTAACCAAGAAATCATTACTGATATCAATTTGTTCTAAAAGTATTACTGATTGCACTTTAAAAATTAGGTAACTCTATGTTATTAAAGGTAAAATTTAAACAGTAATGATTTCTTGGTTAATGTCAAGTTGTCATAACAAAGACATTTTGAATAATGTCAACTTTGTATTAAAAGTGTCATAATTTACCGAATGACGCTTTATGACAACAGTCATAAATATTCATGAAGGCTTATTCATGTCCATGACAGGTGTTATGTCATGTTTATGAAAGTGTCATGACAGTCTTATTCAACCCCTTTCAAATAAAGTGTTACCGAGTTTACTGAGACCTGAATTTTCAGAGACATCATCTTTTATTCGTTTGTCAATGTAGTAGTTAGAAAACTTGTACTACTAGCTTCTCTGGTGACCTCTCAGCACTTTATTATTATTATTATCACTGAGACATCCAGTCCTCTGTTTGTTGACTCAGCATGACCACTTAGCTATGAACATGTGTAGTGTATAGTCGTTCATTCTACATATAGACTTACTGTGAACCTTTTCTACTGCTTTAAACATGCTCTCATTTAAGGAGGGACAACAATATTTGTTTCTTTCTTAACACAGATTAATATTGCTATAGATGTTTCCAGGTAAATCCTGGTGAAGATGTTAGCATTGGAACAGTCTCAGTTGTTCTGAAGGATATTCCTTGATTTAACACACACTAATAAAATAAATGGATGATTAAATGGCTTAGTCATCCATCCATCCATTTTCTGTACACCCTCCTCCCTTACTAGGGTCGGGAGGGTTGCTGGTGCCTATTTCCAGCTGGCTTAATCATTCATTTAATAAAATAATTGGAATATTAAGCCAGCTTCTGCAAAATGTAATGAGATGGTGAGGAAGTAACTCAGCTTTACCATTTGGATCAGCTGTAGTGGTGCAGGAACATTGCTAAGACGAAGCCTTAAGAAGTGGTTTCAGAAACCATTAGGTCAAAAACATGCAACTTAATCGGCTCACATATAAAACACCACAAGATGGTCATTTTATTAGGTCAACTAAGCTACAGTTAATGATTGACTTAAGGCTTATGAAGTTTTGAATTGGTTTCTCTTTAAAATACTTCTGAAATCTAACAATATGAACAGAAATGACTCTGAAACAGAATGCAAGTCTTGCTCTGTGTTTTTGTTTGAAGCTGACACAAAGGCTGCTGATCCCCCCACTGTATTCTGGCTCTGCCTGCAGCTCCTCAACAGACTAAAGAGGTTTTACATTTTATCACAGACAGCTAGGAAAAAAAGAAAGAAAAACTAAGTGTGCAGTAAAAACAATCCATATTTAAAATTACAAATACTGCCTGATTGATAATATGGGCTAACAGTCAGGAAAACCCTTTAAGCATTTATAAATGTGCATGTTCTTGTAAAGTGCTGATGTATTGAAGCACTCTATATATATATATATATATATATATATATATATATATATATATATATATATATATATATATATATATATATCATCCTGGTCCAAAGTAAGACTCTGTTCCTACTAGTGTGGATTATTTTATCTTTAATTTTATGTGAATTTGTGTCAGTGGTTTATCTGTTCATTGGTCTGTAACTGATGTAGCATATAAAGGAAGAGATTAACCATGTTTCTGCGACTTCCCTACTTATAGAGGTTTATCTCCAGACATGGCCACAGTTCCCAAGTTGAAATAAAAAGTGGACAAAAAAGAAAATAAAAAAAGACTATTTTTAAGCTTCATCTTTTATGGCTCCTGCTCTCCAACACTCCATGGTGACTGCCAGTCACACATGCAGAATCTTACTTTAAACAAGAAGGTCGGCACATTTACACTTGTAATCAATTCACATGCGTGTAGCACTCACCATCGCCATGTATATGTTTTTTTTCTTTGCACAAGCAGAGGCGGTCCTAGCCTGTTTGGTGCTCTGGGCGAAACCCCCCACCCACCTCCCCTAAAATATTTGAGGAGTTCATGGTGTTGCTGAATGTGTTCACTATCAAGTGAAAATTCCTCCAGTGAAGGATTTCATAATTAATGGATTGTCAATAAACCAAGATTGAAAAAAAAAGAAAAAAGAGTGAGGTTTGACCACTCTGTCCATTAATTTTCAGTGATGATGGCTGCTTTTACAAGAGCTGGAAATAAATAAATGCAGGTTTATTACAGCCTCATGCTGAAACTTTTACTGAAATTATGACCTAAAGCAGTGGTCCCCAACCCTGGTCCTCAAGGCCCACTGTCTTGCATGTTTTAAGCATTTCCCTGCTGCTGCACACCTAAAATCACCTATTAAATGAATAGGTGATTAACCGGCTTCTGCAGCATCTGCAGGAATGCAAATGAGGTAATGCAGTCATAGGAATCAGATGTGCTAGAGTCCAGACTCATCAAAAACAAGCAGGACAGCAGTCCCTGAGGACCAGGGTTGGGGACCACTGACCTAAAGTATTTATGTTGTCTTTTTGTACGCATGTGCGTACAAAAAGACAACATATTCTCATGTACCGTCAGTGTTTCTCAACTCCGGTCCTCACGGCCCCCTGCTCTGCATGTTTTAAATGTGCCTCTATTTCAGAACAGCTGATTCAAATGATTGCATGACCATCAAGTACTGCAGAAGCCTGTTAATCACCCAGAGAGTCACAATTCAGGTGTGTGGCAGAAGGGAAATACCTAAAACATGCAGGGCAGGGGGGTGTGAGGACCGATGTTGAGAAACACAGGTCTATCATCTCCAGGTTTTATTGCTTATCCTGTTCTGAGAAGCAGCTGCTGATCTTTTCACAGGTGAAGAAAAGGGTTAGGAGATAACTTGTACGTTTGTGCTGTGAAAACTGGGATGTTTTGGTATGTTGGACATCCTCTCACATTTTAACTACGGAGCTACTACCTGGTCTCAGACTAATCAAACTATACTCAAACCATTAGCAAGTCTCTATAATCGGGCTTTAAAGGTTTTATATCAAAAGCCGATTAGATTCCATCACTGTCACATTTTGGTTAAATTTAGCATTTTAGATTTGACAAATTTTCTAAATTATAATGTATTAAAATAGATTTTTAAGTGTTTAAATGGACTTGCACCTACACCATTAAGCGATTGTATACAGAGACTACAGGGCAATAGCAGATCTACCAGAGCAGCTTTGGATGGAAATTGTAAGGTCCCCTTTCGAAGAGCCACTTTTGCTCAAAGTGCTCTGCCTGTGAGAGGATCTGCAGTTTGGAACTCACTTCCTGTTCATTTAAAGTCTGTAACCAGTTTTAGTACGTTCAAAAATCAAACAAAACTTAAGTTATGTCAAAAACAGAACTGTACCCATTTTTGATGTTTTACATTTTTCTGTTTGTATACATTATGTTGTGCCATTTTAAATGATTATCACTTCAATTTTTAGAGTTATTTTTTAAAACGCCCAACTAGGGACAAGTGCTGCGAATTGGCTGTTGCTATTGCACCATGATGCAAACATGGGACTGCTGTTTTATTCAGTTTGTCTATGTGTGTCTGTCCCCATCAAATAAACTTTATATTAATAATTATTTTACACTGATTTGTCAGGCAACCAGGGGCCTCCACTGACCAGACAGAACACACATGAAAACACACAACTCAGATGGACACCAATCCTTACACACAGAACCTAGTGCAACAAACCAGATTGCACTCAGGTCAAACATCCACAGTGGATCTTACCGTTAGTCTGACAGCCAGCTCAGCCGGACAGCAGAACTATATCAGCTAAACATACACTTTCTGCCATTATCTGTTTGGGCAGCAGGATGAGAGTCAGAGACAGAAAAGGCTCAACAACCTGATAAACCTGAATGCTGGTTCTGTTCTAGGGATTACCTTCTGGAGATTACAGTGCAAAGGAAACAACAAAATACAATAAAAAAAAAAAAGAAAAGAAAATGTGCCGTCATAAAACAGTCATCATTTGGACACTACAGAGCCACTTTAACAGTCCTCTACAGGAGATCCTTCCTGCCAACAGCCATCAGAACATACAGCTCTGGAAAAAATTAAGACATCTGCAAAATGATAAATTACTCTGATTTTACTTTTAAAGGTTCATGTTTGAGTAAAATGAGCATTATTTTTTTTTTCTAACAAATACTGATGAGATGTCTGAAATTCCAAGCAAACATTTTAATTAGCAGAAAATGAGAAATGATAAAAATAACATAAAAGATGCAGTGCCTTCAGACCTCAGAAAACAAGTTCATATTCATCTAGAAACAATATTAATGAACTCAAGAAGAGTTCAGAAATCAATATTTGGTGGAATAACCATGATGGGGTTTATCATCATCATCATGGGGTTCAGTGCAGTGCTCTTAATTTTTTCCAAAGCTGAATATATATACTTTTTTTTTTGGTTTTAACAATTTAGTTTCCATTCTTAATTTCACTTATTAGTTCACTTACTAGTTTGGTGAGTTCAAGTATTTTTGTTCATCTTTTATAATTTGTAGAGAAGATGTCCATCTATCCTGTTTGTATGCAGAGCTTTCTAGTTTGAGAACATCAGTGTGTGAATTCATCCGATTACCTCACCAGTCATGCTAAACATAACTACATTTTAAATAAACTAGGAACATTTTCTTTATTGCAATCAGTATAACAGATCCACATGGTGTTGTGAAATGCAAATATATATACAGCAAATATTGCATCCTCTGTGCTCGACTGCAAAAATGGTTCTGAGAAAAGAACTGGACAACAGAATAGAAACCTTGCACACTTTATTATTAATAAGAAACTGTCCATAGTTTTCTGTACAGAGAAACAAAATGACACAAAAACTGAAAAACAAGAAGTTTCATGAATCCAGACAGAAAACATATATTCAATCACAAACTTAAAAAAACAAACAAAAAAAAAACTTTCCATCACCTCTCTGGATCATAAAACAGACGACCAAACCGCCTGCAGAGTTCGAAACTCCAGGCAACAATTAACACATGATGTGGACATGGTCCATCTCTGACCAACCCTGTCATTTGATGAGAAATGCAGGGACGTTTTAGGCACAACTTTGATTTAAAAAAACAAAAAGAAAAAAAAGAAAAGAAAGGCTGAAAAAAGGCAGTTGAGAGAAGAAAGTTTGGAGTTGCAGGCAGCGAGGGCAGCACTCACTACAGAACGCTTTAAGAATCGGCTAGATGAAAAATGTAGCAGTACAAGTCAACTGCACGACATGCACAGCGTACGACACATATACAGTCATCTAGGTGTTCTGCTCTCTCTCTCTCTCACACACACACATGCACACATCTTATCCAGCAGGCTTTGCTATTTTGTCCCCCAAACTTCAGAACTCCACTAGCTGAGCTTTCAGCAGTTGAGGCCTCAAACTCCAGCAGCAGACTCAGAATTAAAAACTTTCATGGATGCTTTTACTGATAGACAAAAAAAGCAAATTATCTTAAGCTTTATAGCTTTAAATTTCTGATGTATAAAATGTTAAATGAAATTGTCATTTCATCAAGAATTTCATCAAGCCCCCTCATCAGTCAAGCTGCTGGATGAAGATGATGCCTGGAGGAACTCAGATCTGTCTCTCTCCTTTCTCCCTTCAAAAAGCCTCGCTGAAAAAGGAAAAAAAAAAAAAAAAAGGCAACCGTAAAGAACATTCAAATCAAAGAAAAAAAAAAAAAACAGATTAAACAATAAATAAAGCTATAACAAAACATTTATATTCACTGATATTTAAAAAAAAAAAGCTGTGCAATGATTCCAGTATCATCTTCACACAAAATCTTCACATCTTTGTAATAATATGATTTGTTTTTAAAGTTTTCCCAAATTGTTTCTTCTAGAAAAAAAAAAAAGTCTCAACCTGTCTGGACCGACTCGTCTGACACCAACTGAGCCAGTTTGTGTAAGAATGAGAACTGAAGTGATTTCTGCTGCTCTGCTCAGAGACGGAATGCTAACAGTGGCTGGAAGCAGCAGGAAGCAGCAGGAGGCTGGAAGCTGCGATGGAGGAACCAGTTCACTGTTGGAAAACAAAATATTTCTATTTAAATATGACTAAGTGTTCGCTCCCCTTTCAATCCTGTGTGGCTTGGTTGAGAGATGGCTGGTAGGTTCCACCTACCTGGCAGTCCCATGGCAAAGACAGAGAAAAAAATAATAAAACAAAATATGCCCAAAAACCGTTTGACAACTAAGAAGAGCATTGGGACAAAAAGGACAGGACTGGACAGAGTACACTCACACCAAGAGACACAGCTTCATTGTTAAAATACTGGAGTCATTAACCCACTCTATACTCAAGCCTTATCCCATCCCACTTTCTACACATTTACACTTTAAGTGTTTTTATTCTCCACCAGTCAGTTTTGAGAGCTCATCCTTCCCTCTCCCCTGCTTCGCCACGTTCTCGCCCCCCAACTTGGCCCGGCCCCCTCAGGATGAGCAGGAGAGGAGACGAATACTGCATCAACATCAGAGAGGCAGATGGAGACCAACAGGAGGCACCACTCATCCAAGCAAAGATCTTGACAGGAACAAAAATGAGGGAGAGGAGAAACTGGCCTCATGAGGCGTGGGAAGTCACACCCATGTTCACCGGTGGGGCTTTGAGAGTAATGTCATTTCCCCAGCAGTGATTTAAAAAAAAAAAAAAAAAAAAAAAAACCCAGATGAGGACAAATTAGGTTGGATGCTGCAGTTTTTGTTTTTTTTTTTGTTCGTTTTGTCTTTTTGAATTGCTGGGTAAAAATGGGCGCGTGTGGAAAGGATTCCTCAGAGGCGGCGGTGGGTTCTCCTGTGAACTCTTCCTGACCCCCCCCGGGGTGGGCGGGGCTTACCTGTCCTTCAGCTCCTGAGTCACTCGTTTTGTGAATCTGCCACAAAACATCCCAACGAGGAAAAGCAGGGCCACACCCACACCAATCACAGTGAGGATGTAGTTCTTGGACGGTGATGTCATCACTTGCATGGCCAGGTCTGAGAATCCCTCTGCTGGCGCCACCTGTTGTTATTTATCCATAACAACAAGAACTTTCAAAATCTAGCAGTTATGCTTGCAATTTACCCCTGCCCGTCAATTTCTTTCCCTGCTATGAAATTACCGTAATGACCTGATATTGGCTGGAAAGCTTAATGTCTCCCCTTTCAGAAACTGTTGGAATTTTTCAGTGTCGCGGCTTTACCGTACTACAAATTTGGCTGCGTCATCGCGGACACGTTTGGCCTAAAAGGGTTAAACTACAACACAGTCCACTGACTGCTGTAAGGTAGGCAGTGGACTGACTTAGAGTTCATACAACTCTGACTTTGGTTAAGAACACAGCAGTTTAAAAAAGCTTGTGTGTGAAATTAAATTTGAGGGTCAATCATCCTCCTGAACAGAACAAAAACACACACACGGTTGTGCATAGTGTGTGTTAGAGCTCTACATTCACTGCCAGATGTGAGAAGTCGGTCGTAGCTTCACACCTGAACCAAAACTTCAACCTGTGGGGCTGCAGCAGCCTGCATGAGAGCAGCTGCATGGCGGAGCAGACAGCTCAGCGCCTGGGGTCAGAGGTTAGCCGTACCTTAGCAGCATAGCTCCACATGTCGATACGATCCTGGAGTCTCTTCTTGCACTCTGGCTGCAGACGGACACGTTTGTCCTGCAGCGCCTCCATCAGGCAGGACATCTCTGAGGACGAGAGCTGGTTTCAATACCCAGAACAATAAAACAGGCAGACTGCATGTTCACTGATAAATATACAGAGCCCCCTGGTGGACATGGGGGGGAAATAACGTTCTGTGTTCACTCACAATACATCCACAATTGCAATGATAACGAATGTCAATTGAAATTTTTAAATACCTTTAAAGAGCCTCGTTGAAAACCTGTTTATACATTCTTAACTCTTTGGTGCAAAAAACGGATTGAAAAATCAATCAATTACTGCTTGTTCTTGTTTGTACGCATGAAAACGAACTTTTATTAACCAAACAACAATATTAAAAAAAACACAAAACTATCAGATGACTTTATTATCCCGTGATAATAAGCATTTTCCTTCCAACAGAAAGTTTGTGTTTATGCCTTAGAGGAGATTTTAAAGAGATGGAAAGCCCATGTTTGACATGTTTTGCTTTTGCATGGAAGTTTGTATAGAAAAAGATATAAAACTTCAATATATCATTAGTGAGATATCTAACAAGCATACAAAAAACTTTACAGAAACCTTACATAGCAGAAAGACTTTCGTTTCTGTGAGGGAACATAAAAAACCTCTGGAGGGTGCCGTAGAAATAAACCAAGATAGATTTTCTTCCAGTTTTTTTTTTAATAATTTGAATTAAATCAATAAACTAACAGACTGAAACTCAAGAGTTAATATGAATTGTGTTCAGTAACAAAAGAAACATTTCAAACTAAAGCATATTCCTCCTGTTTTGTTTCTTACGGTCATAAAAATAGAACTGGACAACTACAAGTCAAAATAAAACAAAGTAAATGTGTGTGTGTGTGTGTGTGTGAGTGTGTGTGTGTGTGTGCGTGCGCCTGCGTGGACTCACGGCGCCCCCTGCCAGGTGGGATGGCAGCACAGTGATGTTTGATGTCCAGCGCACACGCCGTGTGGAGAACAGGGTCAACAAAGATGTCAGCCTTGCTCTCCTTCAGCATGTTCAGCACTTCCTGCGAGAGGAGCAAGACGCAGGAACGCACGTTAAGGAACAGAGAGAAAAGAAAGTGATTCTGTAGGAAAACTGTTCCAGAATAATTCTGTTCATTAATATGCAGTGGATGGTTTTCTCTCTTGATACTTTTTAATGAAAGATTATCCAGAGGAAGCAAAGCTTTGCCTCATCAGCAGATCATTCACCTTCTTACAAGCTTCCTGTTTGATCTTCAGAAGGTTGATTTTCAGACACTCCTCCACCTGTCCTGTCTGCTCCTGAGCTGCTGCCTCCTCTGGACACAGACTTGAAATCTACACACACACACACACACACCCACACACACACACACACACACTTAAAAAAAACCTCTGGGCTGCTCTGTATGCAGCCGTTTCTCATACATCTCACTGGAAAGAGAAAAACTATCCAGGAAAATGACTTCATGTTCATGGGTTGGTTCTAAAACCTGGTCCAGCTCATGGTCATGTACAGCTACATCCACATTAAGCAAACCAATCGTTAAAGTCTTAATCCATTATGTTTCAAAAGCAACTCCAATCAGCTGGTTTTAGTCTTGATTTAAAGGAACTCTGTGTTTCGGCAGTTTTGCAATATTGTAGGAGTTTGTTCCAGATTTGTGGTGCATAGAAGCTGAATGCTGCTTCTCCATGTTTGGTTCTGGTTCTGGGGATGCAGAGCAGAGTTAAATGCTCTCTGTGCACAGACTGAACACAAACAACACAGAGCCATGTTGACTCTGGACAGATAGATTTCATAGATAAACCAGTGGAACCAGCGCAGAGCACTCTGCTCTGTGACTTATTACAGTAGACTGGGTTACACTACAGAGCACTTTTCACCTTTCTGCATTGTGAATTTGTGTATGAATGTACACAAATTCACACGCAATATACACCAAAGTGTAAATCGCTTTGGAGTCCCCAGACTTGATAAAGTACTACACCAAATCAGTTCACTTACAATGTAAACATTAGCCAAGTTTGTTTTTTCATCGTTGCACAGACTGGTTTACCTTCAAATACCAACAAAACATGGGCTAGAAATATTTTAAGACAGTTCTCTCCCCCTGCTGGTCAGTTGTCTACACAACAACTTGTGTTAACTGACTCAAAGCAACTCCAGTTTTTCACTCCTATTTGTTATAATCCCACATCTGCAGCCGCTGCCAAGCAAAACACTAGAAACATGTTTTGATGAAACCAGGAGGTGAATGAAGGTAGAGTGGCAGTAGAGTGTGTGTTCAAACAGAAAGCTGCAAACCTCTTGGGTGCAGTGGATCTGGAGCTGAGGGTCCAATCTGTAGTCCAGAGCCGACTCCTGCAAGATGACCCGAATCTGATCCTCACAGTCTGGAGACAAACGCTGCAGAACACAGAGCAGAGGAACAGAAGGAATCCTTAAAGCTTTGCTCTTCTCTAGACATCTACATCATTCCATTGTCATCAAGAATCTTCATGATGAAAATGTAAACATGCTCAAGTTTCATTTATACGAGTAACCATTCGAGTATCGACTCTGACCTGGTCTGCATATTTGAGTTTGAGGCAGGAGATGACTTGACCTTCCAGCTCTGTGTCCGTCGCTCCCTTGTTCAGGACAGACTGACAGAATTTTGGGATGTCGGCTTTACAGGCCTTCTTCAGCACAGGGTTTAATCTGTAGTCTGAGAACACACACACACAAATACACAACTGTTAGGTTTCAATCTGCTTCAATTTATATGCTGGGCTCAGCAGGAGGGGGTGAAAGGTCAGAGAGGGTGTGTGTACCTGTGTTCTGGGTGATCTGTCTCTTGGTGATCATCTGTTTGCATTTAGGATCCATCAGCTCACTGTTCTTGTTCTGTTTCAGACACTGAAGAACGTTCTTCCCCTCCGACTCCGTGCAGAACCGCTGAACAAAAACAGGAACAAAAACACAGTAAAAACAATGAGACTGCAGCCTGAGCCACCAGAGGCTCTGTGGATGTTTCACAGTGACTCCAAACACAGGTTTTGGCGGTTCTTCTAGTTTTTTCATGGAATAATTTTACTTACTTTCAAGAACAGAATGATGCCAAAAGTACCAGTAATGTTTGTTTAAATATATTACCTCATCACATAGGTAGAAACTTTGTTCTTTAATGTTTTCTACAAATATTAACACTACACTAAAAAAAAAAATCCATCTCTCACTTTACAGAAGATCTCCTTTTTGCTCGAGTCATTTGCTGGACCCTATTTCCTGTCAATTTACTGTTCAACAAAGGCCACTAGTGCAAATATATAGCATATTAGATCTTTAAAATAAAATTTTCCTATCGTAGGTATTTCTCAAAATACCTTTTTTTTTCCAAAGGTCATGTAACATTATTGCTCTAGCCGATTTTATTTATGAAATGCAAAAAGGTTCTTTGGATTGTTGAGGTTGCAGACCTCTCTCCTGGAAATAATAACTATAGTTCAATACAAATTGCCAATCAGTTCCAGTGCGTTACCTTCAAACATTACAAATAACTTTTAAATATTTTAGAGTGTTTTCACACCTAATAGTCCAGTAGACTTGGTTCAACTGGGGACCAAAATTGCAACACTTCATTTTCAGCTGCACTGCCCTGTGTCAAACAGGCCAAATTAATTGAAAAACATATTCCCCTCCTCGCCTGTGGTGGCACTGCACCAAAAACTACTGAAGGAATAGACACAAAAACATCAGAAGAGAACACTGAGCACAACTTCCTTCTTCACAAAATGTAAAGATAAATGGAGGCGTCAGATTTTGACAGTTGGTGGATTTCTCTTTTGTCTTTGGCAAAACTCTCCAGACCTCGTCTGAGTTACTCATCATCTGATTCTTCTTGATTTCTGAACAGTAACACTCAACAATGGGGCTTACACTGAATAAAATAACAAAATATAGCCGAGTAAACACAATGTGATTATAGAAATCACAAGCAGTGGTGGCCCACCCGGATCATGTGCTTGCAGACTCTCATCAGCTGATAGTCCAGTTCAGGGTCAACCATCTCCACCTCCTGCAGCTTAAAGATCTTTTGGTGGCAGCGCGAAGACAGCTGGCGTTTGTTCTCCTTCAGACACTCGACCACCTGGAGTGGGATGCAGACACTGAGTCAAACTTTCCGTCCCTCGTAATTATGGAGGACGAGGGACGGAATAAAGAAGAAGGTGATAAAAATGAATCCACCTGCCCTGGATTCTATATTTCACAGACTCAAACTGAGCTAAACGGAATGTAATAAGTACAGGAAGCAGGGCTGAAAAAACCAAATGGTGGTTTCATTATCTTCTTTGTTGTCAGAATGGTTGCAAAGCAATGAAAGAAAAAGAAAAATAAGACTACTTTTTTGTGTGTAATTTCCACAAAAGAAAATCTCAAAATGCTTTAAAAAAATTATTGCAAACCTTGCAGTGTGTACTGTCCCTTTAAATGAGCGAAATCTGTAATAACCAGCAGCCCAGTCAGCTGTGTAGCTTCCAATAACACAACTTGTCCAAAATGGGAACAGTTTCTTTGACATGAAAATGAGCAAAAAGTGTGTGTGTGTGTGTGTGTGTGTGTGTGTGTGTGTGTGTGTGTGTGTGTGTGTGTGTGTGTGTGTGAGTAACTGCTGACCTGTGCATTGCCAAAAGCCACGTTCTGACACAGCCGGTTGATGTCCTGCTTACATGAGTCATACAGCTCCGGCTCCAGACGGATGTCCTCTGACTGATGGATTCACAGAAAAACACAATGTCAGGTTTAAAACTGCACCAAAGTGCTGTACAAAAACCATAACAGAATAAGTAGATGAAAAGAGAAAGAGAAGAAAACCCCAGAAAAATATATATGATAAAATAATAAGAGTAAGAGTAATAATAAGTAAATAAAGTAAAACATCACAACAGAAGCGTTGCAGTATCAGGTCTGAAACACAAACTGATGAAAGAACTCTAAAGTTCAACAGGAACATCCTGGGATTAAAGTCTCAAACATTCTGTAAAACCACAAGGCGTGAGTGAGTGAAGTTGCAACAGTCTGTCAGTGAACGCACCATCTCCACCTCCTCCACTCGGAGCTGTTTGCGGCATTTGACCGACACGCGCTGCTCCTTGGCGTCCTGCAGGGTGTCATTTCTCACCGTGGTGCTGAGGCAGATGACCACGTCCACCCTAAGCAGCAACAGGGGGAGACCGACGCGAACGTCATCAACACACTCGCATTTCAATTCAGCTTTTTAGTAGCAATTTAAATGGAAAGCGAAAAGAATGCAACGTCCTGGTAGCTGCATCTTCCTAACAACCACAGAAACACTTAAAGTGAGCCAATGGGACGTCAGTGATGACAAACATCATCTGGTACTTAATTAAGACATAAACCAGCTGAAACGGTCGTGTCGGCACACACACAGCAGTGTGTCAAATTAATGGGCAACTTTCTGGTGCAAAATACGTAAACTAAACTCCAGGAACAGATATTTTCACATACTCACACGGAAAACAAACATTTCTATTAAGTTTTTATTTTTTTATTTTTAACCTTTCATCTTACATGAAAACTTTTACCATCACTAAAAATGATTCATAAAAACTCTGACCAAGGCTAAAAAAAACAAGTTTCTTTGTGAGCAGAAAACAGATTTCTGCATCATTGTCTGAAATAAATAATGTGCATATAGCAACATATTGCTTTAATACAATGTTTTTAATAATTTCATATTTTAATATACTGTTCAAAAGTAGTTCAAACCATATACATCTGTGCATACAAATTAACCTCCTGAAGCCATGTTTAATTCCGAACAGGAAGTCATGGTTATTTTGAAGCAAACTGATTGGCCGACACAGGTTTTAGCTTTGTGTTACACTGCCCCCTAAGGGTTGGGATGATTAAAACAACATTCGGTGGCAGGTTTGTGTAGGTTCATGTGGATGAAAACTTTTCTGAAACCAATCCAGTGTGTGTGGTATTTTTAAACGATGTGGCGGTGATATTGGTCTTTATAAAAGACCAGGGTGTGTGTGGACAAGGCTGATGAATATTCACAGAAAGACTAAATAAGGAAGAAATTACAGGAATCTTGTCATTTAATCATATTTAACAATCTAGCAACAAAATTATAACTTGTTTGATTAAAGATCAATGATTCTCATGACATGATCATGTAAAACTGCTTTTAAATGTCGGGACTGCTGAGTGGAATAAACATAATATTAATATTTAGTCTTCTAAAACATGGCAAGTATCAATATTCATTTGAGATTAATTCATCTAAAAAATGTTCTCAAATTGGATTGAAAACCCAACAGAACTGTCTACTGCTGAAGAGGAGAGGAGAAGTGGAGGCAGTGTTGAGGTCAAGACCACCTAACCCGAGACCAAGACAAGACCAAGACCAGAGTGTATCAAGACCGAGACAAGACCAAGACTTTTAGGGTCCGAGACCAAGACCGAGGGAAGTTGAGACCAAGTCAAGACCAAGACCAGCGGCCCACGATTCATGATGCGATAAAATGTGGAATATGATCAAAATTACTTCTCAAATTGATCTGAAAAATCCATATTCCCATAAAAACACCTAGATATTAAATACTTAATAAATTTCTCACAATTTATTTTCACAATTAACAAATACTTACGAACAAATCTTTTCTGAAACACAACAAATAAAGACAATAATCAGCTACTCTGGTGTTGCGTTCCACCATCCTGAATCTATTTTTTTCTTTTAGCATCACAAAAGCAACATAACAAAAATATCCACCAGGGGGTGCTCTAGTGGGGTTTTCAAAACCTTGCTGGTCCAGCTCAACTAAACAAAAGGCAGCACAATTATGTTTAAGTGTGCTTAAAGTTCTAATTTCGAAATTGGTACAAATATACTTTTAGTATACTTCAGATATATTTTAGGTTGTACACTTAATACTTAGTTTACTTAAAATGTACTTTCAGAAATGTAAGTATGTTTGAAATATACTTAAAGTATACTTTTTTCACCTGGGGCGAGCCTCGATATAGCCAAACTGGCATTGTTTTTATGCCATATTAGATTCGTCGTGTTGATGCATTTTTACGTGCTTCAGCCCCGACACCGAGGTAATTTTCCACCACAAAACGCAAACTTCTCCATTCACTCAGTGCGTTATAGTTCCACACGACATCGCTTAGGATTTGTTGCTGGGCACGGGGGGGAGGCTGCGTTTCTCCGTTGATTTTTACCCAGAAAGCACATGGGCAAAACCCATGAGTGAAACGGTGACTGGGACTGACTAGTATATATTCCATTGAGGGAAATAACATATTAATTTCTCATATGTTAACATAAAGGCTCGTTTTGAAGTATAAGCTGCTACTTACCGGCATCGCTTCGAAGAATTCAACCTGGAATGCGGCGTTCATAACAGACACGTGCGTTCATCTGCTCTACCGCTAGCAAACAACCGTACTGATTAAATAACATAAAAGTCAAGCAGTTCCCTAAAAGTCCAACAGATGGCAGCAATGCGCCATACAAAACACCCACAGTTTACAGGACACATTTCCTGCTAAAGAGCCCCCTGGTGGTTGAGTAAAAATCCACATATAAACCGGAAAATACAATGAATGAAAAAAAAATCTGAATCCTCTCTGGTATTGTTCAGGGGGCCGGACCAAATGTGGAGGCGGGCCGGATCCGGCCCGCGGGCCGTAGCTTGGGGACCCCTGGCGTATAGAAATCTCATAGAATGACTCTCAGGACTCCAGTCCTATCTAATAAATAAAGAGACGAGCAGATATCTCGTACTGTTCCTGAATGTCGCATCACTATATTGCAGACTTTTGGACACAGCGTTGTCCCATATATGTGACAAGTCAGTCAACATCTCCACAAAATAATTCAGCGCAGTGAGTGATTTTTTTTTTCATCATAAATGCTTAAGTGTCTCTATACAGCTAGCTTTGCTAACATCATGTCAACGGAGTTTACCTTTCTTTGAGCTACTTTTCTAAGTGACGAAAAAAGTTAGACGTTGTCCCCACCGTCTGTGAAAGCGAAGCGCTGCCGAGTTAGCTGTGGCCATCGGATTTCTTATGATTTATGCAGCATTATTCTATTACTGACTATTAGACCGACATCTTCTGCCGCTCAGAGGAAACCACTGTGCATGTCTCAGAGCGCCGTTTGCGAGTGAAAAGTGGGGGAGGGGGAGAAACAGAAACACGTTATTGGTTGGATTTTAATCGGTGCGTTTTGCATCCACTGAAAGCAAATATGTTAACAAAAAAACTGGACAGTATGCTGTATGTCTAGTGATATTTTCACAGTTGCGGTCTCGACTGGTCTTGAAATAAAATGCCGAGTCCTCAGGGCCCGAGACCGAGACAAGACCGAGACTAAATGCGGTCGAGTCCGAGACAAGACCGAGATCATCAATAAATGGTCTCGAGACCAAGACCGATCTCGAGTACTACAACACCGAGTGGAGGAGCTTACTTCTTCTTGATGTTGGGACAAAGCTTCAGGACGTCCTCTTTGCAGGCGGTCTTGAATTTGTAGGAAAAACGAAAGTCTTTGATCTGAACCTGCAGACAGTCATGGCATACAGGACTGTTACCTGGAGATTCAGCAGATAGTGGAGTTGTATGCTTCACCTCTACAGCTACAAGTAGCTGTAGAGGTGAACTATACTTTATAGTATAGTTTATAGTATAGTTCACTATAAAGTAAAAGCAGTTTCTAAAAATTAGGCTAGGATAAAATTTAAAAACTTTTGTGCTTTGAAGCTTGCTATCCCATTTAGAATCCTACATGTCCAAATCTGGATGCATCTAAAATAAATGATTTCACCCTCCAACCCCAACTGAAAATGATCCCACCTTGTGTTTTAAGAAATAGCATAAAACTATCAGCATCAGTTGAAGGGTCTCTTTATGTAGTTCAGTTTAAGTAGCTTCAAAAAGGGAAGTGATCTCATATTCTGTTCAATTTGGGACCAAAATTGCAACATTTGTTACATTTTCCAGTTGCTGCAGTTCTCTTTCGCACTGAACTGTGTCAAATGAACCAAAGTCTTTGGAAAACCTCTTTCCCTCCTCACCTGTGGTGGCACTGCACCAATAACTGTTGAAGGAAACGACAAAAACTTAAGAAGACACCGAGCGCAACTTCTTAATTCACCAAATGTAAACAAACCCAGAGTGGTGTCATATTTTAGAGGTTGAAGGATTTCTCTTTAGTCTTTGGTTAAAAGACCACGGGTCATTTCTCCCGCTAACACTAGACATTCATTTGTTTTGTTTGTATTTACCCAGAATTCCATGCAATATAGTCTGTTTCCTACTTTTGGAGCGCTCTCCGGTTCCCTTAGTATTCACATATGTATTCGAGCCACACCAGCGTTCACTCCAACTGAGCTGAGGTGGTTTTTAGGGATCAGAGTTTAATTACACTCTCACACCAGACTTTTTAACAAAACGGACTGGAGTTTGATTAAAGAGGACTAAACAGAAATGATTTAAAGGTGGTGGGGTCTTCTTCAGGTTTTCTGTAGCTGACTGTTGTTAGCCAGTCGTCTTTTAGCTGACTTTTAACACAACAGAGTCATGACTCAAAAAACAATTACTTTTCAACTTACCAGTAACAGACTGAAAAGAAGGATTAACATGGTGTAAAACCTCAGCTGTGACTTCACAATATTAAGTTACATGCAGACAGTAACTGATTATGAGAAATTTGTTTAACCCAAATAAGACAAATTCTTTTTCCTGGTTAACATTGTGGAGTGAATTTTCAAAGTCAATGCTGTACTGCTTGACAACTAAGATCAATTGGAACCAGAGGTCACGCTAGACTTTTCTGTTCTCCGTCATTCTGACCGGGCGCGGGAAGGTAACGTCCTCAGCTCCATTTGTTAAAACCGCAGGATAGGGTTGCCACCCATCCATTAAAATACGGAACCGTCCCGTATTTGGCTGTTAAATGTAGCGATACAGGACACGATTTGTTCCGCATTCTACAAATGTGAATGTGTAATAATAAAGAACAGAGTACGTTATATAGTAGGCTGCCCCAGTCATTGTTTTTACTCACAGTGTTGGTGTTGCGATATTTTGCCCAACTGCTTTCTGGGTGAAACAGACCAACAGACATGCTGCCTCCGCAGCTGCCTCCCTCCCGGCTTTAAATATATAGGGACTGGTCTCTTGGTAACCATAGTCGAAGCACCCGAAGCACCCCTCCTTCCCCCCGCTTACCACTTATGAGACTAGGACGACACGCATTAGTGGGCATCCCTTATTTTGATTTCTGAAAGGTGGCAACCCGCAGGATGAGTTAAGTTTAATTCTTCGCAGCGGCGGAGAGGCGTCCGCATTGGTTGTGCAGCGGACTGCACATGTTACAGTCTAATTTCTGCACTTTTATTTATTTCCTCAAGATAAACTGCCAGCTCCTCTGTTTTAGACTATAAATGGATTAACACAACATTGCATTCTCTTTAGTTTTCTCTGTTCTGTATGTAATGGAGACTGAAATTAAACACGCCATTTCTACCAAAGATTTGTAATGCGCTTCCTAACCAGACGCTCCAAAGCGTCCAGTCCATAACTCATCAACACGCTGTCAGCTCCCGGTCAGAAAGACCCATTTAGTTCAGTGTCCATGAGATGATATTCAGAAAAGATTTTTTTTACTAATTGATTTTAGTTGCCTCTGCAACGAACTCTTTGCGTAAAGTCTGTAATGTCTGCACATGTGCACCAGTCAAGGGTGTTAATTATAACCTGTCAAATGACCGACGGGCTTTAAATTTTCCCGTCGTTTAAAAAAATAACCGGTCAAATACGGAAAATATTCTGTTAACGCGACCTCTGATTGGAACATATGTGACTTAATTTAAATCATTTTTTGTAAAGTGCCTTGAGACCACATTTGCTGTAAATTGGTGCTATAGAAACCAAACTAAAATTAAACTTTAAATGATATGAAAGCCAAAGTGAAAAAAAGCCTCTAGAAGCTGAGCTACAACAGAAGCTCGGTTTGCTCACCAGTTGGAAGTGTGTGACGCCCACCGCACACTTCTCATTCATCTCCTTCTGGTGTTTGTTCTGAATCAAACACTCCATCAGGTCACCAGAGTCGATCTGATTGTCGGCTACCTCCTGACACATGGAGAGGAAACAGGACACAGACACGGGCAGGGGTCAGTTTAAAATGCTGCACTCATCTTCCAATACATTCTTGAAGTAAAAAAAAAAAAAAAAAAAAAGCACAGTGTTTTGCTTGTTATCAAAACACTGTGTCAAAGAGGAAGTACACATGTGGTACAATTACACAAAATGTTTGTGGTTTTAAAGAAACGCATGTAAACCACAACTGATCCTAAAACCTTCTGTTCCCATATTATCTCGGAAATGTATTTAATGCTACATTTCAAACATGGAAACACTGTATCTGTAATGGATCAGTAAGTGAATACTCACATGACAATAGCTTTGAATTACAGGTTCACAGGCTCGCATTAATAAAGCCTCAATCTGAATGTCCTGAGGAGGGAACATAGAGGCAATGCTTAGTCACAACATTATGTTCAGTCACAGCTCGATGGCTTCAGTAATCACTCTGATCACCAGTGTGGTGCTCAGAATGCAACAGCTTAGAAAGGAACACAAACCTCCGACTCGAGCTCTGTAAGATTCCCCACTACGTCTCTGCAGTCGGACACCAGATCCTCCAGATGGTCCTGCAGACACTCCAGCTCCTGGCCAGTCTCCGACTTCTCACTGCACCACTTCCCCAGGTCAGCCATGCAGCGTCTCTGCAGCTCAGGATCCAGCTTCACGTCTATCGCCCTCTGGTGGAGAATCCTCTGGACCTCCACCTTACAGTCCCTCGATAGCTGAGGATGAGGAGCGAGGACAATTCCAAAGTTAGTTTTAACAAAAAAAAAATATTTTTACACTTTATCATAAAAAAAACATGTTTAGAAATGAGAAGAAATATTTTAATGAGGCAAAGTTTCCTGCTTTATCAAAGAGCTTTATGTCAGAGTTTAGAACAGTCCAGGCCTGTAGGGCCAGGCTCCTGCAGCTTTTAGCCTCTCTGCTTCAGCACATCTAAGAGTTTTTTTTAAACCGTAGTGGTTACACGCTGTTATCTTTATTATATTTTAACATAAAAAAAAAAGTCGTTTTGAAGGTATGTACACTTATTTTAGAGGATCCACCATCAGCTCACTAGCAGAGCTCTGTGGAGCTCAACTGCAGGCTACTGAGGCAGTGGCCTACTCTTTTCATTTAATTCAAGTGTGGAGGACTGACCACTCAGTTTGAGACCACTGGTTTAGACGCTGCTTGTTAGTCATTACAGACTCTTAATACATCTTGTGTTTCAAAATAAAGCCAATATGGACCAGATGGAGGAGCTAATCAATGGAAACAGACTGAATAAACATTAAAGCATGCTTTAGTGTTTATTCAGTCTGTATTGACATGCTGCCCATCTGACCGTATTCAGCTTTCCAGCTTTATACAATCCTAAAGTTTTACTCTTACACTCAGAGATGAGAGATTCCTGTAAAGGTCAAACGGTTGCCATGGGATACGTACCCTCCGTCCCTGCTCCACTGAGCGGTAAGCGTGGCGATACAGGCAGGAGAAAACGGCCCCGGCTGGCATTAGCTCACTGGTTTCATTCCAGCCGTGAGTGTGGCAGAGTCTGGCCGCATCACCCTGACATTTCTTATACAGAATGGGGTCCAGCCTGAGGAACGCCACCGCATCATGAATACAATCGTAGTTTGGTTTATTAAGAACACATAGACATCGTCATTTTTTTGTTTTAAACATTGATTCTCCCTGACTGCAGACAGATCATATCTTCCATCCACCTCACTTTGAGATAAACACAGCTTACAGACACAAACTTAATATTTGTCCAATTTGTTCAAAAATAAGTGACTGTAGTTTTATTCTGAAAAGCAATTAAATTCTTTAACATGGCACTACTTGATTAGTCATTTTTCAAGTTGAACTCGTTCCCAAAATGAATTCATGTCATTTATTGTTTTTAGCTGACAGCTTATCTTACTTCCAGTCTCTGGCTATGAAGTACTGCAGCTCCAGCAGCCTGTGCTCACAGTCCTCCACCATCTTCTCAGTGTACAGATGCTCCATCAGACAAGACAGGATCCTGCATGATCAGAACCAGTTCTGTACAGTTACTACTGATCCACCCAGCTGTACGTATTGTGTTCTGGAGCAGAGTTTTGACGTTTTCCTGTGTTTTTCTACCGGCAAGACTTACATGGGGTCTCCGTTGCGGATGTGTTTGCAGGCTGTCTGGATGACAGACTCACAGGCCTCGTTCAGCGCCCTGTCGATCCGATAGTCGGCTCCTGGGTCTGCTTCCTGCACCAGGTCCTTGAGCTGATCACAGGAAGAAGAGCAACATCAGGAGAAGAACCTCAACAACTGACACGACCAGAGGCTGAAGCTCCTACACCCAGGTCAGAAACAGAGGCAGTACCAGAGCCACGACGGCTCCTTTAGAAGCAGGAATCGGTGTTCCACTCTGACCAGTGGTGCTGATGGGAAACCTCTGGAACAGAGAAGCTGCTGGCTTTATGTATAATCACACATTATTGCTAGTTTTGTTTGGCTTAGGCAGGGCGGAGCAGGTTAAATAGCTTGTTTCTCTGCCGCCTTTAATAAACAGTTTCCTTCAAACTGCAGACGGAAAGATCCGACTGAAACATCCTGAATACAGCCTCAAGCAGTGTTGAAAGTTGGAGAAATATCCGAGTTAAAAAGTAACGGCTTAAAATTATTTTCAGATTGTTCAAAACATTTGTCAGACTGATGAACGTAAAGTTAAGGCTGACGTACATTCATTTAGCATGATTGACAGCACTGAGACACTCCTCCTGACTCTGATGTGTCAAAGAGAGAACCATCACGTTCATTTTAATGCCATGACAGGAAAAAAAAAAAAAAAATATATATATATATATATATTATATATATATATATATATATATATATATATATTTTTTTTTTTTTTTTTTAACGTCTAATTTAATATCGTTAGATTAGTCTGAAAGTCTGACTAATAAGATGTTCTCAAATTATTACAGTTCCCCCAGAGTGGAAATACGTCAACACTGGGTTACAAAAAAATATATATTTTGGAAGTTGTCGGGGTTTTTTTTTTTTTAATCTGAATTAGGATTATTTTTGCACCACTGAATCCAAAAATTACATCAATTTTCTCAATCAGGTTTTTACTCCACTTTGCTTTATAGAAATCTGATCTTCTGACTAAATTGATGACATTTTTGTGCTGTAACATTATCAGTTCATTTCCGTTCATATTTATTTTTTTAGGAGGAAAAAAAATGGTTTTATAACAGAATGCATTAATTAAATGTTACAAACTTGGATTTCTGTAAACTGAATAATAAACACTAATAAGGGTAAATACATGTGAATTGAACATTACGTCTTCATTGTGTAAAATTCTGTCTCTTTTCTGTCCTGATGAAATTCTTTTGGCTGTTGACCAGAGTTATGATTCTCTTCTATGACAGCAACTAATAAACATTAAAACTTGCCATTAGATTCTCTTTTTAATTCTCCTGCTAGTTCTAAATGAGGCTCCAGGCCGTTTTAACTCACCGCTTTTTGGCAGGTGGGCTCGATGGCCTCCATGTCTCCTCGGCCGACCCTCATCAGGCAGTGCAGCGTCCGGCCTTTCCGGTGTAAACCAGAGCAGTGGTTCTCTATCTCACTGCGGCAGTGCAGCACAATCTCAGGACTCAGGGAGAAATCCTCCATCAGCATCCGCCTGTAATCCATCATTTCTCCCTGACACTCGCCACTCACCACTCGACCTAAAATGTATGTCACGGAGCAGGAAGCACACAGTAGAATTATTTTAAATTGGATTTTAAACGTCCTGGCGCTGCAGACGGAGGAAAGACCTGCTCACCTCGGTGCACGGCAGCCTCAAGGCACAGCAGCAGGTAGGACAGACGCGTCTCTTTGGCTCGGGGCATGTTTGCGTCCACGTTGCAGCGGTACTTCCTCAGGTCCGACTTGCAAGCTTTGGCGAGAGAGTAGCTCACCTTGTAGTCCTGGGCAATCAGCTTCTGCCTGGTGGTCAATGCCTCACGACACTGAAGACGCAAACATCAGCACCAGAGCTTACAAGTAAGCCAGAAAATTCAGGCCACTAAGCATGAATCCAAGCCAAATCAGCTCAATGTGTTGAATTTTATACCATCACTCAGTTTCACAATGTGACCAGAGTGCTCCCCTGACTTTTTAAGAGCCACTGATTTAACAGAGCTGTTGGGGGTGGGGGGGACACACAGTGAGATGAAAAAAGTGGAGGGGAAACTCACCCTCTCAGACATGGCATCCTCAAACTTGTGGTTGAACAGACATTTATAAACTCGGCCCTCCCCAGCTGCTGTCTGTGAGGAAAAAAGATCAAGTTAACTGAAACTCACAACCACATGTACAGATGGGCTTCTGCTTTAGGTTTATTGGTTTCTGATATGACGCATCAGCAGCGTAGCATTCACCTCGTTCAAAAAACATGCAGAGAACCATTATACAACTCTTTTTAGACTTTATAGTTTGATCAAATTATAAGTTTGGTAATATTTTGTCTTGTGTGGTACAAGAAGAAAACGTATGAAAGTGGAAATGAAGTGTGATGGCTGTAGTTAAGGTTAGCTGGGAACGACTAAGTGCATAGAGCAGATACTGCACAACAAAAAAATCATGATTAAAATTCTGATGTTTTAAAAAACTGCAAAATTGTTGGGTTTATTAGTGGCAAGCCATATTGACCAAAAACAAAAGGCGACAGCTTGAAACGCAACTACTGTGTGGAGCAAATCTTTAGTTTTACTTTTTGAACTCAACTATCACAGCAGGTTGATTTTTTTCCTGCTATCCTATGTGTTTGAGATGAACCTGTAGGTGCTAAAAAAAAAGGTTCTGACGTAATGGGCTAAAATGGATGATAAGACTGCAGCAGTACACCATGAAACACAAAGTAACTGTGGATGTGTCAGAGAGCATCCTCACATTTTCACAGAAGCGTTCCCGGTCGTCTCTGCAGGCCAAGTACAGGTATCGGTCAAGGTGGAAATCATCAGAGGACAGCTCGGCTACTCTCATGATGGCCTTCTTACAGTCGTCTCTGATGCGGTGCACGCCTGGTTGCTCCTCAGCCTCACGGACTAAACCCTTCTCCAGACAGGCGATCACTTCCCCCTGAGAATGGACGTCCTGCACACACACAGTTTTAGCAGGCCACTTCATCTATTTAACTCTTCAGTTTTCATATAAAAAAAACAAACAAACACAGAATGACCATTCTCAGCTTTTATCTTGTTTTTACTCATTTTTTAAGAACATTTCTGTTGTTATTGCACATTTATTTTTCTGTATTGCACTGATCTGCTGTGTTGTAAACAGTCTGTAATATTCAATAAACATTATGTACATAAATAAAAATTCATCCTATCGAGTTACACATCCCTGGATTGAGAATAATATTTATGATAACTGCACAGTATTTCTTATGTTATAGACCTGCATAGTATATTATTATTATTATCTTGTTTTTTCTTGTTAAGATAAGACAAGATAAGGTATTCCTTTATTAATCCCGCAGTGGGGAAATTTGCATTGTTACAGCAGTACAGAGGACATAGCAGAATATATATTATATATATATATATATATATATATATATACACACACACAAAAAAAAAATACAAGCAACTATAGAAATACTGAAACAGTATAGTATGATATATATATAAAGTTGTTATTTTTAACACTTCTTGATCTTTTCTGTGAACCCACTTTGGAAGAACTTTTCTATTCCATTCCAAAATAAAAATAGTCCAGATTAAAACTTAAATTAGAGCTGGTAATACAAGCTTAGAAGTTGTTTTATATTATTTTCTGTAAATACAGTGTCTGTAGGCCTAGCATCATTGACAACATGACACTGATCAAATATATTAAGGTTTAACCTTCATAACTTATGTTTAGTTGTCAAGTCTCCCAAGTATCTTCAGATAAGTCAAAGGACAAACTTGTGAAAAAAAAGGTAAAATAATAATAAATCAGCTCCAGGAACAGAGCCATTTAGGGATAAGAAAAAATGTGAGGACTGAGTGCAACGCGTTAGCTTAAAGAACCGTTTAGGTCAATAAAAGAGGGAAATGTTGACTTGATAATGGCGACGGAGGGGTCAGGGTTGTTAAAACAGATACTCGATGTCGGCTGTTAGCGTGACTCTGTTTGACGACAGAAAATCTGTCACATTTTCCTCTGTTATGTTACAGGCTGGATTGAGATTATAAAAACCTTCAGATTGTAGTCATCCAACAGTTTTATAGCACCTTAGTAACAATGTTAAAAATTATCTACATTTGTCATACTGATTATAAACAGCTATATTGATAGCTTTGGTTTTTAATCCAACTGATGCATACAGTTAAGACCAACATGTTTCAGACATGCGACAGACTTAGGTTTATGGGATCTTTCAGTGCTTCTAAGAACAACATAAAGTTGGCAGTGGCCTAGTCAAAGTTCTCACAGATAAAGTTAAAGATTATGATGATGGAAAGGATGTTTGATTAAATTTCCTATAAAACATAAAGACTGAAAAAGTAATCTAGTCCAAACTGATGCTTATTTTACACACTTATCCTTTGTTGATTCCTGATTTTTTTAAAAATGCATCATTGAATGAAAATAACTATATGAATCTGCAAGGCATACAGAAAGATATTGTTTTTTAATGATATGGATATAGCTTTAAACCCATTATTCTCTGGATTTAATGTCATTAATGTATAATTTGGCTAGAGCTGAATAACAGACTGAATATCTATCATCAAAATGTCACATTCAGTAAAATCTCAAATCCAAGGAACCAACTGATACCCTCACATCAGCTGCATTCTAATATGGGTGTAGTTTCATGTGACCTCATTAGTGATAACAATGAGGTCACATGACTAAAAGGTCTAATATTTTCAACTACACCAGTCAAATATTGTATTGACATCATACCTGTTCACAATTTGTAAAGAAAGTTCAACATTGGACAGAACTTTTTTTGAAAAAAAAAAAAAAAAAAAAAAAAAAAAAAAAAAAAACTTTGGCAACATTATTGTATTTGACAGGGTGTGCACATGACACTATAATAAACATAATTATCATGAACATGAAAGAGTCTTTATGAATGGTTATGGATGTTAAATAATGACACTTTTAATACAAAGTTGCTCTAAAAGTTGCCTTGAAAGTCCATTAAAAGTGCAAACTTTGCACTTTGCACTTTTCTAAATAATAACACTTTAATGGTACTTTTAATGGACTTTCCAGGCAACTTTTAGAGCAACTTTGCATTAAAAGTGTCATTATTTACCAAATGATTCTTTATGACAACCGTTATAAATATTCATAAAGACTCCTTCATCTTCATAACAGATGTTATGTCATGTTTATACAGTGTCATGTCAGTCTTATGCACACCCCTCCAAATAAAGTTTTTGTTTTTTGTGGTTTTGTTTTGTTTTACTTACAAAGTGACTGACCTCTATCGCCCCGTCAGCGTGGATATTTCTGATTACAACTTATCCAAACCGAGTTTTGGACCTGACCAAGCCTCCTTGATGAGACTCAAACCATCTAAAGAAAGTTCAGAGGCCTTCAAGTAAAACTCTGCAGACAGTGAATCTCCACCAACTCGTCCAGTTACTAGTGAAACCTGACATCCTGCAACAAGTTAAACCAGCTTAGACCTCCAATATCTAAAGTACAATCATGTTAAACACAACAGCTAATGTTTTACTGGAATTCATCCAACAGTCACTCCGGTTGGACAGGTCCAACGTTTTCCATCTGCAGTGTGTGTTTCACATGTCAAGCTATTTGCTTAAACTCAAGACGAACTGGGGAATCTTAAAGGCCTGTCAAACGTGTCTTATTTCATAGAACCTCATGTCATTCCAAATATGTCAAACTAGTCAAATCACGGTTCAGCTAATAGACCAAATACCTTCCTCACTTCTTACAGCAAATTAGTACAAATGTATTCGGAAAATTTCAACATTTCCTGAACTAGACTTGTGTAAAAAGTTACAAAATACATTTTCTGCTAAACAAACAAACATTAAAAAAAGATAACTTTAATAATGTGCACAAATGTAGTGGATTACTTTATCCACAACTTTACAAGCTCTAGAAATTGTTTTGAATTTAGAAAATTCCCAGATCTGCAGAAATCCTAAGCTGAAAAAAAAAAAAAACAAGCCTCAACTCTCACAGCCAGCGTCCCGGAAAGAGACGCTGATAAAACGTGTCCTTTGGGTCTCAGACTGGAAGTAAAGTTTAAGAGTGGAGAACAAAGCACCTGAAGATGTTTTTTCTAGCCAACAGTGCGTTTGACATCCGTGTTCTAAAGCAAACATGATACACGGTGGTTTAACTGTTTCAGCACAGCTTTCATTTACATGTTTGAGATCAGAAGTGTTTCACAGTCCAGAAGAAGGTTTTTGTCTTTGCCCTGCTGAGAAATCGTTCAGTCATCGCTCGAAAACTTAGGACTGTTCATTAACTTTAGATTTAATGCTTTTAGAAAAAACACCTGTTAAAATATGATACAAAAAAATAAAAACTTTTAATACAAAGTAAAGAGTTCTACTTTTGCCTTTGAGAAATCATTTTTAATAAGCAAATTGTATGTAAAGATTTGTAGTTTATGTTTAATAGTAAAAGATGTTTGAACAATTATAAGTAGTTCTGATTATTTAGTCAGGTGACCTCCTGGTTAAATAAAAAACAAAATGACAGGTCAGATGGAAACTTATTTTGTTGATTTCCCCAATGTGCTACAATATAATAGTTTTATAACATAATGAAACATTTAAGAGTACAGTGTCTAACAAAGGACTGCGGCCAAACTTGTAACAATAATTGCTGCTTACTAAGACAGATCGGCACAAAGACACAGAAAGAAATGAGCAAATTCACCAACTCCAGATGTGCAAACCAAAACCAAACAGAACCTCAAACATGTAGAAAGTATTCAACTGCAGGATCTGTTACTTTAAGGTCCTCAAAGAAATTAGGATTTTTTTTTCCTTTTGGACATTTTTGTCTCCAGTGTTGAAGCTCGGCTCACCTTCTCCCCGGTGCTGATGCTGCCGCAGTGCAGTGTGTTGATGTCTTCCCGACATTTGTCCATGAAGCCGCAAATCAGCCGAAAATCACTGTAGATGATGCTGGCCATCTTGGTGATGTACTGGTTGCACTGGTAGTCAGTGATGTTTCCACGGTTATCCACCAGACAGGAGACCAGGTAGCCCTTCCCCAGCTCCTCTGCAGCACATTCTTTAATCTGAGTATGGAGAAGAATTACTTTGTAAATAAAGCAAAACAAAAACACGAAAAACAAAAACTTTATTTGGAGGGGTGAGCATAATACTGACATGACACCGTCATAAACATGACATTGACATTAACATCTGTTATGAAAATGAAGGAGTCTTTATGAATGGTTATAACTGTTGTCATGAAGAATCATTCGGTAAATAATGACACTTTTAATGCAAAGCTGCTCTAAAAGTTGCCTGGAAAGTCCATTAAAAGTACCTACTTTGAATTAAAGTGTTATTATTTACAAAATAAAAACATGAGCTCAAACAGTGAGCTCATGTTATATCAGATGGAATATGAGCCGATCCCACTACTTCCTCTTTACAAATCAGACAGATCAAAAGCTAAGCTAACGTCAGAGTTTTTAACGTGTGCTCAAACAAGTTTGGTTAGTTGTTGAGCTCCGTGAGCACGCTGCCACCTGCTGATAAAGTCAGAGTTAAAGTAGAATCAGTTTAACACTGGAACTGAGAGATCAGAGGACCAACTGATTCTGGAGAAAGTTTTGCTGAGATAAGAAAAACTGTAAAAACAAAAAGCTTCAAAATGAGTAAAAAGTCAAGTTAGTGCTGCAATAAAATGATTCTCACGAGCTCTAATATTGGACTTGTCTCATTTCTAAGTTTGGCACATTGATCTAGTTAGCCAAAGTAGGCTAGTTTATCAATTCTGACTAAATACAAGGTCAAAGTGGTGTTGACCTCTGACCTCAGAAATGGTCGTCTTGCAGACCTCCACAGCTACAGACTCAAACTTCGGATCGGTGGTGAGGTTTAACTTGTAGTTCCACAGAAGCTGGAAAAGAAAGCAGACAGCATAATCATAACCAGTTCCAGACGATATGTTATTTTTTATATTTAAGTGTTTTAGTTCCAACTAAAATGATGAAACTGACAAAACTACTGAACATTCATGTTAAAGATTACATTTAACTATACATGTTAAACCAATTCCTCCAGTCTACATATGTAGTAATAGACTCAGAGCAAGGCATGCTGGGAAGAGGGGGCTTTAGAGTACTTACATGATTACAGTCAGCAGCAATTTCAGATTCCTTAAAGAAAAAGAAAAAAAATATGGTCAGGGGTTTGGCATTAAGATTTAATTACAGCTCAAACATTTTTTTTCTTTTTTTGGCTCTGTAGATGAACTAGACAATCATTGAAACTTAAATCAAATTAGCTTGTATGCAAAAACACAACTTCTAGATCATATTTTCACCGTGTTGATCAACACCTCCTTTATAATCATGAAGACTCTTCCCATAATCAGAAAAATGTTGAAAGACAGGAGATGAAGTTCCACCCAACACCAACATATAGACCCCGATGTGGAATAAGCCTGGATGTACAGACAGTAGATGATGCTCCAGGGTGTATGCTGTAAGCCTAATGACAATCCAATCATTTCTCTTGTTGAGACATTTGGACAGCGTGTCTGAGGCTGATGGCAGAGCTCAGGCAGACACACATCGTACACACAGGGCTCAGCGCAGCAGGATGTCAGCAGACTGATCAACGCCGACATTGATCAGTCTGCCGACTGGAAACAGCCTTCTGGAAACACGGCTTTATAGGTAAGAGTTTACTACAGAACTACCATATGAAAATGGCCAAATAAAGGACCAGCATGGAGATGAGAAACACTGGAAGCTTAACCAGACCTGCCAGGGAGATCCTGACAGGTTTTATGTTCTCAGCCGGTGGATCTACAGCAGATTTCTCAAAGCATGCTCACATTAGAGGGACACAATCCACCTGTTGGGTAACTTAAAACCACAGGAATATTTTCAGGTAGTTCCACAGTAGAACTTGAAGCCGATTTGAAGAAAACTGCCTTAATGTACCTTCTCCACAGCCAGCTCTAGCTACATGCTGCATCAGACCTAAAAACTACTGAGAGACCATGAAATTTGTGCTTCATTTGTGGAGGGAAAAAAACAATCTTACAAATTAATGATATTTTATGAGATGGCATCCATGCAACAAACTCAAAAAAACATTTTTTAATAAACTTCAGCTGCGACCATTCTCTGCCAGTCTGCCTCTGATAAGTGAAATACTTTGCGATGATGTTCATGATGGGTTATCTTACTCGTTTTTTTATGTTCTGTCTGGCTATGCTTTTTTGAGTTTTTTTTTTTTCTTTTTCTTTACCATCTAAATTATTCATCATACTATAACCCGATTCAAAACATGATATTCATTACAGGTCCTGTTATCAGCTGCCCTAAGACTTTCACCACCAGCCACTGAAAGAGCCTCATCAGTTTCTCACTAGTAGAAGAGATTGAGAAAATAAGATATCTAAAAAAAATAGTAAAAAAAAAAAAAAAAAAAAGCTCATGACATTGAGTAACGCCAGGCAGCTCATTTGATGTCACACTTCAGCAGACAAATTGGCTAAAGACATCCACCGTCAGTAAGAAACAATTTCTCTGAAATGCTGATTAAAGTCAAGGCTCGACTTCCTTCCTCAAACAAGTTCAGCTTCCACACACACATTTTTTTTTGGGTTATTTTTTTTTGGCCTTCCTCTCTCACTGCGTCTTTCCCGCCATGCCTTCTTCACTGCTTCCAGATCTGAAAGTCGCAATAAACACAATTAAGAAGCAGCCATTATAGATCATTTTGTCCTTCCGCGTCACACAGGTTGACCTGTTGCTGTCTCAGTGTGCTCTCTGTGTGTTTCCACGGCACGCTGCTGGAGCTGCTGGACTGGAAGGTGTAGCCAGCTTCCAACTTGGAGCAACGCAAGAAGGGCTGACCTCTACGTTTGGCTCCGGATGCAGCCTTTTTATAATATCCAGTCAATGCTTTTAAATGGAAGCGAAGCAGTTGTGCAGCATCTCAATCTAATAGAACCAACACCAGATTCTGCTGAACAACTCATTTCTCCCATCAAAAACAGTCTGTCGAACGTACGCTCTCAAACAAACAAACTGCTTCGGTCGTTGTTTGTTTTATATGATTAAGTACCAACTGTCCCAAAGGACACCACAGTACTAATCATGCTATATTAAACAAACTAAGTTTATTGCAGGCACAGAGCTTGAATACGTAAATAATTAGCCAACGGTTCCTGTAGAGCACTCACTTTGTTACAGTGATATTTCTATAAATGTGATAACGTGCGCCATGTTGAGCAATCCGTCAAGATGAAGATCACCTCCATGTTACGCCGCATTAATGCAATAATTCATGCAAAAGGAAGCTCAACCAAGTCAACTAAAATGTTTATTTATGTTATACAGTGTTCCAATTATGGGTTTTGAATCATCTATAATCATCAAACTTAAAACAAAAGCTTGAAATATTTGGCTCCAAATGTACTGAATCTGTACACGAGTTTCACTCTGAAATGAAAAATACAGCATTTTCCACAATATTCTCATTTTTTGAGCTGCACACGTTATTTAGTGAACTCCTAAAACTACATTTTGTTTACGCAGATGTGGCTGGAACATGGACAATCACTTTAAATCATATTGTGTCCAAGTATGATCCATTCCAGGTGGGTTAACCCATGGTTGACGTGAAGCGTGCTATGATGGAGAGAAAACAGGAAGAAGTTAAGTATGAGACTGTGAAAGCAGCAAAGACAAAGTCCAAAGATATTAGAAAAAATATATATTTTAAGAATGAAATATATCATATGTCCGATTACATTAAATATGGACAACATTAAAATAATCTCTCAATAACTTTAATTTATAGTTCTTATTTACCATTTACTCTGCCACATAATGAAACGGCAACATTTTTCAGTATTTGAAACCATACAAACCAGAACAGCAACATGACATCAGACCAGAGAGGACAGTCTTCAGTCTCCATCTGGACCAAGTACCACGTACACAAAACCACAGCGCAACTGCCAGAGAGGCTGACCGAGGGCAGGCCCAAGAAACCAAGTCTAAAAAGAATTCTGAAATCCCACCCAGCAGCCTGAAACAGGTTCAGCTTCCAGAGAGCAAAACTTTATCTGCTGCCTTGGCAAAGAAACAAGAAACATTGTAAAATGTGTTACTAAAATGGATCAACACTTACTTTGAACAAATCGTTCTAGTCTTAATTCTTGAGACAACCCATCATGTTTTATTGTGAATTAAATGTCGTTTTTCGAAACTTTGTTGTAGCTGATTAGAAACACCTAGAAGGCCACAGCCGGATGTGATCCAGTCAGGACAATAGGGTTGTAGTGATACAATAATCTCACAATACGATACACGATATTCTGCTCACGATACGATATATATTGCTATATTCAGCAAACAATACAGTTCAATACACTTTTGCGATTTTCTGAAAGATTTTAGAGGGACAGAGTGATTTTGGTGACTGTTATAGAGTTTGATTGAATTAATTTAACTGAAAACTGATTAAAAGCACCAACTAAACAATACCTGGCTCTGGTTGGACATGGACACAGACTTAAAGTCGACAGCTGGACAAAATGAATCAAAGAAGTGGTGAGAAAACATGTTTCTTTTAATTGAAACAGTACAAACTGTAGCTTACATGCATTTATAAAGTAAATAAAGTGCACCAAGTACCCTGCTCTGAATAGTTTGATACCTTTTTAACCTTAACACTTAACATCTGAAGGAATCACTCTAAGCCTACTTGCTTCACTCTCCTGGCGAAGCAAGCAATGAGTGAGCAAGGTGACAGTTGGATGTTACGATACTTGCGGATGAATATCGATTTTTTTCTAGGAAAGAAAATATTGATATATATCGCAAAATCAATATTATTACACAGCCCTACAGGACATACAGTCAAGACCAGGCACAGGAGAATGAACAAGTGAACACATAAAGAGAGAGTGAGGGAGAGAAACCTTTCCCATGATAATGATTGTTTGTATAGAAACAAGATCTACGTGTAAGCTGCAGAGCATAACGACATCTGTTATAACAACAGGTTAGGCAGTATGTCACTCAACACCATTATCCATGGTCAAACTAATGAATATTTCAACATGAAACTAAAAAGATATTCTTGAAGATACTCAATAACATCTTCCCAAGATGGCACAAAACAGCACCTCAGACAAATACTGGAGGGTCTCCCAGTGGCTCTTCTCTTACTGTCCTGGTTTAGGAGTTCTTACAGCTCATTCTTGACCAGTCATGTGGGCAACATCTTTGTCTTCTGCTGTATCCAACATCTACCGTGTCCTTGGTCAAAAGTGTAAGGTGGGTAAAGTAAATACATCAATGTATGCTGCAGTGGGAGAATGTCCCAAGAGTATTTTGCTTACGTTTTGTGCGAAAGATGAAATGCCTTTAACGAAACAAAACATTGTCTAATCACTGTGAGTAAAAGAAGACATTTCTCTGATCGTACACAGTATGTACTGGTCTGAACCCCCTCCACTTAACGTTCAGCTGCTCTGCTCAAGCTACCAAAAGTCTGAAACCGCTGGAAGTCTAAGACTCTCGTAACATGGCTGTACATCCAGAGGAGGATCACTGAATTCACATTGACACAAAAATTTGTTTGAGATAAATTGCATACAAAGTATTTTAAACATCTTTGAGCCTTTATGTAAGCTGTGTCAGCAGCAGAGCGGTGGCTACGAGCAACACTAAAAACTTATTTGCTAGAGATTGCTACTTTGTCGTTCAAGAAATTTAGAAAGGCAAGTACAGCTAGTCCACTAATCAAGAACAACAAAGACATATGCAGGGTTTCCTCCAGCGTATTACAGGACTGGTGGGTCAACAGGCTTTACCCCAAAGATGATTGTTCAGAGCCAGTCTGATGTTGACATTCTCTTCAGTTTCATTTTGTTGAGAAAAAGAACAGAGCAGGAAACATGGGTAACAAATGCACTGTAGGTAAATGTTTCTGATTAGAAAAATCTTTATACTAATCAAATGACAAAACTGAGGTTTGAGATGCATGTGTGGGCACTGGGCACCAAAGTGTTGCACAAAACTGAAAAGCCAGGGGAACTTCAACAGAAGTGTACTTCTTCTACAAAGCATTATTTTCAATATTAATTGATCTAAGCTAGATGACCATTCTGTAAGGCTAATATTACGAGTGTCAAGTTCATTTGCAATAAATAAATACAACTTAATCAATAATTTAGTGGACCTCCATGACAACATGTCATTTTCTATGCAACTTATGGTCCAATACCTGAGAGACTCTGCTGCACAGATCAAGAGAATCAGAATCAAAGCGATACTCAAAGACCCAGATTTTTAACCTTATACATTCTGAACTTTTTCAAGCCTCCTTTCATCAGCAGTTTTCTCCCAAACTAGATGAAAACAGCTCTTCACCAGAGTTTATCATAAAATTAGAGGCTTGTGACTGAGTAAGTAAACGAGGTCAAGGCTCATCCTAGCATCTGGAACCGCCTGCTAACACACACACACACACACACACACACACACACACACACACACACACACACACACACACACACACACACACACACACACAGGGATCCTGGTTTGCTGCAGTTCTGCTCAACTGCAAGTTGATGAGTTCAACAAGTGAATAAACAATCAAACACACCATCAGGTTCCTGTGTGGAGAACACTGGGAAGATCCCACAAAAAAGTCTGAAACCTGAAAACTACATGAACAACACAAAACCTTATCCACTGACATCAAGTCATTAACTACATATGCAGGTAGAAAAAAAAAGTTTCATCCTGAAAGGCTTTATGAACAACCATGTGAAAAATGAGATTGCGAAATACTTTCTTACAGCAGGAGCTCCAGCACAGTTGATTTGAAATACCTCCACAACGTTTTAAATAGGGCTGTGGAATAAAATCTATTTTTAATGAATTGAGATCATGACAATTCTGACAAGCTACAAAACTGGATTTAGTTTTGCTAGATTATTACACAATTCTTAGAAACGTGAGAACTAATCAAAATACAATAAAAAGATTTTTATTTGTTCTCCAAACTTCCATCACCTGATCTGCCTGTTTGATTGCATCGTGCCAAGATAAACTCAATAACATCTCAGACCAGAGATCTGAACACTGATGATGACTGATGTCTGTCTGGAAGTTAAGTAACATTGAAAACTTAACAAGAGTAAGGTGCACTGTGCAAAACAGATGAAAGGTGCCATTTCTAAATAAGAATTGAAATCCACACACCTATAATATACCAACAAATCCTAACCGCTCTAATGAAGATGATAAATGGTTTGAGGAACAGAAATTACCTGACTGCAAACTGGCACTTCTCAACGATCTTGAACATGTGAGCAGGTTACTCGGTGCTCTATCTGTTGTTTAATAGATCAATTTACCCAGAGTTAAACTTCCAACATAAAGAACATCCCGCACACGCAAGAATCTAGTGATGTCGTGTGCGTATGCATCTTGCGTAATCTGACAAAAAATTACCCTTCAACTTTTTTTCTGAACTATAATTTTGTAATTTACTTTCATTGTTTCAACGTTTATCCTTGAACCAAAAAGCTTACTTTTAGAGACCATAGCAAACAGTCCTGCCATTGCACCACGCTGAATTACAGGTTAAGCAGTCAGTGTTTCTACGGTGTTCTCTGTCTGGTTTTGCGCTGGACATCACAGTACAAAGTGGGAGCCATTTAAAACAGATTCGTTTAGGCTGCGGTTATGTATTCTGTATGACGTTCTCAAAATGCGAGCGCTAGCAGCAGTTAGCTACAAGCTGCTAACGCAGGCACACCCTGCAGCTGGTCGCAAACTACGTCTCCCATCGGCGCTAATTTACCTCCTTTTTATCCTGCAGACACTCTAGTACCGCCAGGTTGTTGTTCCAGGAATGTTTCGGACAACGCCGGGTCAGATCCTCCCTACATACTGCCTCATCGGACAGCTTCCAGCCGGTAGAGCGCCTCCGACTTAACGAGGCCCCCGCTGCCTGGTTCCTCTCAGCGGCTCCCTGGTTTGCTCCGGGACCCGGACCTGCTGCAGGATTTGCGGGGTTGTCTCCAATAGCACTGAGCCTGCCGACACCGTTGTTTTCACCTCCTTGAACTTGATGCGCCAGTGAAAAGATGCACATCACCAGCAAAATCAGAGGAACACGTATACAGTCCGCCATCTTCACTGAGCCACTCAGCCAATTGAGGCGTTCAGGAACGCTCGGAGAGATTGGAACTGGGAATAAAGGCGTAGACGAGTTTCCTTTTGAATTATTCATGAGTCCAGTTACTTTTAGTTGAAGCTACCTTGAGTTCCGAAAACTTTTTCTGAACATTTATTCTAAGTAAACCAAAAATATTAACAGAAATTCGGACGTTAATTGCATTACGTTTGCTTTTCCGAAAAAAATTCAACAAAGGCACCCTATAGGCTTTGTAAATTTTATATAATAAACACGTTTGACCTTTAACCCTCTATGGCATACCGTTGCTCTCAGGCAACAAACCACATTTCTGTAGTTCACGTTGCTCCTTTATTTTATTTTTTGGGGGGAATGATTTAAAATACCTCCAGACATATTTTTGTCCAAATAAAAGAGGTATTGAGGTTCATGTGACCTTTTATTTAGAAGAGGAACAGTCCTTTTTATGAAGCGGAGGTGCATGCTACACCTTGCCTCCTACTTGTAAGTTATACATCACTTTTCTTCATGTTTAAATTTGGGTCACTCTAACTAAAAATATTTTCATATCTGTGAGTATGTAAAGAAGCATTATATGTTGCACACTTGAAAATTAATGCGCAGGTTCTTTTATTTTGACAAATGCTGTGGAAACATGAGACCGACAGTGAGCGCCTTCGCTGGCCAGCCGTTGCTGCGCTTAATTACCGTTGGCTCGCTGAGTCAGGAGTGCTGCTCATCGTGCTCTATGTACAAACACACTGGTGGCGAAGTGTTGTCACTGCAGTCCAGTGCATCTCAGGAAGGTAAGTGCAGCCGAAGAGCACAGCCAAGATAAGAAAAATGGAAGCAAATTAACAAACAGAAAGGGGGTGGGGGGTGTAATTACTTCTGATTTCCATTATCTCACATATAGATCATTTCAAGACAAATTTTTTTAGAATTTATATGCTAAAACTGTGTTTTTTTGTTTGTTGCCTTAGGGCAACATTGCGCATTTAGGGCCCTTTTGCTCAGACAATATTATTCTAATGTGATGATATTCAATTGATTACAAAATAATTATCAGAGCCAATTTTTTTACTTTATTATTGACTAACAGCAACAGGAGATGGATGCAAGATCATTTCATGGACAAAATGTGCATGGTTCATAAACTGGGGTCATTCCCAATGAAGACATGAGGATCCACTGTACAACCATTATTTCATTGTTTGTTTATCCTCAAAACTGACTTCAGTCCCAAAGAGTGATAAGCTGGTCATCAATGAACTAATGTACTTATTCCAAGGCAGGCAAAGACTGAAGCAATACCTGCCAAACCCAAATATATGGGTCTGGAGGGAACTTTGCATGACTGGAGTAGATGGTCTTCCTTACAACCTACACAGGGCAAGCCGTACCACCACCAAATCTACCAGATATGGGAGCTGATGGAAATGTTGTCCTTTGCTTGGCTCAAATTCTAACAAAAAATCAGATCTACAAACTCTTATAAAAATGAACCTGCAGCCCTAAGTCCTGTCACTGATGTGAATTTGGTCGCTACAACCCATAGATAATCAGATAACCAGATGGTAATTCCCAGGTACACCAATAATCAAGTGCCAAAAATGTAATACACACTTTTTTTCACATCAGCAAGCAATTCCTTCCTGATGTTTAACATATAATGGGTAAAAAGACTAATTTCAACATCCTTAGTGATTCTAACTCTGCCAACCATACACATGTACAAACACACAAATGTTTTTTTTAGTAATTTGTGCAAATGTACCATTCATTAATGAAAGTTAGTTGTTTATTTTATATTTGGTGAGTTGGAACCATGTCTGATTTATTTTTGTCAAAAAAAAAGTTTTTTATGAATATAGTTTTTGTTTGATTTGTATTTCATTTCTCATAATCACTGTAGAAAACTTGGCGTTTTAGACCCCTTGTAGCGCAATGTTGCCCTGAGGCAACAAACCCAAATCCGGTTCCGGGAGGTGTCAGGGTCCGATTTTATGATTGATATGTAATTAGGGGCCAACAAGCTCCCAAAGAATGCAGGAAAATATTTTTTCCCTAAAAAAACAAAAAGTCATGCCATAGAGGGTTAATAAACGCTCAGAAATCCCCATCAGTGGATTGACTCGACGGATTTTAAAAATGCTTGATTTAAACAAACGCTTGTATTTGTCCGATCCTCCAAACTCCAACTCAGAACAAGAAGAGATAAATAGATCTGGTAACACTTTATTTGAAGGGGTGTGCATAAGACTGACATGACACTGTCAAAAACATGACATAACACCTGTCATGAACATAAAGAAGTCTTTATGAATGTTTATGACAGTTGTCATGAAGTGTCATTCGGTAAATAATGACACTTTTAATGCAAAATTGCTCGAAAAGCTGCATTGAAAGTCCATTAAAAATGCCAACTTTGCATTAAATTATAATTTACAAAACCATGCAAAGTTGCCACTTTTAATGGACTTTTAATGCAACTTTTAGAGCAACTTTGCATTAAAAGTGCCATTATTTACCGAATGACACTTCATGACAACTGTCATAAACATTCATAAAGACTTCTTTATGTTCATGACAGTGTCATGTCAGTCTTATGCACACCCCTTCAAATAAAGTGTTACCATAGATCCTAAAAATTTTAAAATTTGAATGATTATTTTCTGCAGCTTTACTGAGACTTCAATAAATTTGTCTTCTTCCAGATAAAACAAAAACCCCAAAACGTCAGTCTGCATGGATAATGTTTATCAGATCTAAAATAAGCCAGTCTGACCTAGTTTTGACTGATTTAAGACATCAAAGATTTCTCATATAAAACTGCAGTGATTTTTTTTTTTTATTCCCCTCTCCAGAAAGTTTTCTGACGTTGGAAAATTAACAAGTTAAATCACAGGTGATCTTTATGCATGTAATGTTTTTTGACTTCTATTTTCACTGGAGTGTTTTATTCTATTCTAATTTGGTCATTTCAGAGGAAGTAAAAAGTGACTAGTTTTATGAACCATACCTCTGTCAAATGCTCAGTGATAAATTAGATTGCAAATGTAATGTTTTTGGCAAATCCATTGAGAACTGTTAAAATATATTTTTAGTCTATTACTCATATCAAGACTTTTGCTGTAAACAGACAGGAAAAAAAACTTGATGCAATCATTCATGTATAAGGAGCCCAACCATATGCATAGACATGAACATAATTTTATGATATTAATTTTGTTTGCTCTTATATAATATTTAAATTTTACAAGACATTAAATTCTGGGGTTTTATAATTTCTAAAGCCATGACAATCAAAATTATAAGAAATATTTCACTTTATATATAATGAATCAAGTTCTATATTCTGATATGATTGAGGAAAAAATATTGAAATTTTCCTGATTTTATTTTAGCTCAAAATGTATATTTTGTGTCTCAGTTTAATATATAAAATGTCTGAGGTGAAGTGGGAACATGACACAGCAAATTTAGTTGATCAATGTGCCAGCAGTGGCAATTTCCTCCAACATGGCTTTATCCATAATAAGATATACAACGGCCTGTTTTAAACTTTCCTGCAAACACGGGTAAAAAAGAAAATCTGATTTCTAGTAAAATAATAACCCCCTCCCACCCCCGACACATTGCATTGAAATGGTAATGGTATAAAAGAAGAGAAAATGTCTGTAAAGTTGGGGCTTATCAAACATTTCTTAGGAACAACAGGCAGTAGTTAAGCCGTGGACCTGATAAACTGTACTGACCGAGTTATCTAGTAGCGGCTTATACAACATGATGGGTAACACTTTATTTGAAGGGGGTTGAATAAGACTTGTCATGACACCGTCATAAACATGACATAACACCTGTCATGAACATCAATAAGTCTTCATGAATAGTTATGACTGTTGTCATAAAGCGTCATTCGGTAAATAATGACACTTTTAATACAAAGTTGACATTATTCGAAATGTCTTCATTATGACAACTTGTCATTAATCTAGACAAAATATCTTCGTTATGACAACTTATCATTAATCTTGCCAAAAATGTCTTCGTTATGACAACTTGTCATTAACCTCGCCAAAAATGTCTTCGTTATGACAACTTGTCATTAACCAAGAAATCGTGATCTGACATAAATTTGTTATAAAAGTATTACCGATTAAGCTTTAAAAATTAGCTTTATGTAGTAATATTATAAAGCTCTGCCATGTTGTTTAGTCTTAATTTTCTTAATTTAATCGATCCTAAAGTTTTACAGCAAGATGTCTACAAAGCACTTATGAACTTAGCATTTGAAACATTATTTAAGGCTGTTTTAACCCTTGTGCGTGCGAGGACTGAGGCAAACGTAGAGAACTGTGGCAAATGATAAAAGTGTGTGGGGTCGGTTGGTATGGACCCCATTTCTAAACACAAGGGCTAAGTAGTGCAATACACCATCTCCACCAGTGAGAGGCAGCAGTGCACGAACAGGCGTGCAGTGTGTTGGTGAAGAAGAAATCTTCCATATTGTGGCGCAAACCTAACACAAGTTATAACGGCCAGACCTCCTGTTTAAAAAGAAGCCGAAGTTTGATACCTAATACATATGAGGTATGTGTCTTATTAACTTTACATTTTCTTTGAGAAAATAACATTGACTATGTTCTCTTTCTCTGCAATGTTAGCTATAAGCAATTCAAGCCAATCCTACCTTGCTGTAAGTTAATGTTAGCTAAAGTTATTAAACAATTACTGTAACGTTAGCCCTTAATATTAAATATATTTTAAAGACAGACAAATTGTTTTTTCCCCCTCCAATTTTAATCTAGCAAATTAAAAGCTAATATATTAGTCAAAGTTATCCTTCATGTGCATTATTTAGCGACTTGGCTGATGTGACACAGTGCTTGTGTTCTTTGCTTTGGCAAGTTTAGCCACATGAAGACCCAGGCTAGCCTAAGGACACATGGTGGGGAGGACAAAGTTGGCTAATGAAGACATGCTACGAGTGTGGAGGATGATAATAAGGACCAGCCACCAGAGAAAGAAGTTCCTATTTGACCAAAGAGAAAGAAGCAGATGAAATATTCCCCAAGAAAATTAAGTAAGTCGTTTTTGTGTTAATATTTTCACCATGTGAAGTGGAGTGGGACAGCCAGGTAAGTGGGGAATGGGGAGCAGGAATCAACATTCATCAGCTGAGTTAAGTTACGTTTTAGACAACTAAAACTGATGTTAAATCTATTTATTTATTAATAAGCTTCTTGCAAACAACCCTAAGTTAGAGTATCTGGTTAGAAATAATTTAGAATGATCATTAAGTAAAAAGATGCACTCATGTGCCTAAAACTATATGTTAAATGATGCATTCGAATAACAGTGGCAGTCTGTCTGAACTTCTGCCAGACAAATATTTGATCAGAATAATTTTGTTCAGCTCCAGTTATTATTCCACTTGTATTAAGAAATAATTGTATTGCACTTTATAACAACCAGTCATGTTAACTAGGCATTTGTCTGCCAGTCTACCATTCTGACAGTGTGCAGCAAGGGACATTTTTGAAATGGTATTTAAATAAATGCTGGGATATGTTGACATTGTTTTTTGTTTTTGTTCTTTTTTAAGTGAATGAACTGAGTCATCACTGACTATGAGAATGTCCAGAACAGATTCACCAAGTTTGAATTCATGAAAAGGCTTTTGCCATGATTAACTATTGCAAGAACAGCTGTAATTTCTGAGCATTTCTGGACACCTTCAAAGAGCTGCTTCCAGGAAATGAAGACAAGAAGAAGATCTCCTGTTTTCAGAGCATTACAGGAAGACTATTACGAAGGAGATGGCTGACATAATCAAAGCAAAAAAATGTTACTGTTGAAAGAACCTATTTTCTTAAGTTAAAGAATAAGTAATTCTGTTTTAGTTTTTCAATCAGCATTTCAGAGTAACAATATACTGACCAGACGTTAAACCCTCTGTTATCTTAGAACAAGTTATCTTTTGTTTTATTCCAATGTACAAAGGGTTTGTTCTACAGTTATGATGGTAGTTATAAGTAGTCCAGTGTGTTTCACTTCATTTGAGGTAAGACTTAATATCAATAACACTGTTAGCATTGCATTTGACACTGTAATACTAAATTACATCTTTATAATTGTTGCTACTAGTTTCAATTTACTTGAGGTAAAAGTTAATATTAATGACTGTCATAACTGTTGTAACTTGTTTCACTTTACTTGAGGTAACAGTTAATATTAATGACACTGTAATAACACTTAATGACATATTCATAACTGGTGCTACTTGTTCCACTTTAGTTGATGTAAAAGAAATTGTTAATGAGTCTGTTATTAAATCATTTGACCGTGTAATAAAGCTTAGTGAAATCTTTATTGCTTGTCCTACTTGTTTTGCTTTATTTCAGGGAGTGGAAATATTAATCATTGTTTTGTTAAAGCTTTTGCTAGTGTAATAATTAAATCATGACTACTATTATGACAAATTTATGTTAGATCATGATTTCTTGGTTAATGACAAGTTGTCATAACGAAGACATTTTTGGCGAGGTTAATGACAAGTTGTCATAACAAAAACATTTTTGGCGAGGTTAATGACAAGTTGTCATAACGAAGACATTTTGTCTAGAATAATGTCAAGCTGTCATAACAAAGACATTTTGAATAATGTCAACTTTGTATTAAAAGTCATTATTTACCAAATGACGCTTTATGACAACAGTCATAACTATTCATGAAGACTTATTGATGTTCATGACAGGTGTTATGTCATGTTTATGACAGACTTATTCAACCCCCTTCAAATAAAGTGTTACCCCATGATGTGATAACATATCTAAATGAAGGTTAATGTCAATTAAACTCATTGAGAAATATGACACTCTAATCTACTTTAACCAATAAAAGAGCTCCAAGTGTGATAAGTTGTAAGTTCACTGAACCACTTCAGACTCATCAAGATCAGCAGATATCTAGCGCTGTGTTTGATGGACCTAAAGTATTAGAAAACATAACGTGAAGTCGCATAGCGTGAAGCTATCCACTTTTTGCACCTCTGGTTAAATCTTTCTGTATGATTAATTCTATCATTTATTTTTGTAAAAAAAAATCTGACATTTGTCCTTAAAATGACATTTCTTGTGAGTTAGTAAAATAATACAAAGATACACATAGATATATTGATATATGTTCAATTTGTTTCCTAATGTAGATAGCAACCTAGCAACAGTCTACAGATAACAGATGGCTTCTAGAACTACATGGTTGGAGGGAGAAGGGACTTAACATATTTAATGTATAATGATAAAAAAAAAAAAACACTCATGACTAACTCACTGGGTAAGTCCTGAATTTTAAATGTGTGTTAAGAAAAAAATTATGTCTAGACAGCAATGCTGTCAAAGAGCCTGTAAGACTTCACAAAACACAAGCTCAGACAATTCTGAACGCCAGAATAATAATAAAAAAAAAAATGCAGTTTTTATTAACTCCGAAGTTGTACACAAACAGCTGGTAAGAAATATACATATAACTTTCCTTAAAAATAGAAGTTTGATTTATAAGACTAGTATTCCTTTGGCACTTGAAGTTTCTGTGTGATGAATGTGTGTAAAAACAGCAGACCTTTGCAACAACTCAGTTTAACCAGTTAGAAATTAATTGATAATGATCACAATTTCTGGTAAAACAGATTTTATCTCCATGTTGACATTTGACTTTGATTTTCTTCCTCTTCCGGTTTGAATGCTGAAGTGGCACTACGAGCTAACACCTCCAGCCCCAGGTCTTTATGTCTTGGTTCTTTTTAAATGTTGGAGTGAACATCAAGATCTCTGGCTTTAGAAAGGTTCTCTGAGGTTCTGAACATAAACTGACATGCTTTAATATCAGGTTAAAAAACCTGAACAGGTATTTACCAATTCTGGTGCCCATTTTCAATTTAAGTCAACTGAATTCATAATTTATAATCAGTATAATTAAGCAACTGCAGATTAAATTATATTTCTAATCCAACAGTGGGTGTCGTAAACACAGCAGCCTTATACGTCTGAGACTAGATCAACTGAAAGAGAGACGTTGAAGAAGTTGTTTTCATCTGTAATCGACATGTTTCTGATTTTGATGCTAGTTGCTTAGCAGTAATGTATCTAATGGGTTTGTCAGTTATCTGCATAATTTCTAAAACCGCAGGACAAATGTTTTCTCAAAGCTTTCCCTTTCATCAGACTCAGAACAGAAGAGCATGACCCACAAGCGCATCTGCAGCTGAGGAGCTAAAACAGAACTCTGGTATTTAAACAATCTTATCACACCAACATAAATTTGCAGTTTTACCTGAAAAAAAAGGAACAGGGAAGGTGTTCTGACTTGACTCAGCCAGTAATCTGTTAGAGAAAATATTTAGCAGCATATAATGTCCAACACTTCAGTCTAATCACTTTCCTTGTGGTCTGACTGCAACTGGAACAAAGCCAAGATGTCCTCCTTTACTCCCATTTGTAAAGTTTCACCATCTTCTCTGTGAGAGAGGCCAGAAAATTCTCTCCATTCACAGAAAAGGGGCTGATGTCCAACACTGGTAGGTCAGCTGGAAGCTTCTGAAGCAGAGAGCCACTTCCTGCATCCCACACCTGGGGAGGGGCAGAGCAAACAGAGTGCATTAGGAAGATAAGATGGATCAAAATTTAGTTGCTTTGTAGTGCAACTCAGTTATAATCAAGTTGAGTTCATTAATCCAAAAATGTTGAACTGAAATGTAGACATTTCTTAAAATAGCCTGACAGAGAAAAAAACAAAAATTAAGTGTACACAGGACCTACCATGGTGGAGTTGGAGGCCTCGTCCCCAGCACATACCAACATCCCACGACCTTCAGGATGCCTGAAGATGGTGTTCTTGGTCAGCAATTTGCAGGAGGAGCCAGCGCTGAATGTCTGCACAGGGGAGCAGGAGCAGCTGGGCAGCTGACTGGCGTCTAGCTGAGGCGCGCGAGTCAGCGCCATCAGGACGCATCGTAGAGTCTGATGGGAGCGTCCTGCAGCGTGGACAACATTTACTAACATAAACAGCCCCGAGGTTCAGAAACATAACCGTCAGGCCCAAAGCAACACAACCAGTTTGGAGCAGGAGCATGCATGCAGCTCTGTAGTGAGCTGACTGTAGTTGAAGTGAGGGGATACAGGGGAATACAACAAAAACCTAAAACTGTTTTACTTTCAGGGTAACAATGCACACCGTCAACATTAAGTGACCCTCTTTAGCCCCATCTCTCTTCTAGTCGTAGAGAATGACTGAGCTTTTATTGCATGAGTTAAAAATTCAAAATCTGCCTCAGAACTTATCAGCTCAGCTGTGTTTCTCTACTAGATGAAGCCTCCAAAGGAGCTACAACTGCTGCCAATAACTTTTTACTTTTCTTCTAAGCTGCAGGATTTATCTTTTAAGATTAAAAAAAAGTTTTTTAAACACATTTGTTATAACAGTCACTAACTCGTGAAAGTATGATGCGAGACAGATAATTTGTGAAACAATTGAGCTCCTAAAACTTCTCCCTGTTCTACTGCTGACGTCTGAAGAACTGCACGCTTCCTGTGACAAACAACCAATCAGAGCCAGGAGAAGGGTTTTAGCCCTGCTGTCACACTGTGTACACGCAGCTCAATGTGCTAATGGTGGAGAAACATCTTACCGTTCAACAAAAACTGTTCATCTGCAGTCATGCTAACTAGCCTGAAAATTCACAACAAACTTGGCTATCAAGAAGAAACTGTAGTGTAACAGAGAGGCAAGGAGTGAGGGAGTAGCAAGTATATAAGCTTGATTGACAGCGCTAAGACCCACCTCCTGGCTCTGATTGTATGTTTCTAGTTGGCACTGGGAGAAAGCAGAGGAACGTGATTTATTCACAGTTTATCTGTCTCACACTATACAGTCAAAATGTTTACATATAAAATAGCCTCTCTCATTAGGGTTACTTGAGTAGTAGTATTCCAACAGATCCAAGTTTTCACCTCTCACCCATTTCCGTCTTGTTCCAGTAGCCCATTTTTCATCAAGGTGCTCTGGTTCCCCAGCACCTAACGCAGACGTCGCCTGGCCAAACATGTCGTGCTTATCAATGTCTCTCATGGTATGAGGTAGGCTCAAAGGGTCTTACCTAAGGACCCACACTGGATAGCTCAATTTCACTGTTGTATCTTTTATCTTTTGCCCCAGCCTGGATTTGAACCCGGGTTTCCCAGGTGAAAGACTGATGACTTGCCAATTGAGCTATCCAGTCAGCTATCACTTCATCCTATCAATGGCTGGAAAAATGCCCTCATCCTGGCTGTACAGGAATAGGCCCTAAACACCAGAGCAATAGAGGCTCAGATTTACCACACCAGACAAGACCCAAGGTGTAGGTTGTGCAAGGAGGCCCCTGAGACAGTCCAGCACATAACAGCAGGGTGCAAGATGCTGGCAGGGAAAGCATACATGGAACAACATAACCAAGTGGTGGGCACAGAAACATCTGTGCAGAATATGGACTGGAAGCCCCGAGATCAAAGTGGGGAACACCCCCAAAGGTGGTGGAGAATGACCGAGCTAAGATCCTGTGGGACTTCCAGATCCAGACAGACAAAATGGAAACCAACTGGACATTGTGGTGGTGGAAAAAGAACAGAGGAAAGCCATTGTGGTGGATGTAGCAATACCAAGTGACTACAACATCAGAAAAAAGGAGAACGAGAAACTGGAGAAATACCAGGGCCTCAGTGAGGAACTGGAAAAGACCTGGAAGGTGAAGACCATAGTGGTGCCTGTGGTCATCGGGGCCCTCGGGGCAGTCACCCCCAAACTGGAGCAGTGGCTACAACAGATCCCAGGAACCACATCAGACATCTCAGTCCAGAAATGTGCAGTTCTAGGCACAGCCAAGATACTGGAGGAACCCTCAAGCTCCCAGGCCTCTGGTAGAGGACCCGAGCTCAGAGGATATATATATATAAAAGAGAGAGAGAGAGAGAGAGAGAGAGAGAGAGAGAGAGAGTTAGAGAGAGAGAGGGAGAGAGAGACCACCCGCAGAGGGTGAGAAGGGAATTTATTTATTTGTTTATTTATATATATGTATAGTACAGACAGACAGAAAGAAAGACAGAACTCCTGGACCAGTGCCTCTGTTTTCTTTTTGTGTCTGTTCTGTCTTATCGGTCATGGCAGAAGGACACCAACACTGAACTAGGTTCTGGTTCTGCTACAGGTTTCTTGCTGGTAAACAAGAACTATTCCTTGCTGATTTCACTGCATGGATGCTCAGTATGTTGGATTGCAGCAGCATTACCAACACAATCCAAGCTGTCCACTGTTGCTACTGCTACTGTCTAATTATGACAGTGTGAATGCGGTCTTACCAGGCTGGTATGTGACCAGACAGTGTCTGCTCTCAGTGTCCACCTGGATGTCTGTGCAGCCGCCACTCTCTAGAGGCAGAATGTGGGGTCTGTAGGTGGTCTCATTCTCCTGCTCCCAGAAACAAGCACCCTCAAGTGAGCCAGCAATCAGCCCACCACAGGGGAAAGAGCTGGACGCCACACGCGGGATGTAGCACAACGACGCCACTGGGCACCTAAAACACCAGAGATCCCCGATGTTAGACTGAATACGAGACAGTAAGTTGTGTCCTAATGTGCAGATGCCAATTTCTACTGAACCATCAAAAATACCGCTCACTGCAGAAAGAGTTGTAATGCTTGTCAAGTGTTTTTAGTGAGATTTTACCTGGAGCGAAGAGGTTCCAGCTCATGAATGTGAGTGCTGGTGTCCCTGGTGTCATAAACTAGCACAGAGCCATTGCTCAGACCAGCGTAGATGTAGTTGCTGTTGTCCAAAGACCAGCAGCAGCTCCACACAGGTTTATCCGTCTTATAGGTCTGAACCACCGTGTTGGTAAGCAAGCTGCAAAGCAAGTACTTATGAACAAACACAAGAGAAGGCATATTTCTGAAGATTTTGGCACATATAGGAAGCCTGCAGCAGAGTTTCAGCTCTGTCTGGATTCCCCAACACTTTGTGCCTTATGCTTCAACTATAGCCCCAGAATTGTTCACTACTTGCATAATAGAGTGCTTGCTCTACCACATAGTGTTCTGCTGAACAAGTTACAAAAAGGTGATTGCATGCAATTGTGATTTTGGACTGTCAGTTTTAAATCTGTGTCATGTTTTCTCATCTGGAAAGCTGAATTTGACGTCATCCGTTTAACTCTTCACAGACCAAAACAAAACACCCTGAAGTAACCATGGTAATACCAGGAGATTTCAGTCACCGCTCTTCCTCTAGGATACTTTTTCCATTTCAGTAGATTAACACCACATTCTGAAATCATCCAATTCAGCTTCAGTGTTTTGTATAGCATCTTTAATCAAAATCCCTTTTAGGCCACAGTCAATCATTTGTTAATCCCGATAAATCTGCTAGAGAGGTTACCACTGCTTACTTGCACAGCACCTTAGAGACCGCCCTCGTTGTTCTTACCTGGTCAGTTTAACGGTGTTGTCCAGTGCAGCAGACAGCAGCAGGCTGTTCTCTCTGCTGAACGACAGACCTCTTATCTGTTTGCTGTGGATAGGAACGTACTGACTGGCCTTCATGTTCACCAAGCTCACCTTCTTCACCCCACAACCTGAACAGATACACCAGAAAAATACCTTCACTTCCATGTCACTCCTCAGCCCTAGTCTAATGTTTTGAATGTCGACTCCGGGGACAAACTTAAAACAAAAAACAAGACATACAGCCCCGACGATTAACATGAAACCCATAAAAGTGTAGACCAAACGCCTGACAAACACAGTTGTAAGGTGAAGATTCCTTGTATTTGTTTAATCTTCAACATTCCTTTGGTTATGTGGTGGTTTTCTGCTCTTTGGTGGCTGTTGAAATTCATTTTTCTTTGTGAAATAACATGGTAGAATATCAAAGTTTAATCATGGTGGGGGAGGGGGGTTGTGTGTGTGTTTTTGCAGTCCAACTGCATCTTTGTGGAACATGCAGCAAATATAATATGCTGTAACACATATGCGATGGAATTATTAGGTTGTCCTGTTGCTCAAAACAGCATTGCTGAAGGATATTTGTGATCTAGTTTATCATTATATTTTTTTAATCTTCCAAAATAATTGACCAGTCATGTTTTCTGTCTTTATCTGTGAGTCACGGTTGTATTGTGCACATTTTGAACTTGCAAAAGCAAGTGAGAAATTACCAATAGTACATATGTGAACTGTTTTCATCATGTCTGTCAGGCTGTTTATGAATATTTGTATCACATGCCTGAAAGGTTACTGCTTTACTAAGAAACTGTGTCCATCTATGGCCACAGCACATAGTTATTGTTTTGGACTCAGTTTGACACATTCATCTTTAATTTGACCATTAATCATACGATGTAATGATGACTAACGCCTTCATACAGATGAACATGTTTTAGTTCCAGATAGTCAAGCTGAGCAAGATGAGGTTTGACTGTGGGAAAGTTTACTTTGCTCAACATTTGCAGCATTCATAAGTTCATTTTCTGTGTATGAGGTGAGAATTGTCATCTACCAGTCTGTTTTTTTTCAGCTGTAGTATTCAGCTGTTCATGATGTCGACCACAGGCATTTATCCATCTTTTACATCTCCCACTGACAAAGTTTCACCATTTCTTCAGATTATTTTCCAACAAATCTCTCTGACTGCAGCGAATTCATAAAGGTAAACTGAGATTCACTTTCTCCAGGTAAGGACAAATTGATTGGTCATTTGGAATGACTGACAGATGGCATCATGATAAATGTCTGAGAGCTGTCGCAATTATTGGCTTCAGACAGGAACTGCAGCAGATTAAAACAAATAATCTAATTAATCTGTTTAGGACGACAAAGATTCTAGAGAAGTAAAACGCTAAAAGAAGCAGACACAGTAAAACAAGTTCTGTAAAATTAACTCCTGATACAAGATGGAAATAAGACTGCAGGTTACCAGGCACTAGAGTAGAGTGAGGGGAGGGCTGTGAGGCCAGCAGGCAGCACAGAGGTTCACAGTAGGACAGAACTCTGCAGCCGCCTGTCTGAGACACCAGCACCGCCTTAGAGAAGCTGTACTGAGCTGTCCTTGAGCCGTCTGCCCTCTGAGACATGCTGAACACGGAGGAGGAGGAAAAGGAGGAGGAAGAGGGTGGAGCCGAACTTCTTCCAGTTTGGGCCATCAAGGCCTTCAGCTCCTACAAAAACATGCAGACAGAGGCAGAGTTGAGTACATAGTTCAAAACCTGATCAGGGTTAGGTTTTTACCAGACACGCAGCTTAAAAACTGGGCTACTGCTTTATAGAATCAAAAAAGTTTGACAAACGGGTTTCTAAGCTAAAACCTAAATTGGGTTTCTCTTTTAGAAACAAGAGTTTCTCATACCTTGTTAAAAGGCTCCTTGTTGGTACTTATCTACTCATACATTTTGTATTTTTACTCGTCATATTGATTATTTCACTTTTATTGATTACTCTGTTTTTCATTTGTTATTTGCTCATTTATTGTTTGTTTTGTCTTATGTTTCCAGATAGTCTAGCTGAGCAAGATGAGGTTTGACTGTGGGAAAGTTTACTTTGCTCAACATTTGCAGCATTCACAAGTTCATTTCCTGTGTATGAGGTGAGAATTGTCATCTACCAGTCTGTTTCTTTTTCTTCGCAAAGCTGCAAAACCACATGGATGCCTCTTTACACAGACAGGTGTGTGTAAAGCAGAATCAGAGAATGCTCTGACCTATGAACTTTTAACTTCTTTTCTGTAATATAGACTGCAACCTGCCATCACCATCTACTATAACTGAAGAATTTTGAATGAATATGAGTTGTAACATTTAATTTCCCTTTGGGATTAATAAAGTACTTTTGAATGTCTCTCCTTGCTGCAAGAAAAACTCGTTGAAACAAACATTTGTAATCCATCACTGATTCTGTATCGATTGGTTCCTTACAAGGGCGTAGGTTCGGTCTAAGTTTTGGTGGGGACCTTGACACCCCCCTGGCAGCACAGTGAAATGCCCAAGAGCACCGAACATTTTTGAGAAGGGGGGGGGGAAACCACATTGGCTTAATAACCCCCTCCCCCCAACCATATCATACATCTTGTGTATACAACCAGATACAGTCATACTCAGCAGATCAGTTCAACACTTTACTTTTTCCTTTACAAAATTCAGCAAACGTTACAAGTAAGATCAAAAGAAATATCCTCTGGATACAGCAAACACAATTGCAGATAAGAAGAAATCAATAATAAAATAAAAAAGAAAAAATATTACATAATTAACAGACCTATTCTACCTCACATTCAGTGCTGACCTTACTAAACACCGGACTTTACAACAAATGCGTTGCGTGATAGATATCTAACTTATGGGTCCACTCACTGTACTTACAGCCGACGTAGCGAAATAACTTCTAATGTCTGTCCTTTTCTTTTTTTGGTGGCGACATGGTCTCGGAGACTCAGAAGGAGACGCGTGTGCCCAGCTAGCCGCCGCCTTTTGCAGCTAATCAAAGAACGTCCGACGATTCAACTGACTCCCCCTCCCCCCATCCCCCCGACAGCACCGTTCCGACACGGTCTCGGAGGCTCATAATAAATGTCAAACTAAGAAGCTTCCGTTCCGCGCACCGCCTGTTGCTGCTAATCAAAGATCGTAGATCCACGTTCTTTGAGCCAATATGGCAAAATTGGTCGGGACTTTTTCATATCCCGTGAATATTGGTCGGGACATGTCCCTACCGTCCCTACCCAAACCTACGCCCATGGTTCCTTATACCATATTTTCCAGATTATAAGGCACACCTAAAAGCCTTACATTTTCTCAAAAATCAGCAGTGCGCCTTATAATCCAGTGCGCCTTATGTGTGCACTCAATTCCAAAATCTGTCCCTGACACAGAGACATAAAGTGTACAGTCCGTACGCTGGCAGCGATAAACCAATCAGAGGACATTACATAATACGTAAAGTACGTACGCTAGCAGCAATAAACCAATCAGAGAATTGTTGTCCTTGTTCTGCAGCATATGCCTCCGGTAAAAACCAGATAGGTTTTGCCACGCATCATCGTCCCTGTTCATCTCCATGCGCGACCATCTCACTGCTACTGTGAAAAAGGAAGTGAAGCAAACTAATTCGGAGTTTGCAGTCATTCCGGGAGGATTAACAAAAGAACTCCAACCGCTGGACATTGGTGTAAACAGGGCATTCAAAAAGAACTTGCGAGCGGCGTGGGAGCGATGGATGACAAACTGCGAACACACGTTTACTAAGACGGGGAGGCAGCGCCGGGCGAGTTACGCCACCATGTGTGAATGGATTGTGGATGCCTGGGCTAATGTATCTGCCTTAACTGTTGTCCAAGCTTTCTCGAAAGTCGGCATCGTTGCTGAACAGCCACCTGGAAACGAGGCTGACTTCGACAATGATGAGAGGGAACCTGACATGTTTGATGGCGAAACTGACCAGCTGTTCAATTCAGACATAGAAGAGGAGGACTTTGATGGATTTGTGGAAGAAGAATAAAAAGTAACGTGAGTGTATTGTTACATAGTCGAATAAAGTTCAACTAAACTTACTGTTTTGTTTCCGTTACCTTTTTTTTTTTTTTTTTTGTTGACCGTATAAACATACGTATAAGCATGCGTCTTATAATCTGGTGCGCCTTATGTATGGGTTAAATACAGAAATGGACGCCATAATTGAGAGTGTGTCTTACAGTCCGGTGCGCCTTATAGTCCAGAAAATACGGTACTAACTTTTCGAACACCTGATTCCTTTGATCATTCTCCCTCTGATGGATAATTGAGTCAGAAATGAACTGGGCCAAAAGGCAGTGAAACTCTCTGTTCTCATCAGCGGGAATAATAAAATGATCATCTCTTAAAACTTTGAGGCAATTCAAGACTATGTTAAAGAACAGAGTCATCAGCTCACTGGGCTCCTATAACGGCCAGATGTGTAATAACACCATGTGATGTCTCTTGTTTATGCGTTTGTGGATTAGGTCTTGTACATTTTATGCTACTGGCTTGCTCTGGTCCATCTACAAAGAAAGGTTTTAATCAAAATGTTTTTTTCTGATTGATTAAAGGATACATGTTGATGCATTTTCAATTAACTGCACAATAACTGACTGAAGTGATTAACAGCTAATGGCAGTACTACCTGCAGCTCTTGCTGTGCCTGTCCAAATTTGCTGGTGACAACCTGAAGCTTGAGTTTGTATTCTGCTGACTCCAGTTCTGCTTTTCTCCTCAGAGAATGCTCCTGCTCCAAACTCCTGAATACAAACACACACCATAGCTTTATAGAAACATAGCACAACATGGAGGGAGACAAATCTATGAGAGGCCCCATGGGCCAAAACTTACAAACTCTCTTACACATGCTATATGTCTAAGGGTTTGATAGTACGAGTGAGAGAGTTTGATAGTATATGTGAGAGGGTTTGTAAGTTTTGACCCGTGGGGCCTCTCATAGATGCATATTTGTAAGTTTATTGCAAATCCTATGCAAAAATTATCAAAAACATTTGGTTTACATGACTTCTAACTTTTACACTACCTCACCTTTCCTTGATGTGAAGTGATTTATATGGCAAGAAACAAAAATGGAGCCAATTAATTATTTGAAGAATAAAAATATTTTGTGTCCAATTTGTTATTTTCTCTCTTTAGTTCTTGATTTTCTCATCTGTTGTCTTCTATACATAGATTTTGGAAGTAGCTTAATAAAGGAAAAAATATGGAAAATTCCTTGTAAATATTTCTAAAGTAACACCAAAATAATCGAGAAATCTTGGAAACTGACTGCTACGCCAAGTTTGTCCACTGTTATTGCTTTAAGAAAAAAAAACACTATTTGGAGCAACCTGAAATAAATCATAACTGTGGGATATCCGGTCTATCTGGTCTCCATTTGTGACTTCAGAACGACCAGAAAGAATAAATCAATAAATACATTTATGTAAGAAAATAAACATTTGTTGTATTGCCTGGAATGCAATACCAGCATTCCTTTAGTGATTCTGATCCGACCGAAGCGAAAACTTCCACTTGAGGAGTTTTAGCTAAAACATTTACAGACAAAAATGTGTTCATCTTAAATGCAGAATGTATTTTGATATTTTGTACAGTTTTCCTGCTCTAAATATGTTGTTTTTTCAGCAAATAGCCTTTTTTGAGTCTGTATTGCCGGTTTAACAATCAATCAATACTAGTTGTTGATTAAAGTAGTTGACGATTATTTCAATAGCCGATTCATCACGATTAATCGTTTCAGCACTAATATCTACCTCTTCAGGCTCTCCTGCTCAGAGTTGTCCAGGGCTCTCAGCTTTGGAGCGTACAGCAGCACAATGTCTGAATGCTTTGCTTTCTTGTTGCACTGAAAACAAGAAAACATATTAAATACAGGGGAGAGGGGGGATAAAGAATAAATTTTCGTCATAGTGGGACTGATATGTCTCTGCTCACCTGTGGACATTTAGCAGCCGAGCCCTGAGCCTTGAGCCAGCGTTTGATGCACGTGTTGCCAAAGAGGTGTCCGCAGCGCAGAGCAGAGAGCCGGTGTTCGCCTGCTGTGGTCCACACCTCAAAGCAGATGGAGCACGTTTCGCCTTCGCTGTCGCCACTGCGGCTTGGCTGGGATGAAGACGGGGCTGCAGGGGTCGGCTGGAGGTCAGATGATTACAGTTAGTGGAGGTCCGATGCTGCAGGCAGGTCAAAATTGTTGTGTGGTTATGGACAATAGACGTTTTGTGAAACATCTGATGCTATAGTTGTATTCCGTAGTGGTGGCATTTGTTCAGACTTTGGTGAATCTTAACGTCCATTACAGTTCACAACCGTTCTTACCGTTAGTACTTTTTCAGAGGACACAAAAGTGCTCCAAAATTAACTAACATTTTACAGACAGGTAAAATATCCTAATCTCTCACTATACAGCATAAGTAATAAAATAACAGAAGCCTAATGTGATTGCACACCAACATAACTCTTCTACAAGAAATTCTGTGCTTTTCTTTTGTTTTTTTCATGTGAAAAAGAAAATTTCTCTCATATGGAGGATTAGGTTTCTGCTGACTCCTCTAATGCTAAGAATCCTTGTGATGTCTGTACTTTTCTTTAGTTACATCATTACAGACACTGACTTGATAAATGCGTAAAGGATATAATATTTTCTTAATTCATACTTTACAATTTCACATTTCTTATTAAACCCATAAAATTATTTATCTTTTGTTATGACAGACAGACAGACAGACAGACAGACGTTAGAGACTAATTGACTAACAGTCATGTTTTTGGACAGTGGGAAGAAGCCAGAGTACAAGGAGAAAACCCACACATGCTTTTCACTCATGCATTTATTTTCCCACAAAGGGGAATAAAATAAAGGCTCCATAAATTGAACAAAGGGGAAAATAAATTGTTTCATTTTAAAAGGATTAAATAAAACATGATTCCTGTATGTGAATGACGACCAATACCTACATTCCTTAATGTTCCAAATTTTTAAAAATGGAAAAAAAAAAAAAAATCACTAGATCAAAACATTAGACATAAACAGGAGGGCTAAACCACTAAGTACCTGATGGTCCTGGATTTGAGCGTAGCCCCCAGCCTCGTTTGCTGCTGCTGAAACAGCTTCAGTACGACCTACAATATTTTACAAAGACTTAGACGAGGAGGAAGAAACAGTCTTTCAAGGTCATAAAAAGTTATTTAAAACACTGATCAGCAGAAATACTACTATATAATTTAACAAAAACAACCAACATGCTACCAAACACCATCAAGGTGAATTTCTGTCAGTCTTACTGGGCGCTGCTGCTGCTGTTACTGCTGCTGCTTCTGGTTGAGGCTGCTGGGTGGCAGCATTAGCAGAAGGTAAATGTAATGAGGCCTCCGCCCCAACAGCTGTGCTTTCTGCCGTTTCCTCCTCAGACTCGGACTCACTGGCCTCAGTGGTGCTGCCGGACTCTGGCTGAGTTGTACTGGCAGCTGGTGCTCGGAGCAGGAAGTCCGGGAATCCTCTGGAAGGTGCTGCCGTCTGGCTGGGGTAATGGACCCTGAGACCCTGTCTGGAGCACAAACACAAGGTCAACCCTGCAATGATGCTTTGGACGAAGCACAACAGCTGGGAGAAGAACAGTGGGAAAGGTCCCCACCTGAGTGACCTCCTCATCGGTACCCCCTGGGTTACTGAAGGCACAGCTGGGACTCCATGTACGGCCCTCTGACTGAAGGCCCAGGTGGCAGGAAGCCTGAAAGAAGCCTGAACCGCCTGCTGAGCTCCAGCACCATCATCTTCATCCTCATCTACCTCAGTGCTGCTTCCAGAGTCTGAGATGACTAGAGGGGCTTCAACATCCTCAGGCTCACCAACAGCTGCAACCGCACCACCAGCAACTGGAGGGACCACAGGCGAGTCTATCTCCATGGCCTCCATCTGCTTAGAGTAGAAAAACAGAAATGATGACAGATCATTTATCTGTATCTAAACTATGTAACAAAGTAATGTATAAGAAGTTGAGCACATACTTAATGCCTGGACTTAGTCCGTATGTTTTCATTACCTAAGTAAATAAATGATGAGTGCAAGATTTCCAAATCATATAGGTTGAATAGAAAACTTAAGCTGCATGCATAACAAATTTATTGAAAAAGAAAGACTGAAATCCTTTGCTCAGTATTGAGTAGAAAATTTGGGGATCCTCTGCCTCTTCCTTGCCAATCCTCTCCAGTTCCATCAGGTTGGATGGTGAACGTTGGTGGAGCCAGTTTCAGATCTCTCCAGAGATGCTCCGTTGGGTTTAGGTCAGGACTCTGACTGGGCCAGTCAGGAAATGTCTCAGAGTTGTTCTGAAGCCACTCCTTTGTTATTCTAGCTGTGTGCTTCGGATCGATGTCTTGTTGGAAGGTGAACCTTCAGCCCAATCGAGGACCTGAGCTCTCTGGAAGAGGTTTTCTTCAGGATCTCTCCGTAATTGGCCGAATCATCTTTCCTTTAGTTGCAATCAGTCGTCCTGTCCCTGCAGCTGAAAAGCATCCCATAGCATGATGCTGTCACCACCATGTTTCACTATTGGGATTGTATTGGGCAGGTGATGAGCAGTGCCTGGTTTCCTCCACACACAGCACTTAGAATTAACACCAAAAAGTTCATCACACCAGAGAATCTTATTTCTCAGTCTGGGAGTCTTTTGTGTGTTTTTTGGAGAACTCTATGAAGGCTTTCAGATGTCTGGCACTGAGGAGAGGCTTCCATCCGACCACTCTGCCGACTGCTGGAGGGCTGAAGTGATAGCTGATTTTGTGGAACTTTCTCCCATCTCCCGAGTGCAGTGATCTTTGGACTCTTCTCCCTTGATTGTTCAGTCTGGCTAGAGGGCCAAGTCTAGAAGAGTTCTGGTCGTCCCAAACTACTTCCATTTAAGGATTATGGAGGCCACTGTGCTCTTAGGAACCTTGAGTGCTGCAGAAATTCTTTAGTGACCTTGGCCAGATCTGTTCCTTGCCACAGTTGTGTCTCTGAGCTCCTTGGGTAGTTCCTTCCACATCATGATTCTCATTTGCTCTGACATGAACTGTGAGGTCTTATATAAACAGCTGTGTGCCTTTCCTAACCAAGTCCAATCACTTTAATTAAACACAGACTCCAGTGAAGGAGTAGAATCATCTCAAGGAGGATCAGAAAAAAAGTACAGCATGCGAGTTAAATATGAGTGTCACAGCAAAGCATCTGAATACTTATGAGTCATAACCATGTGATATTTTTTTTCTTTTAATAAATTTGCAAAAATTTCTACATTTCTGTTTTGTTTTTGTTTTTGTTTTTTTTTTTTTAAAAGATTCCAATCTTTTTTTGGGAATCACTGAGAATGAACATGTTCTCACGTTCATTCATGAGAATGAACACTCATGTATGAACTTTTATTGATTTTAGTAAATGGCTACAATGAAACAAAGTGAAAAAAAATTAAGGGGGTCTGAATACTTTTCGTACCCACTGTAATAAACAGTCGCGGATATTTGATTCAAATTTGCTGAGATGTGTTTGTGAACAAACCGAATGAAAATACAAAAAACAGAACTCCCATCATCAGATTGTAAACAAGTTAACAGCAAACAGTGATTGACATTGTGTGTAAATTTAATCTTAATGAATTAAATATTTTTATATACAGATATTTTCATTTACCTACACTGAAATCATCAGATCAAACTTAGTATTTTCGTTCTCAGCATGTTAACATTGTAGATCCATGGTCTTCGTCAAAATGAAGCATTTCTGGTGACTGGCTCCGATTACATTTTAAACGAAACAAAAGATCGTTTTGTTTTGTTTTACAAACGAATTAGACATTTTTAACAAGTTTTATGTCCCGCAAGGTTAGCGCCAAGATGTTAGTTGATCACCTAGTTAAAATAAAGGCTCCATAAATTGAACCATCCGGAAACACAAGCCCCAGAAAAGCGTCTTTTACGTGATGCATTATAAAATATGTATACTGTAACCAAAACTGCACTAAGACCAATACTCTTCATAAAGTCCACGCTGCTGCTGCTGTCGCTGTGCTGGCGGCTAAGCTCTGAACTAAACACCGCAGTCATACCGAGGCCTGCAAACTGCAAAGAGAGCAGTTGCACATACTGAAACATTGCATTGCATTTTAAACAGCCTCATCTAATTCATATTGTTAAATACTTTCTGTATGTTTTTACCTGATATCCCTAAGCACTTTTGATTAAACTACCTAGGATTTGCTATGATAAAAGTCCTTAATCGAACATTGCCTTAAATGTTGCGCCCTTGATAACGTTATACACAGGCAGAATTGACGACAACTCATTGTACTATTAGTGTAGTAGAACTGTTAAGACATTTCTGCTGTTTGTTGGTTTAGGTAATTAGCTAGCATGAACTGTTGTTGCGTAGCTGTAAACAGAAGTAAAACGGTTGGAGACACACAAACACTCACAGTTAACAGCACTTGGTCCACCTCCGGATAATCCCACTATGTAACCACATGGTTAGCAAAGGCTAAGTTTAGAGGATTCCATTTTAGTGGGTTTGTAAATTATTTGCGGTTCATACAACAGTAAACATTCAGGTCAGGAGTCGAATCTCCCGGCTCACGCACATTCAGCCCCGCCTCTAGAGCGGTATGAGAGAATTCTTCTTCCTCTTTTTAGGGTTATTTGTCGGTTGCCAAAAAAAACGCTAGGTGCACATTACCGCCATCTATTGATATGGATGGTGGACTGAAACGACCTAAAAAACATATCGTATGTGTATGTTTTCAAATAAACGAGTCAATGTGAGAATTTATCAAAGATTTGACAACTATCAAATATTGAACTCCTATATAATAATTCGATAATGTTTAATTTATGTTAATTTAAGAAATATTGAACTCTTTAATCTTTATATTTCAGACAATATAGCAAACATTTGTTGTATAGTTTCATCTTCACAATGGAAATGGAATCTCTATTGAAAATCTGGTAGAAAACAATTTAACAAAGCACACCTTACAACAAATTGGTACAATTTTAACTTATCAGAAATAGAAAAGGATAATCTATTAAGACAAACAAAATAATGTGAAAAAAGGGGACGAAAAGAGAATATCACAAGAGAACTTTCCATTCATGAATTTAAATCTTCATGAATGGAAGATTTTTAAGTCCAGTCAGAATCTCAAAAAATATTTAAATGCCACAATGATGAGAGAAAGTATGTTAGATTTATTTATTAGTATCTTCGAAATCATAAATTTACACACATTTGCTCACTGATTGGTAGTATTGCCATTGAACTGTATGACCTTTTAGGTGTTCTTCCTCAAGCTTCTCACTATATCTTGATGAAATAATGACTCATTTCTATAGACAGAACTGCTGGAACTGAGTCAGGTTTATAGGCTAACCTCACTCACACCATTTCAGATCTTCCCACAAATTCTTTACACACACTCTTGCAGCTACAGGCCCACATGTCGGTTTTGTCTGCATAGGACAAAACCGTTGAAATGGTCACATCGAAACATTGACTTTGTTGTCCTAAAGCCACTTTGTAACCTCTGCATGCATTGTCCATATGGACGACCAACATGAACCCAAACTTTAACTTCCTGGCTGATGTCTTTATATATTGCTTTAATATTTCCACACAATCTTCTTTCCGTATGATGCTATTGTGTGAAGTTCACCAGATGTTCCTATAGCAAAACAGACCAACATCATGATACTGCCACGCCCATACTTCCCAGCTGGAATAGTCTTCCCCCTTTTTTTTCAATGCAACGATTGTCATTATGGCCAAACGAGAAAGCGTACAGGCCAACCCAAATGTTCAGTTAACCCATCAGATGTTTTCAGCGCTATGACATAGTCTGGGATTCCTCTTCTTGCTTTAATAGACTGTAATCAATATATAAACTTTTGATTTGTAAGAGATTAATAAATAAATGCCTTTATTTATTAAAGAACCCAGGACCAGCTTTTATTATTTTACATCTTTTTAAATATTTGTTAAAACTGTCACTATGTCGTGATAGTATCCTAATGCACAGATATGTGAAAAGACTGAGCCTCTCCACCTCCTGCCTGAGATACTATTGCCTGAAGAAAAACAATACTCCCTCTGTGATGCAAACAGAGTAGCATCACAGCCATCCTTTATTCAGAGTGGAGGTTCAGGTTTTATCAAGCAACACAGTTCAGCTGTGTTGAGCCTCCTTTGCATTTATATAGCTTTCCAGATTTCACTGACTGTCTAATGTTGAGTTAAGTGATATTCACAAAATGTTCTTGAAGTTTCTGTGACATCCAAGTAAAGAGGCAATCAGCCCTCCAGTAGGCTGAATCCATCGCTGAGCAGAAAGTGAGGTCGGAGCAGCGACAGGATGGGGCCATGCGGGGCCCCACCCAGGCAGTATGCTTCATCCACGCTGACTCCCAGGGACCGAAGGGATTTTAGGGCACAGCAGCAGTTGTCTTTGCCACCATGTGATGTTACGAGAGTGAAGCAAAGAGGGCTGTCAAACACACCAAACTTCTGCTTCATCTGGCCTAAATGAGCTAAAAAGTTCTGCAGAGACAAAAGAAGAAAAATAAATCATTTTCAACTGAAAATGATTTATTTTCAGCTGAAAATAAATCATTTTACTTGATAAATAAAATGATTTATAGACCCATCTACCTACTGGTAGATAGACCTACTGAAGATAACATACAGTGCCTACTCACACCCCCTTGTGGTTGTAATGTGAAAAAAATATGAAAGCACATTTTTAATTGGGGTTTTATAAGACTGACCAAAAAAAAAAAACCCTTAGTGGTAAATAAAAGAAAATCTAAGTTCTGTGAAGGCCTCAGAGGTTTGTCAGGCAAATTTATATTATATATATATATATATATATACATACATACACACACATGTGGTGGTGATACAGGAAAATATGAAAAAGTTGAGTGAGTTTGAAACTTCATGCAAGGCTCTGAAAAAGACACTTGTTAATGTTTGTACCTGAGCAGATTTTTTGCTTGCTTCTGTTGAACCCATGTTGAGTTGGATGATGGCTTTCTCACAGAATAAAACTCTGAGCTGTTCTGATGGACAGGAAACCCAGTTTGTATCCAGCAGTGCTGAGGGAACACCTGGACCAATCAAAAGCACAATAACAGCACGTTAATCCAAAACTAAATGATAGACCAGTCTCCAGGTTACACTGATAAATGGAAGCTTTAATGGTTAATGCTACAACAGATGCTACAGTTCGGAAATGTCCATCACTTATTGGTAGTGTACTCTGTGTTTTTAATATGGCTTCTAGAAATGACTGACAGAAGATGCCATACAAGAAAAGACTTCCTGACCCTGCTGTGTTGCTTGCAATGCTTCGTTTCCATCTGTTGTAAGGAAGAGCTGAACATTATTTTGCATGAGACCCTCGATGTAGTCCTCCTCTGTTGAAAAGCAGAACCTGCCGACTTCTAGACCTACAACAGAGCAACAACAAGGCTTTGGAAAGAGAAGTCAACGGAGTGTTGCAGTGGAGATGTAGAAAGAGCAAGGCTGAGGTGAGACTACCGTGATGTCTGGTGCTGTTAATGATGCTGGAATTCTGCTGTTGCTGCCAGCTTTCCGTAGTGATCAAGATGACATCAAACAGCTGATGTTCAGCTGGATTTTTCTCCAGCAGACGCTCATTCACTCTCTGCAGAACCTGAGGAAAGCTATACATCGTCAACTCCCACCAAAGCCCGACTACAGTCTTCTTACTGTCAAGGAAACCAGTCGGTTTTCTTTTTAAAAACAAACACAGCTTGTTTTGTTTTTGCTTTTTTGTCACAAACTGATGCTTGAAGAAGCAAGCAGCCCCAAACCCTGTCACTGCAGTCACCATGCATGATGTTCAGTTTCTGAAATGCTGTTTTAATTTCAGGTCAGATGTAACAGAACCCACAAGGTGGTCCACTTTCTGTGGGTCTACTTTCTGTCTCGTCAGTCCACAGAATATCTTCTGAAAAGTCCTGGCGGTTCACCAAGACATTTCTGATAAATGTGAGTTCTGTAAAACATGGCTCAGCAGTGTATTTTTTATGTTTTTGAGATTTCTCCTATTTGTCTCAAATAATGACATACACTTGACAATCCAACCTGACAGAACCTAAGAGTGCAGAGAAGAGTGATAGAAAATACTCCTACAAAGGTGAGCAAGAAAAGTTAAGGCTGTGATAGCTGGGAGGAAAACATTTTTAACAAGAAAGAAGATGTTTTCACTTTGTCACTCCAAAGTGACAAAGTGAAAACTGTTTTGTGTTTTCATTAAAAAACACAAAACAAAATCACTGCAACATCTAGCAAAGATAGTCAGAAAGAGCATAAAATTGTTGGGTATTTTTTTCCTTAAATCCATATTTCACACTTAAATAGGTCAGTAGGCTAGTGTATTGGAGACTGAAACAATTAAACTTAAATTGTTTTAAAGTTAATTACCAATGTTCATGACTTCTCACCTGCACCAATGGAAGAGCCACGCCAAACCTGTAAATACTGCTGCCATCTTCAGTTTCTGGCTCAAAAACTGCAGCAAAAGTCACGGCAACAACCACCGCCTGGTCCACATCTTTCTGCAAGGGACAAGAAGAAGAACCCAGACTGAAAATATGAGATGAATCTACTCACCTCTTAACGAAAGCTGTTTTATGGTAGTTTTATTTCTGGGATGTAAAGAGACACAATATTAACTAAAAACCCAGAAAGACAGCATTATGTAGACATTACAAATTGATCTGCTTGTTATCAAGTGAAATTGGTATTGCTTATATACCTACACAAAGCATGATTTAGAAAGAACTTGGTGATAAACATAAAAACATTGTCGGTAAATACAGCATTAAGAAATTTCCTTTACTTGGTCAGCAGGTTTATACACATCTCAGGTAAAGTCTAGGCCCACTACTTCTTAGAAAACATTTCTAAATCTTTAAGTTTCCTAGCAGCTGTTTAGAAACTCAAAACGTCACCTCTCTCTAAAAGATATTTATGAAACAGAAATCTAGAGAGTAGACAGGTCACTCTGTGGCATCAGTACCATATTCTATAGCCATGATTTTCTTTTCCTTTATCCTGGAGGAGTATCTTGAGTTGAACAACTGTTAACTATGAACCATCTCGGTGGTTCTGGTGTAAGATTTTATGCCTCATGATTTTATGCAGATTTAAGTCATCTTGTACCCTCAATAGAAAACAGGCCCAAAGCCTAATATGAGGATGGTGGTCTTTGGGTCATTCTCTGCGTATTTCTTCATCACAGCGAGTCAAGTCAAAGTGAGAGAGCTCAATTTAAAACTTATCTGACCACAAAACCTTTCAGAGTCAGTTAGATGTTACCTGGGGATATACATTTTAGCACAGCCACATATCTGGGAATTTAGTTATTCGTTTTATTTTGACACAGCACAGAGATTCAATGGATGTTAAATCATAAAAAAAACACGCAATATGAGCAGAAAAAAAAGTTTGATTTTGTTTTTAATTGTGAAATATGATACAAACATGTACAATTACACATTTTTATAACGGCACCCATTGTCTGAACACACTTATGTTTACAAGACTCCGGGCCAGGATTTGAACCTTCTTGCTCCAAGGCAATAGTAGCACCAATTTTAAAACTGTGCAACCTACCCTTCACCTCCCCAATATCTAGGTTAGAGACTTAGAGTTAGTCCAGGTATTTGAACAGAGACACCTTTTTTTCAATTTTGGAGGGTTCTGTAGATCCTTATGGTATATTACCATAGTGAAAATTAAAACAATTTTGATGCAGTTAAAGTGCAGCTTTCTCAATCTTCATACAAACTATTTCTAACACCAATGCTCCTAAGAATGGTTGCCAAGGGCATCATGGAGGAGCACTGTTTTCACGACGGGGTGATAGGGGAGTGTCTGAAAGTTTAGGAGCTTCTTAAAGAGACAGAGACCAATCTCAAGGCGTCAAATTATGAAATCAAATTTCTTTAAGGTTATTTATACAGGATTTTTAAAACAACTAAAGGTAATATAGTTACTTGACTGTGCTATAAAATGTCACTGTGTGCCTGGAAAATGCATAATACTCCTTCCTTTAAACAATCACCTAAGTCAGTGGTTCTTAACCTTTTTTGAGGTACCGAACCCCCCAGTTTCATAAGCGCATTCACCGAACCCTTCTTATTCCGTCCTTCCCCCCATCCCCTCCGCCGACACACAAAATACTTTGCGGTATTCTGATTTAGTAATGTTATTAGCTGCGTTACCACCCCCACGCCACTAGAGGCAGTAGCGACCCCGAAAAGTTGCGACTAAGGAGCACATTTAGAAGCAGAAGTACACCGAAAACTACAGATTTTGGTAAAAACTGAGCTTTGCTGAAGACACAAATTCAAATCCATGCTGAGAGTGGAGCTCCTTCAATCAGTGCTCTCTTGTAATTCCTGTTGTAGAAGGCTAATCGTGACACATGCAAATACCCATGTGGGCCCAACTATAATTCTATATTGACACATAGAAACATAATTATATGAAGTAGACCTTAATTTACGGCTGCCGAGCAGTCAACAACAATGTACAACTTCCGCCTTTTTTCGGTACAACTCGGCATATTCAGTATTACTATAAATGTGACTTAGAAGAAAGTGTTGAAAAGGAGAAACAAAAAGACAAACCCCGAAACAATGATTAGAGCGATAACTATTTTACCATGACTCTAGCAGGGATATGTGCTCTTCTGAGGGTAAAGTAAACGTACCTGCTTCACGTCGGTGTTCGTGACCGTAGAGACCATTCTAACACCTGTAGGACCTTACGGTAGTTGCTGTTTTCCTCTTAATTCGTCTCGCACCGCAAAAACCTTATTTTGGTTTGCTTTAGGGAGCAGCAAGCAGCAAGTTTGCTTTAAGGAGCGCATGACTGCGTCACTTCCTGGTCAAGCAATTGCCTCTTGCCCCGCCCATATCAGTGATTATTGTGTCAGGTGGAGGAGCACCGCTCTGCTGTATTAACAAACACCAACATTTGGATTCGTTTTCGGGACAGAGGACGGATTCAAGTTCGGAGCGGTTCTCACAACAGTTGTTCTAGTTCGGAGAGCCTGAGAAGCGGGTCTGACCTTGTTTTTAGTGGGCTTGGAAAGCCCACGAGAGTGGGAAAGTTTATTTTATCTTCGGCTTTCTGGTAAGAAAAATATCTATTTATTCATACCTTTCTGCACTAACACCATTCTATTTGATTCGGTAACCTGTTCGGGTGTGTCCGACCCGGACCCTGTGGACTGACTGGGCTCCTTTAGCTCCTTCGGGGCTTAGATCGCCCACAGCTGATTGGCTTTCACTAAGTTTAATAGGGGGTGGCCTTCTGGTGACGTAAAGAAAGTCAGTAAACAAACAAAAAAGACCTGCAAATGTTGTTCGTTTTTATATATAAAAAAATGTTGTTGTTTTTTGTCATCTTTCTCGGTTAGCTGGGTCGATAAGGGAGCAAAACTATATACATGGAAATAGGGTGTAATTCAGAGATTTCAGGAACTACAGTTAAAGAGTAAATTTAGAGCATTTTCTCTGACTTTCTCCGTTGTTTGTAACTTAGAAAAGAGGGAAAAACTAATATGCAATGATATGCGTAGAAATGCTTTGCTTACAAGTATGAAACTAAGGCATTAGCAACATTTTGCAAAATAGGGGTGCAAAATGCCAAAGGGGTGAACTGACCCAGAGTCAGAGCAAAAATATTAGAGCACAGAATCCAACGATTGTCTTTTAAGATGGTTTTAAGACATTCCTAATTTAGTATTAGTTATTAAGGTATAACAATAAGTTCACACCATCAAGTGAGATGTATAAGAGAACAAGAAAAGACTTTAATAACTTTTTTTTCCCCCTGTTTTTACAATTATTGCAAACCGTGTTTTAAAGAACGTGTAATTGGTGTAGGATGATGCAGTCTGGGTTTGAATCATTAATTTTTATATTTATCAAATACCAGAGTAAAATTTTACAATTAGTAAGCAAATATTGAAGAAAAGTTTTCACTGAATTCTACTTGAACCTTTCCTCATGTTGACAACCATGAATTCCCTTCAACCTGCTGTAATAAAGCTGAAGTGTTATAACAATAAATGAATAGCCAAAGTAAAAATAGACTTGTTTTTGTAGTAGTGATTAAGTCTGAGTAAAGGAACTTCTCCCAGTCCTGTGGAGCAGGATTGTTTTAGGATTGTTCTGCTTCGTTCAGATAGTGATGACGCTCTCTAGGTGTTATTAATCGTTTTGTTTATGTTAGTTTAGCTAGCTTTGCGAACAGTGACTCTCCCTCCAAGGAGAAGATGGATGTGTTTCTGATAGGGAGCCCTAATGCACGTGGCAACAAGTCTATTGGAAAAGACAAATTTTCCTTTTAGCTCATGGTCAAACCTTAACACAGAGGTTCTTATAAAATCTCAACACTATAATTTAACAATACCATATTCAGACACAGCAAGCACAGAAGTACTCTATACCGTGTTGCAATAAATCATAATCACCATCTAAATGGGTTAATCCATTGACTTTTCTGCTGCTTATCCAGGTCAGGCCACATTAATAGAAAGCACTAAAAATGTGATATAAAATGATTAATACTGGCCTTCCAATACCATTCATTCTGTTCCACCTTATTTTCACATCACTGAAACCAAGACAGGTGGACACTACAGTGTTTTCAACAAGAACTTTAACTTGTTTCACAAATACATGTCTAAAGGTTGAAAATCCCATTATGCTTTGGATGTAAACATGAGTATTTTCGTCAGAGCTAAAGCGGTGTTTTGAAGTCTCTCAAGCTTCTTCAGCTAAAGCTGTGAAAGTGAAGAAGATGCTATGTTCTGCACCTTTAGGTGTTGAGACATTTTAGGTCGAGTAACATAGTTTCAATTGTTGCAGTTTTCTCATATACCACAGTGTAAAATTGTCAAAGAAACTGAAACTTCACCCAAGTTTAAATAAGACAAGAGACTGTGGCACACTTTGAAGGAGTTCAGGTTTCACAAAAGAGAATATTGTTAAATTGGTTGTATGAGGCACATGTGTCAAAGTCGAGGCCTGTGGGCCAAATCCGGTCCGCCATAACTTTTTATGTGGCCCTCTAGATCAGGGGTGGCCAAGTCCAGTCCTCGAGAGCCACCATCCTGCAACTTTCAGATGCATCCCTGCTTCAACACACCTGAATCAAATGAATGGCTCGTTATCAGGCCTTTGTAGAGCTGATCCCGGTCTGTTGGAGTAAGGATACTTCTAAAACTTGCAGGATGGTGGCTCTCGAGGACTGGACTTGGCCACCCCTGCTCTAGATTGTAAACTTAACACTAAGTGTGCTTAAATATCATGTTATCAATCCAATGAATGCAGTTTTGATTTGGTTTCCGCCTAATTATATCAATCAGTCCCTCTAGTTTCTTGATAATTATCATGGAAATTCATGCAAAATCCCCACACTTTTTGCCCTAATACATAATTGGGAGCTTATTGCAGATTTTTCTCAGAAATTGTCAATAACTTTCTTACTTGTACTAAACAGCTGCCTCAGTCTTAATTGATGAAAGATCCATGACCTATACAGCAAGTAATAAAAAGTTTCATTTACCGTCATAAATAAGCTGAAATATCGCAAATATTTCCAAATTAGTACCATAAACACTTTGATTTTTTTTGGGGAAAAAAATCACAAAAAGAATCATGAAACCTGGAGGGACTGAAAAGATGTTCAACAATAATATTTAATTTTAAGAATCCATTGATATTTTTAAAAGTTTAACAGGTTTTATTAATACATTCTGGTGCAACCGGCCCTTTAAGAGGATTCATTATCTTGATTTGGCCCAAAACGAAAATGAGTTTGACACCCCTGGTGTAAGGTATCTAATGTTTAGAGCAGTGTTTCTCAACCCTGGTCCTCACGCTCCCCTGTCCTGCATGTTTTAGGTGTTTCCCTTCTGCCACACACCTGAATTGTATCTCTAGGTGATTAACAGGCTTCTGCAGTACTTGATGGTCATGCAATCATTTGAATCAGCTGTTCTGGAATAGAGACACATCTAAAACATGCAGAGCAGGGGGGTGCTAAGGACCAGGGTTGAGAAACACTGGTTTAGAGGGTGAGTAATATCTGGCAGTGATGGCACAGGTCAGAGATCATCTGTGTCTTCTTTCTACAGCTGTAGAAAGAAGACACAGATGTAGTGTCTTCTTAGACACAGAGATCATCTGTGTCTTCTTTCTACAGCTGTAGAAAGAAGACACAGATGATCGCTGACCTGTGCCATCACTGCCAGATATGTGCCATCTCCAAAGGTTTAGAAATCCCTGGTGGCTGGCAGAAATGTTTCTGCAGAACTTTGCAGACCTGGTCCTTAACTGTACCAGTTTGGATTACAGTTTGTTAGAATACTGTCAGTGCACCAGTAGTAGAAATCTGTGTGTTAGTTTTCTAGAGTCTGTGCTGAGACTCCTCAGTCACTGCATGTTCTCCTGTCCACAGTAGCCTGTGGTTCTCAGTGATTTCCTTAACCTTAGCAGCAGCTTGTTTTCCTGCCATCATGATTCTGTAGAAGGAATCATCACTACCTGACATGCAGCCAGAACTTGTGTTAACATCTGCTAGTGTAATTATGATGTTTGATTTACATTTGGCTGTTCAATCAAAGTTGAAGCATGCACAGCAGGGGGCATAGCTCATACCACTGGAGAGCTCTAGTGTATAGAAGACAGTAATGCCTGCCGTATGTCTGTCAAGAATCAAAATCCCAGTTGGGTTGAAAAGCAATTTCATGATGAGTGTCAATGGAATTATTGCATCAAAGAGCATCCATTCCTACAGGGCAGAGCAGTGTGCAAGGTGAAAGCTGTTTTAACATTTTTGGATCATTCTTGGCCTATAAGTGATCTTCAACATGTACAATGTGATGGATGGAGAGGAAAAGTGGACCTTGTGTGTTCACATTGGAGTGCAGTAGAAGATTGTTTGTTTGTTTGTTTGTCCCTGGGATCATCATGGGTTTTATAAAGTATCCAATTCATTTTGTTATTGATATGTGATTATGTGCCTTTCCTCTGTCTCTTTTATCTGCTCACATGCACACTGCTGCACACTTATATAACCACAGCATTTAAGACTGGTGACAGTCTTCTTATGTTACACATAACAAAAACTAAGTAAGCAGACCAACACCTCTTAGAGAGGCTACAGAGTGAAAAGATGTTAAAAGCAGAACTCACGATACAATCTTTGCTTTACTTGTTGTCAACAATAAGGTTAGCTGAGTGATGTTCCTCTGTATTTGTTCCATTTGTATGACTTGAAACATTTGATCATTTTTGGCTTTAAAGTCTGTTTATATACCGTTTTATATGAAATCTCAAACTGGCAAACAGACCTGGGTGTTGCACAAAATGGAAAATGTGTCTCCTCAACAATTTATTGTTTGTGTTTTTTTCTGCTGTTTTATTCTGTGTTCATGTGAGGGATTCTAGGTTTATGAGGACAATTTAAACACATAAATAATGATATTTTTCCCAATGTCCCTGCAAACACACACAGCCCAATATTGCAATTCTGATAATCTCTCTCGACAGTGTTAAAAATCTTACTCAACAATAATGGATGCAGGAGGAAATATTCATCTGTAAGAGGTGCACCAACTAATTTAAACTCTTCTGCAGCAACTAACAGGATTCCCCCCCCCCTCAAGTATTGTCTTTAGTTGAGCTCCATCAGTTTTTCATCTCCCTGCTGAAGAAAGCATCAATCACTGTGATGCTGCCAATTTCTTTATTATTGTATTGTGCATTTTGGTCTTCAAGATGCTTTCTGTGCCATATTAATGGTCCAGTTACCCATGCTAACAACACCATACCAAGACCCTTCATTCAACATCTCTACACCCTACTGATGTGTGTTGTTGCTTATGTTGAGGAAGTGGAGACGGATGCCAAGGTAGCACCACAAAACACAGGCAGCAGCCACCTGACCGCCCTGGGGAAGCGCAGACTTATCTAAGGCAGCTGGTTGACTGTCCAGTACCGTGACTGCAGCAGGGCGGAATGCTACTAGGTTTGGTACTGCTGTTGCACCTGGTCATACAAAAACACCAGGAAAGGATGGGTCGATGCATAACACTGATACTGTGGGTCACACTCTATGTGTGCATGTCTGAAAGTGGCTTCTGTTCAGTCTTGTTCAGGCATTAATTGTTATGTCAGCCAGACCTGTTAGACAGCTCAGTGAGTGTTAAGGCTCACCACACCTTCATTCCTCTAGACTATAAGCAACCTTCCTCTGCCTCATCAGACTGTGATGAAGTTATTTCACAGTTTTCCTCTCAATACACTCAACTCAGTCTGAGCCCAGAGAGGCGATGATAAAACCTTTTCTCCTCCTGTATCAAACAAAAGCAGTTTCTTCTTCCTCTGACACTGTGTCTAAGTCCTTATTTGTATGGGTCATTGTGTTGAGATCTGACTTTCCTTGAATAAATACATTTCCTAAGTAGTTGGATAAAAAAAGAGACTCATATGAGAGATGGGGAAACAGTTAGAAGCAAAAGCAATTTCTTTGAGTTTTTTTTTTCAGTGTTTCCTTTCATCCTCGTATCAGCTGCTACAAAAATAAAAGTTCAGGCTCAACTTATGCTACGTTCCAGTTACTTCAGAATTTACAACTCAACTCAGTGCTAGGTGTGAGATCACACCCAAAGTGACATCATCTCAGAAGCTTTGTTGATTTGAACAGGGTGTTCAGATCAACTACCCAAGCCCTACAATGAGTAAATTTATTATTCAACTATATTGCTTTTGACCAAAAACACAAATGTGCGTCTCACGTTTTAACAAATTTTAATGATCAATCAAGAGTGTTGGTAAAACTATTGTGTGGACCAACAAAACAAAAGGAGGACTTTTTGAAAGATGTTAATTCCTTAACATCTAGAGTGTAACCAACACAGCAATAAAACATAGTGTGATGTTCTGGTGCTGCTTTTCAGCATTTAGTGGATGAGACCATTAATTCTGCGAGGTGGCAGAAGAATGCCTGTTCATTAGTGTGTGACCTTGAAATGAGGCTCACTTGGGTTATGCAGCCGAACACTGATCCAAAGCATGGATCAGGTTGCCTCTGAATGGCTCAAAGAAAAAAAAATGTTGTAATAGCCTAGTCCAGGGGTGCTCAATACGTCGATAGTAGGAAGATTTTGAGTCAGTCTCAGCAGTAGACACACTGAACGCCACCAGGACGCTGAGACCAGCACTTCCTCTTCTGACAGGCTTATCAAAATATTCGATCCTAAACGTTTGTAGCGTCATTAAAGAATACTACTAAAAAAATAAATCAACGAAACGTGTTAAAATTAATAATCTCAGTAATTATTGTTTTAACAAGGTGCTGCGCAATTCGGTGCGTTTCGGTTCCATTAACAAAAAAGGTGACCGACTGACTAGCAGAGCAGGAGTTTAAATTAGCTACTCAACCACCGCTGTGTTCATGAGAGGCTTAATAATCGAGAAATAAATATCAAGCCTGGAAACCTGATATGTAACAGATTGAATGTTATGTTTTTAACGTAATCTCTGCTCGGCTTGCGGGGCGCAGGTGGTTGCCACGGCAACGGGTGTGCTTAAACGAGAGAGAGGGAGAGAGAGAGAGAGTAAAAAGGCACGAGTAGTTTTGAGCTAATCACGTGTTCGGGTTGTTTTACCTTTGCTGTGGCGCATTACAACCGCTGTAGTTTCTGAACGTTTAATAAACAACAAACTTGGACTACCTCGTTCGTTTGTGAGTATTCACAACAAAATAGGACAAATATATTTCATTAAGTTTTAACAAACAAATGGCTTCTACTGCGATGTGAAAGTAAATTAATTATATACCAACTTCAATAGATTTGCCTTTACTTTTACAGTGCTCTTTGGCTCCTCCTATCAGTCTGTAGTTTTTCATATTAAGGTCATCAAACCAAAGTTCAGATCTACCATAACTGACTGACATCTGCTGGCGTCAGGTTTGCAAACAGCTTCTGACTGAGAAACCACCTCCTCCCAGTGTTAGAATCTCACTGAGGAAGAACTTGCATTAGGTTTTCTATCACTTCATTATTTCTGCTATAACTGATAAAATAAGTTAATATAGTTTAATTTACAATTTTTATGTCTTCATGTCATGAGATAGATCTCAGCCAGCTAGTGAAAGAAAAAGTAGATCTTGGTCTCAAAAAGTTTGGGCTCCCGTGGCCTAGTCTAAGACCAAGTTTAAATCCAATTGATATGATGTTATATGACCTCAAACATGTTGGATAACACAGCATTGTGTAAAGAACAGTGAGTAAAAGATTCATGGATATTTATCATACTGCTTGATTCCAGTATGAGGATGGAACAGTTAGGTTGGGTGTGTCAGTTTTTACATAAGTCCAGCTTTGTTTGGTAAAATGTCTTTGATCTGAAACATCTCAATGTCACTGAATTGCATATCAAGATACCAAGTTGAAGACAAAATCTTCCTCCTTCTTAAGCTGTCTTGTTTGCCCATCCTTCTTGTTTTGGCTGCTCAGGTATTCATCATGTTCCGATAGAGACCAGAACCTGCGGCAACCAACATGCTGAGGCGTCTCGACAAAATCCGGTTTCGGAGCCAAAGACGAGACGAGTTCCTTGACCCGACCGAGTCGCCCAACACATCGGACACAGAATGCAGCGACGACGTCGTGATGAAAACACGCTTCTTGCCCAAGGAGCAAGAAGAGCTGAGGGAACCTGAGTTAGAACAGCAGACGGAAGCCCAGGTGCAGGAACACAGGACAAAACTTTTGCCTTTGATCCAAAGATAAAACTCATGTTACATTGCTTATTTTGTGTTTGTTTGCCAAAGGCTGGTCCTGGATCATTTCTGGCAGGTGTCCAAGAAGAGCCAAAGACTGATTTGAATGAGGTGAAAGGACTTCTAGAAATCGCTTTGTTAGAAAAACACTTCTTACGTGAGTATATTGTGCCCTTTACTGAGCCATACAAAAGTATTGATATTCTGAGTTTTAAACAACAGAGTATTTTATTGGGATTTTTAAGGCACAATAATACAAAGTAGTTTAGAATTGTACAATGGAGGGTGAATAATGCAAAGATGTCAGAAAGTATGGTATTCATTTGTATAAGGCACTCCTGTGCTCTGACAACCCTAAGTAACATCCAGTGACTACAGATAGGTATGTAATGACAGATTTGGCCCTGTTGAAGGTGATATGTGTTGCGATATGTTGTAGCAGATGTACAAAGCATGGCACACCTGTTAGATTTTTATTTGTGAACATTTTTGAAAACGGCATAATTTTCCTACCACATTACAGTTATTCAGTTCTTTGTTGGTCTGTCACATAAACACTGTTAAAGCCCATCTGTTTCCACCACTACCCCCAAAAGGACTCTTTTAATTTGTAATTAGTCATCACTTAATTGCAGTATTTTACTGTTGTAATGCACAAATACAAAAAAATAAGTCACTTCTCTCTTCAAGTTGTCTATAATTATTTTGTACCAATGCTGCTGCCTCAATGATCAGATCACATAAAAGAAACTCATCCCACAATACAACTGCATGCTGCATAATCTGTCAATATTTGCCTTCTTTATGTAATGCTCCAGCAGCTATTTATAACACTGCAGTCCTCATTGTGTTTCACATTGGCATGCACGGGCACACACACACATTACCTCTTTCTATCTTCAAAAGGACTTTGAATTGATTTCCATTCATGTTATATTCATTTCTACCCCTGGCCCTTATCCTAAAACCTCACCACTAGCGGTGCATATCTAGCCCTAAACTTAACCTTCAGTCTCCTGTGCAACACACACTCCACACTTTGCAAGAATACATTCAGAAATAGAATACTAAGAGTTATTGCTCCTAAGTCTACAAGGTGTTGGCTCATGCGGTGTACTTAATTTACTATAACTTGAGTTTGCTCGTTTTGTAATTTGCTAGATTCTCGGTCCATCTCTTCCTCACAGCACATGAAACTTGTTAATAAATCCTAACTGGGAGAGAAATCAGGTTTACTCTCAATGTTCTACATAAAAACATATGATACTTCACCTTTCACTTGCATGTTAACAATTGATTTTTCTCATTAATTATAAGGCATTTGGAGAAAAAAAGAGTTTTCTAGGAGTAGGTTTTTTTTGTCTTCATTGTGACTCGTCACTCTTTCAGAGGAGGAGCTGAGGAAACTGAAGGATGAGTCCCACATAGATTCACTTAAACAGGAACTGGAGAAGGAACGATGCAAACGCATTGAGCTGGAACAAAAAGTCAATGATGCCATAAAATTAGGGTGGGTTGCTTTACAAGACTTTCCAATCCAATTTTCCTTTATTTCTTGACTGACATTTTATCTATCTCATCAGAGTTGAGGATTTTCCATCTCAGTCACCAAAACCTCCATCCCCTCAACCTTCTCTAAGCAGCAGTACAGGTTAGAACACCCACTCCTTGCTTTGTCTTTTTCATATTGTTTAAGTCTGAAAAAAATAAATTTCCCAATCAGTTTTTGTAATCACTTAATCAAACCTCTTATTTTGTTAGAAAAACATAAAGAGACTGTATACAACAGCTTCCTGAAATGGCTTTACAATCGTTTTGGAGTTTACATTGAAGACTTCCGCTTCCAGCCAGAGGAGACAACTGTGGAGACGGAGGAGCCACTAAGTGCAAGGAGGTAAGGAAAATGCTAGACATGTCTCTGAGAGGAGCATTTAGAGTGAAAAGGTTCTAATGAAAGTTGTATTTATTTTAAATCAAAAGTTGATCTGATCTGTTGTAATTGATCCTCAGGCTGACTGAAAACATGAGACGCTTCAGTGAGTATTTTTGTCTTTGATCTTGTGTGCACTCTTTTCTGTGGATAATTATAAGTATGGTAGAGTATTATTTTTATATAGGAGAAAAAAATAATATGCTTGCTGAAAGATAAATAATAAACATTAGAGGTCCCTTGATGGATCCCTGTGGAACCCCACATACAGATCCTTTTGAGTACTTTTGGTTACACAACCCCCCAGATGCTTTGCTGTACAACATTTTCTTTCCACAAAAATTAACAGCAAGAAAGATGAGTCTGATATGATGGTCTGCCTGACCTTGTGGTTTTAGAACGAGGGTTCAGACCTGTGACAAACTTCATGAGGAACCTGTCTGCCTTATCCAGCTGGTACTCTGTGTACACGTCTGCCATTGCCTTCATTGTAAGTCCATACACAGACAATGTCTCCTTGTTCCACTAAGCACCACACACATTTATTAAATAATAGTAACGGTGTCCAGGCATGAAATATATTAAAATATATAATTAGTAATTATCTAATGCAAACCTGACACTTAGGGCTGGGTGATATACAGTAGTTGAAAAATGTATCATGCTATAAAGGTTTCTTATCAATGGATATTGATAATTATTGATTAGTTGTTTTTTTTTTGTTTTTAATATGTGTAATACTGCCAGATACTCGTGACCTTTCCTGCTTTTTATTCGCAACTTCCTCTCGAGCTGTTGTTCTCCTCCATTCACTCCATGCCGTTATTTTTTACTTTTAAGCAGTTATGAGACCCGAAATTGCTGCTGTCCAAGTTACTCAACAGGTTGTTGCTAGGTAACCAAAGAGTGTGTGAGTTAGTTGATGCCAACCTTACTTAGCAGGCATTGAGAGACTGAGCAGCTAAAGTCATTCCCCTTCCTACAACCTCCAGAATGCTGTGCAGTTCTGAATTTAAGTTCAGTGAAATTACTGAAAATTCTATTGGACGTATTTTTTATTGATATTAATCTCTTGCCTATGGTGATATAAATTGTTATTGATGTGTTGTCCAGCCCTACTCACACTGTGCAAATTTGTAGCCTTGTATCTGTTGATGAACAACTGCCAAGAGCTCCTTTTATATAGCTGTAGCGATTCATAGCTCAGGTGGGTGAATCTGAAGAAAGAACAACTAGTATTTGTGATTCCTGCCATTATGACTGAGTATGAAAAGAATTCCCATTTAAAGCTGTCCACAAACCTTGCAGGTAACATAACAATTTGGTGAAATGTGTTTTAATCAATTAAAGCTACTTCTTGCTTTGCATGGAACACGTGAGTGGCAGGATTGGGCTTTTGTATTGTTTTCATCAGCAGGGGCAGGGATCCTGACAAACAGGTGCACTTCATATTTTGTTATATGGAATAGAATTTGGTCAAAATTAAACTGAATTCCCGTCCGATCGTACAGTCAGATCCATCCACATACAGCAGCATGTGTATATGGTAGCAATGGAGGTAGGAATCTGTCCTGTAATCAGTGGGTCGCTAGTTTGAGCCCCTGTCTCGTACGTCTCTGTTGTTGTGTCCTTGGGGCTATAGACTTCATCCACCTTTCCTGCTGGTGTTGGTCAGAGGGTTGATGATGTTGCATACCAGCTCTCAGCTGTGGTTACAATCATCAGTGTGTCAATGTTTGTGTGAATGGGAATGACCGATTTCATTGTAAAGCAACTTTGAACTTTATAAGTCAGCTGTATAAGTCTGATGTCATTTAATTTAAATTATGCCCAAATTACAGCATAGCACAGTAGACTTAAAGCCAGTCAGTTGTATAATGGCAGTTGGTGAACCATTCTGGAGAAACTTTTAAGATGGTGCCTTACAGAAAACACTGGCTGTGTGTATTGACAGGTGTACATGTATGCAGCGTGGCATGGCTGGGCCATCCCCATGTTCCTGTTCTTCGCAATTCTCCGCCTTTCCCTGAATTATCTCATTTCCAGGTGAGCTCCCCAGCACATTCAACCACTCATATTTAAAGGCAGACCCAGACAAAAAAAAAACTTTATGTTAAACTGCAAGGCATGCTCTTATTCAGAACAGAAACTTTACTTCAGCAATTCCGTAAGATCAAATAAAATCTTGGTTAAAAAAATTGTTTTAGTACTGACACTTTAGTGGTTCTATTTCGCATAGGCTTCGTCCTTTAAGGCTATCGCTAGTGGGCTCGGTCTCCCTCAGGATGTGGTGCGCCCTGAATGGTGTGCATAGTAATATTCGCAGCTAATATTCGTTGGTTACAATACATAACCAACGTTACTGTTTTTATCCACAGAGAATTAAAAAGAGTCGTTCCATAAGAAACTACACAAGCACATTTCCTAACTCTTAAGTATTTATTTATATATATATATATATATATATATATATATATATATATATATATATATATATATATATATATATATATAGATAGATATAGATATAGATATATAGATTTATTGTTTAATTCTATGTTCCCATGATAAACCACTCTCAGAGGCTGGAGGATCCAGTGGAGCATCGTACCTGAAGTGTCTGAGCCATTGGTGAGACATCTCTCTTTACTCTATCAGGCACACTTATTATAAAAATGTTAGTTTCTTTTTTTTTTTTTTTTTTACAACTACAGAAGTTGTTGATTTAATTAAAATTGTTGAGGCTGGTTCCTGGCTCATGGCTCTATTGTTTTCAAGGAACCTCCAAAAGAAGACTTAACTGTATCTGAGAAGTTCCAGTTGGTTCTCGATGTTGCTCAGAAAGCTCAGGTGAGAGAAGATGCACTAAGAGATTGTGTAGGTCGGAAATGAAACCTCTTGTTAAAATATTTCACTCATCTCTACGTCTATCCAATCATTGTGAAGCTTTGATCTGTTGATACAAATTGTGGACAATTTTAGTTTAGAGTCCATGATATAAGAAGATGTAATAACAGCATTCAGAATATTTCTGTAGCATCCTGGTTTTACTTTGTTAAATAAAGAGCAGAGGATACATCACACCATGGTAGTGTGGTGTGCCCTGTTGTTGGTCCAGTTGTTCTGATGTCTGACAGCTGTGCGGCAGTGCGGGGAATTTTCGTTATCTGGGGGACACCACTCTTTCCGAACCCAAGTCATCGGCTGTTTCAGTAGTGTTTCCCTAGAATTTGGTGAATCCTTCCCAAAGAACCTTTATGTTACTTCTGAGTGTGTCAGTGTAGTTTTTGGAGAACAGCCCTGACTGTTTCCAAGCAAGAGAAGAAGTCGCCCCTGAGATTAAAAGAAAAAAAAGTCCTGAATTCCTGCAGGTGAACAAACCATCCGCAGTATAAGACACTACCCACTTTTGGAGGCTTTAGTCTTCGACGTGGCTGTTGCAGGTTCGATTCCTGACTTCGTGAACTTTGCCACATGTCTTCTCTCTCTCTCATTACCTACTGTCTGTCTCAGCACTTTCAAATAAAGGCCACTAGAGCAACAAACCTTTTAAAAAAAGCCAATGTTCCAGTCTGTTTTGACTGTTGTTTTTCTCACATCCACACAGAATCTTTTTGGAAAGATGGCCAATATCCTTGAGAAGATAAAAAAGTGAGTTTGTTTGCAAATGTTTTATATGTAGCTGAAGTAAAAGTCCTTGAATAGAGCTCTGTACTATACTGAATGTGTGTGTGTTTGTGTGTGTTTAGTCTGTTCATGTGGGTCCAGCCAGAGTTGACTCAAAAGCTCTACGTGGGACTGTGGGTGGCCTTTATCTCCTCGTGCCTGTTACCTTACCAGCTTCTGGGCTTCATCATAGGTACATTATTAGATTCACAAACTAGGACCAGCACTCAACAGAGACTTTCAGAAAGACTTGGAAACATATCAAATTACAAACTCATCTGCACAAACAAGCATTTTCACTTTGGTTGATCTACACAAAAGCTCTTTTTTGTTTTCCGTTTTAAAAAATTTTGCTTCAAATTTTATTGCTTTTCTTTTTGTAAAGGTTATTGTATGTACCCTGAACGGTGCATTTTTACATGTCAGAATTTTTTGTGCTCTGCAAGTTTCAGAATTTGTCTGCACCACAAACTTTGAGTATGAAAGCTACACATTGTGTAATGCATGAGGCTCCTGGCCACCAGCTGGTTCCTCTGTGTGGCCTCATAATGGATGATGAGGGAAAGAGTTGGAACATTTACAATAGTGTAGGTCCATCACAATAAAAGGAAGCAGCTGGTCATTAAACTGAGACTCCTGCATTTTGATTTTTGGAGTGTGTTCACCTTGTAATACAGGTACAAACAGAGCAAAGAAACTCAGTCAAAATGATCAACTTTTCCTGGAGGACTTCCCAAGTTGTCTTCTGAATCACCATGTTTCAGAAGAAAACATGGTGATTCAAGTTTGTACACACCCATAGTTTCCAGTTTGCATTTCCAGCATTACACCACACTCTTTGAACACATCCCTGTGCCTTAAATGGATTCAAACACAGAAATGAAACTTGCTTTCCTCCAGCATCTGGGCCATATAACCAAATTTACCAAACGATCTGATTTATTTAATGTGCTCCCTGTTGGAGAAGTTGTTCACACTGCGGACTACACTGGGTTACAAAAATATATATATATTGGAAGTTGTCTGTTTTTTCAACTGAATTAGGATTATTTTGCACCGTTGAATCCAAAAATGACATCCATTTTTCTCAATCAAGTCAGGTCACTAAATTGATGACACTTTTGTGACATTTTCAGGTCATTTCTGTTAATATTTCTCATCCAAAAAAGGTTTTAGGAGAAAAGATGGTTTTCTAACAGAATGTATTAATTAAATGTCACAAACTTGGATTTCTGTAAATTGAATAATAAACACTACTAAGGGTAAGTACATGTGAATTGAACATTACGTCTTCATTGTGTAAAATTCTCTGTCTCTTTTCTGTCCTGATGGAATCTCTCCTCCTCCTCTTGATCATATTCTCAGGAAACCGATCCAGATGTGAGAACAAGTCATGCATTTGATGCTCATGTTGTTCCATAGTTCAGAAAGTTGACCTGATTGAGCAAAACCATTGTGATTTTTTTTTTTTTTTTGATTCAGCACATCAAAATGACCCTAAAACGGTTGAAAAACCCCAGACAATTTTTTGGCTGTTAACCAGTGGAATAATTTTTTTTTTTTTTTGCCTCTCAGGTGGTTATGCAGGTATCAAGTTCTTTATCATTGACTTCATCTTTAAAAGTTGCCCCAAGCTACGGCAGCGCTTTGACACCCCCTACATCATCTGGACCAACTTACCCACCGACCTGCAGCTGAAGGAGCGCAGCAACACCACCTTGAGCAGACGGGTCAGTCCCAACTCTAAAACACACTCGCACACGCACCTCATGGGCTGCATCCAGCCTGGTAGAGCTCAGGTGGAAACCACATCGCAGGAGAAAGAAACTGTGCGTTGTGAACGTCCTGTTTCCTCTCTGCTCCATGGGAACCAGCACAGTCTGCACAGCTGCTGTCACCTCTCAGTTTGTCTTTATTCTTCCTTCTCAGCTGTCCGAGTGTGAACAGGTAGGATCTGCTGTCTCCGTGTTGTACAGTCATACTTTAGAGGTCTGTGGTTGCTATGGGTACAAATATAGATCCATCAGCAGCAGATACTATACATCTGATGCCCTCATTGACTGTGTGTGTCCTTGTGAGCTGCAGGGCAGATACACAAGTATGAGGCGTAGATTGTCCTTATAGACTTATTCATTTTGAACTTTTTCACATTTTGTCACAGCACAACCACAAACAATAAAAAATATATATTTAAAAATTCTGAAGTGTGGCAAACATTTACTGTTGAAACCAGGTACTTACATACACCAAATAAAAATACTTTTTTTTTTCTTGTTGTCTGAAGTCAAATCAGAGCAAACTTCTCGTATTTTAGATTGGTTATAATAATCAAACGTATTTTGAATTGCTAAATACCAGAAAACTTAGCAGGGAATTTTTTTACGTCCATCAGTTTTCGGTAAACCCTGGATGGTTCTCCAATTCATCGCAGGGTGTTTGACCTTTACTTTATAACTTAGGCTCAGTCGTATTGTGAGAACATCAATCTGCAAATCATTTAGATTTTGTCTGGACTTCAAGATATGGACCATTCTTTGAGCTAAACCATCCCATAGTATCTCTGGCTGAATGTTTACGGTCGTGTCGCTGCAGGAAGTCAAATCTCCACACAATTCTGAAGTTACTTACAGCCTCTAATGTCGTAGGGCGGATTTACTTCCTGCATTACACTTTACCCAGTACTGTTCTGGCTAAAGAAAAGCAAACCCACAGTATGATGCTGCCATCACCATGTTTGTGTTTTCATAGTGATGTGAGGTTTGTTTTCCTTTACATAGTGCAAAAAGTTCCACTTTGGTCTTTAATGACTAGATCATATGTAGCTTGTGGTAAACTGCAAACAAATCATCTTATTGTTTTTTAATGTATCATTAATAAGTTATATTGTGCAGGACTAATGGGGATATTGTTTTAGGACCTACACTGCACTTGGTTTTATTGAGAGGCTTTAAAGTGAGAGGGGCTGAAATTCTTTTAAGTCTTTTTTTTTTTTTGTAAAGGAATGGAAATTAAAACCGGGTTTTCTTCATTCCACATCAGAGTCCTGCACTACTTTGAATGAAATAAAATAATAAAGTTTGTGGTTGTTATATGACAAAAATGTGAAAAAGTTCAACAGAATTGACTTGTTGTGAAAGGCACTGTCTCCTTGCTTCGTAGATTTAGACAGTAATGAGGAGTAATGCTGAACCCTTCCAGTGACTTTTTTTTCCCCAAACGGGCAACCAACCTAGAAACTTTTTTTCTGTGATATTGAAGACAACATGTGAAAGCACCAGTTATTCTGCAACTCTGCTTTGCTCTGAGAACTGAGTGCTGCTGTAAGCCCCTCCCACCTCCTGACCACAGCATTCAGTCTCACACAGTCGTGTTGGAACCAATCAGATAATTTATGTGCCGTAGCCACTCTTGGCCAACAAGACTGACAGTAATTTGTCAAACTATACAAATATACAGAAAATGGCCCAATTTTCAGGAAAACAAATATAACAATTAAAGACCGTTTAACTCCAAAAAAAAAAAAGAAGTTTATTTGGGGTTTAGTTACTCTGTAAATCTATTGTTTCAAATTGGTTTCCTTGAGGACAAAAGTCCTGCAACTTTTAAATGTTTTTTTGTCCTACACACAAGAATTAAATGGTTAAACTGCTTCTCAGTCATGCAGTCAAATGCTACAGACCTCTGCTAATGACCTGCTAGAGCCATTAAACTGAAGCAGAGAGACATCTAAAAGTTGAGTTGCAGGAAACCTGCCAATGAGGCCTGGAGTTTGAGGTTTCTGCCTTAAATTGTATTTTGTTCTTCATTGCCCTTCTGGCTAGTCTTTTTTTTTCTTTTCTTCTATTTCCACATACATTAGCCCTGCTAAAGTTCCTAATTCCATTAAAATTCCAAGTTAATCCTTGTGTCATTAAAACATATTTGAAGTTTATTATTATTTTAAAAGTTTTTAATTGATTTGTTGATAATTTGAGAATTTAGCTGCTAAGTTAGAGCAATCGTCCATTCATCCATCTCTGTAATGAGTTGCTAGAGGCGACCACAGACATGTTTCCACGGTGACGTCCTTCAGCTAGTTGTGAGGGATCCTGAGCAGGCGGTGTAGAGGGGGGGCTGGGGGTGCTTGAGCACCTGCCCTTTTTGCTCCTTGCCCCAAAGTGCCCTTTTGGTCAATTTTTTTTTTTCTTTGGTATTATTATTTTCAAAGCCCTCTTCTGACACATAATAACATGTACTAAAATTATTTCTTTGTTTTGGTTTTTTGTACAACATAATAAGCCTTCCGGTCACCTTGTTACCTTTGACCTTTTGCCCGTGACGCATGACGCAGTTGCCTCTCGCGCAGTGAGATAAGGCGGCTAACTGGAGCTCAACGTAGCGAACGTTCCAGATTACAGAACAGTTTTTGGTGAATTATATATATAAAAAAACGTTTTTGGTGAATAAAGTGGAGTAGACTTGCTATTTGTCAGATGATGGAAAACGTTGAAGTATCGTTTCTGCTTCAGTGGTTTAAGCAGAGAGGTAATGAAATACAACAGACACTGACAGGCCTCTGCATCTGGCTTACTCTGAAGAACGACTGAGCGGGAGGAGACACTCAGGTGAGGAAAAACTGTTCTTATCTATCGATTCAGTATTTTTATCATACAGACATTAGGCTGCTGTTGTTGTGCTATTAGCTAGCTGCTAGCTAACGACTTTGCTAGCAAAGCTAGATAAATAAAAAGCTTCTTCCCTGTGTAGGAGGCACATCGCCCGTCCAAAACTTATCTCCATAAAGGAGATATGTCAGATCTTCTAATTTCCTTTGCTGCATAATGTACATTGCATTTATTCTAGCGTTAGGTAAATGTATCTTGAAGGAGAATAGCACTTACATAAAAGTCCAACAAGGATATTCATTTAGAATTAAAAATAACTCACCCTGAATTACCATGATGGATATAATGTATGTCATAAATGAAGGGGAAAAAACTCAACCCAGACTTTAAGTTTAGGGTCTGGTTCGCACAGTATGTAGTTAAATTTTTTCCCCAATTATTCAATGGGAAAAAATAAACTAACGTCAGTTAAGTAAAATAAAATTGTCATCAAAACTTTTGGAATTGTAATGATTTCTTTTTGTAAAAACAAATTGTTTTGTTTAAAAAACTTTTTTTAATTAAATAACTAATTTTTTGTCTTGTGAACTTAAAAAGTTATTTGCCAAACATAAACTTTTATTTGCACACATCAGAAATCTTTTGTTGCGATTTTGGGTCCTGCCCATGACGTCATGTGAGAATCACAAGCAAAACTTTGAGTCAAACAAAAACTTAGAATATCAAGAAAAGATTTCTGACATGCACAAATAAGTTTGTTGTGCAAAAAAAATTCACTTCATGAGACAAATGTGTGATTTAAATGTTTAAAAAAGTTTTAAGCAAAACTCAGCAGGCTTTTCCCATAGTGACATGCTTTAACAATTCAATTTTTGCTTTTTTGCTTTTTTTCTGCAGTTCCACCTTAAAGTTTGATGCAGCTCTGCTTTCCTGAATGGACCATCTTCATCTCCACTGCAGCAAACAGGCAGCTCTTTTTTATAGATTACAGTACACTAAAAGGTTGTGCCGTTTATATTTTTAATAGTGTAATTCTGTAAAGACAAAATATGTAAATCAGAGCTAAACCACCAGCTCTGATTTACATATCTTGCTAAATTGCGGGTTTGAATATTGCAATACTTTCCTATAACAAAATAGACCTGCAGAAAGAAATTACTAATAAAATATCTTACATATGCATGGTTGTATGCTCTGTATAGAGATTTACCTTAGCTTTGATTGTATATTTCACAATTTTGTAATTTATCATTGTTTATTAAACTCTGAAAGCTCTGTGGCTTTGTTAATATTCTGTCCTAGAAGGCGGTAAGATGTGCCTTTTTTTTTTTTTTTTTTTTTTTTTTTGGAGAACGTGCCCTTTTAGTGGTCTTTGCACGGCCCTGATCCTGAGGGGTTCTCAGTCCAGATGGGACAGAAATCCCTCCAGTGAGTTTCAGATCTTTGATTTCTTTAAATGTAGCAATTTAAAGAAATCCTTAGAGTTCTGAAACTTTAAATTGAACAAAGATTAGGTTGTGATTTTTTTAAGCTGTTTTATATCTCATACCTTTATGCTAATGTCCTGCTAGACATTAGCAGAAAAGTTGCTAACTATTGTTTGAATCAACATGTTTAAATTGATAACGAGTAACGAAAAAAGTTTTCACCACTCCAAACTGTAGGCCTCTTTTTCTGACATACAAAATACTTCGACGCAATGCAGTTTTTCTAACCCTTACATCAGAAACATGTCTACTGAGTTCTAACTCACTAGTGTGGTAAGAAAGTTGGAAGAGGCAAAAAAAAAAGACAGAAATTATCACAAAAGCAACACCATGCTGAAAGAGTATGGAGGACATCTGCTAATTTATTTCCCCCAACCATCCTCCTGTTCAGGTTGCCACAGCAGGGGGCCGAGGGAGCGTTTGTACTGTACCTCTCGGTGCCAGCAGAGAAGAAGATGGCGGCCGATACTACAGCACAAAGAGAGGAGCTTTTCACGAGGTTTTCAGCCTTCCGGAGAGTGAGCGCCCTCTGCCAGGTCAGACTAGGAACAGCTGCAGTCACTAACATTGTTTTGATTGAATTCTGGCTGTTCAGCACTACATTTATTGGTAGAGCAATACACTATTAATCTGCTTCCAGGAGATTTGTAACTGCTGCTTCATTTCTCAGTGTGTGAGAACGGCTGGCGCTGCTGCCTGATCAATAGAGACAAGAAGACACCAACAGACTACATCCGTCATGGAGTCCTGTATGTTACAGAGAAGTAAGCCCCCCCTCTCTCATTTGAGCCACTCTCACATTCCTCTTCCGGCTTTCATATGGGTTATTCATAAATACGATTTTTAACCTTTGTGTATGCAAACACCAACAAAACATCTGATCATTTCATCTGAGAATTTGACAGAAATTATCATGTTTTTGTTGAAAACATTTTTTCTTGGTATCTTCTGAATTTACAGCCACTTGTGTTTCGAGAGCTCCAGCTCAAGATCTGGTTCTTCAAAGAGGAATAAAGTCATCAAACTGACCGAAATCACTGAAATCCAGAAGGTAGATGTTTGTTAAAGGTGACTGATAATCATTGTTTCTTTTGCTTCTCTTTTATACTTCTGTCTTCCATACAGTATAAGGTTTTGTCAGTGCTACCTGGTTCAGGGATGGGGATCTCCATAGCAACGCCTACCACCCAAAAGGTACGAGTGCAAATGTTTTGTCTAGACTGATAGTTTTGATCATTCATGTAGTTTAGAAAACTCGAGGCGTCTTTGCTAAGATGGTTGTTGTCCAAGTCAGGTAAATACTGGGGTTACATCACACTCTACTGGTGTCACAGGGGCACAGAATGTAAATGAATGCCAAATCATGAACTATTTTGTTGAGAATTCTGAAAACAACCTTCCTGTGAGGGTTCTCACAGTAACCAGCCAGAGAGACGCTGAATGGAATTCAAAAAATAATCTTAATTTATTACAAAAAAGTTCAAAAATAATCAAACAATGAAGAATTGGGCCCAAAACTGAGGTCAACATAACAAACTACAACTCAGGTGGTAACACAAAGAACTCAAGCACAAAACTGACCTAACAAACAAGACATGAGGGGAACTTAAATAGTGGCTGATCAGACCACTGCTGACACACAAGGGGTAATTTAAACATACAAAAACTTAAACAAATACAATACCAAATCTTTAAATTAAACAAACATTAGACTAAAACTACCAAATAGAAGAAACATTAAAGAAATGGTCAAATTAAATTAAAGAAAACCAAATTTCCCCGTCCCCTGGCAAACAAATGGAACGGCCCGCTGAGGAGGTTTTGCCAGCCATATATGGATGTCAATTAGCTGGAGCCCTTCTGTGACCCTCCAGCAGCAGCTCCAAAGGAAACTGGTAACTCAAAACAAATAAATTAATTTGTTGCTTTTAACAAAAATATAAAGAACTGACAAATAAAGTTAACTATTTGCAGTGCACACATTTAGTTAACTAAAAGGTCAGACTAATGAAAATAATTTTAAATAAAAATCTAAACTATTCATTAATTAATGTCTAAATTAATGTAAAGGATAAACAAACAAAATGATTACCATTCAGGTCTGTGTGACAGCAGGGTCAGCTGTCATGTCACACTTCCACTTCACAATGATGCACTGCTTTATGCTAGTCTGTCACATAAACTCCTAACAAAACGCAGGTCTGGATGCTTCCGTAAGGCTCTGTGTCAATCTGATTGTTTTACTCTCTTTAAAATAATTGCTAAGAACAGCTTTAAAAATACACCCACTATGTAAGATTTTCATTACAGATAAAGCTGAAGAAAATATAGTTTAAAATCTGTTGTTTTTAGTTACACCAGTTTAAAAACAATTGTAAGAACAGAAAAAAGGTTCCTTTTTCTGTGCTTTAAATGGCATCAGATTCTGTTTAAACATAATCTGATGCTCTTGTCTTGCCTGTTTCTTTGCAGCCGATGGTGTTTGGTGCCATGATGCACAGAGATGAGGCGTTTGATGCCATCTTCTCCCAGCACACAAAGATGGTTGAAAAGGCTCGAGCTAAAAATCCAGAGACATAGTGTGAGATCGGCCTCAACGTACTGTTAAGAATCTGGGTTGCTGTCCTTCATAGCATGTTTTCAAAGTAACTTAAAATATTCCAGTACAGCAGTTCCCTGCTGTTGGAGGTGATCCACAGTCTGTGCAATCTGGATCAGCAGAACCTCGTCTTTTGTCTGCACACTGCGAGTACAATGTGACTCTGGAGCTGAGTACACATGTGCTGATGAGACTGCAGGTGGTTTCAAATTTAGCTGTACGGTGTCCTCCACAAGACGGCATCCTTAATGCTCTAGAACAGTTTCCTTTTTCAGCAGTGATTAAAAAAAAAAAAATGCTGTCCTCTTGATTAGACTTCTGGTATTTTGTTTATATTCAGTTTCAGGGCAATGTAAATAATTTAAATTAGGGATTTTTTAATCCCTTTTTAGGAGAATGGATTTAGTTGGAAGTATCATAGTGTATAGGGGTATTAGCCACCTAGTTTGAAACATTTACAGGTTCATGATTACATTTAGCCAATGTTTCTGGTCATGTCCATCTTAGGAGCAATTTTTTAAAAAAAATTTAACTTTAAAACGGGTCAGATTGACCTGCAACATAACAGGAAGGTTAATAGATTCACTCAGAAGAACATTCACTGCTGCTGGCACAAACACCTGATGAAACATATATTCATAAAATGATGTTTGTAGAGATGGAAGCAGATGTTGTTCGATGAAACAAAAGCAAGACAAATTAATCATAACCAATATTCAACAATAATAACTCATCTCATGTCTCCCTGTGGTGCATCCATGTCTGCAGCTGTCAGTCTTTACACATCAGTGTAGTTAGCTCATTTCTGTCCTACTTGGAGAAGCATTCTAGATAAAATATTCCAAGGCTAATCCTTAAACCAGTGTTGATTTCGACGGCATATTTTGAATTAATTGTAGTCTTGATCTGATTTTAAGCACAATTTTACCATTTTAGATTTTAGTTTGTCAACCATTTGTATTTGAATTTTTGACGTCTTAGCAAAAATCTAAAAAGGGTTGTGCATTAGATTCAAAATTCCTGCAGCCCTCCTTTATATCGTTTTTTCTTCAGTAAAGCTGACTCACTACTGATCTAAAAGATTGAACTGTACCTTTAGTTATGTCTAACCCCTAAAACAGATCAGCAGAATTGTTGATTCTTTTCAGCAGCTGAAATATCTGCTCCGCTGGTCGGTTGTTTGCTCCGTTTTATTTCTCTTTTTTTTTCTTTTTTTAGACAAAGAAAAATTGACCCACCATTTTTATTTTCAGTTTTGATGCCATATTCATGTTGATTTATTTGCTTGTTGTTAACCAATGAGAACTAGTCCACTGATCACATTTCCAGTCCTGTTTCAGATGGTGAATGCTCCATCTGAGCAAAGTTCTGGTTTTCTGATTGTACTTGCGGTGCAAACTGAACATGTGTAGACGTGTGGTTACCAAAACTGACAACAAAAGCTGCACTTCATATTAGATCAGTTACAAGCAGCAGATGATTCTGTTTAACAGGAAGATACAAACACAATCAACCCCACATCATCACCCCATGAGGTTTAAGAACCGCATATAATGTGGAAAAGCCTTTAAGGGGCATTATTATGTAAAATTAATTGATTTTTTTGAAGCATATTTAAGAAATCCTTTAATCTTCAGTGGCAACCATTCAGCCGGTGACGGTTCAGCAGTGACGTAAACCACAGGCCAATCAACAAATGCAGTCCGGTGCGAAGCAAATCGCCAGGGCAGAACCGGTTAAAGCCACACCCATAGAGAAGGGACTTTAAGTGTGTAAGTGTATGCTGAAATGCTGGAGGCCATCTTTAAAATATGGGTTTTTACCAAAAAGGAAAATAAACTCTAGGTTTATTGTATTTTTATTTTTTTTATTTCTTTTCTACAATTCATCTTTTGCCCCAAACATAACCCTGTTTTTCAGACTAGACTAGTCAGTTAGGTGGCTCTTTGTATGTCATCAGAATGGAAACACTGATTTGTTGAATGTGTAAAATAATTAAAAATTAATAGTGAAAACACCCCCACACTTAGAGAAACGCTGTGGACTGTGGAGTTCGACACTGGGCCGCTGTTCAGGAAAGCAGGTGGTTTGATGTTAAACAGGACAGCTTTAATCCTGACACGTCTGGATCAGGAAGGCAACACTCAGTCTAGAGCATCAAGGGCTTCTTCCCTGCAGCTTTATGACACTATATGTCTGTGTGAGAGCAGCTGACCAATCTTATGATAAGACTATTCAGATAACGTAAAGTAAATGAGGGATGAGGAGCCTGTTATGAAACTTTCCATTGCAGATAACAGACCTCAGAGACCTGGTGTTTTAGTGTCACTGTCAGTGTAGACGACCCTGTTGTCCAGTAAAAGCCTACGACAGTGTGGCCTCGTCTCCACTGTTAATAGAAATAATGAGAGTTTTAAATATTTAGATTTTTTATTTTATTTTCTTTGCTGTCAAAAATTACAATTAAGGAAAATATTTTTGTTGGCATAAATTAGCAGTAGGACAGGCTCAAATGTCATAATATGTTGACTGATTCAGGCTATGACATAATGCTCTTCTGTATTGTAGTGTTGTACTGCTAAAACTCACCCATAAAGGAAGTTCATGTATTTTAAAGTGGGGTATATAACTGTATTCTGAACAGGTGTTTTCTGCGCAAGTCAATTTATTTTTATTGTCGTAGTAGAAAAACTTAAAAGAAATCCTGTGTAAAATCTAACTACATTTAGACTTTTATTTATGAAAATATAGAGTAACTCAGTTGTCTAAAAAGAATGTGCTTCTTTTTGTTCCCTTGATTTAATTTTGGAGTTCTTAAAAGTTAGGTCTGTGTTTTTCTGATTCCATTGATCCTGCTCATATTTTAAGTTATTTTAACTAAAGCTGTGTATGTTTTTTGTTTTAAATGTCCTGTTTTAACATTTATCAATCGGATTGCTTTATCTGTAATCCTAATGTGGCACATTTATATATATGGACTCGTAAAAAAATAAGAATTTGATACGAGGACGTTGTAAAAATGACCTGGTTTTCACCAGGTTGAGGTTCTCTGAGTTTGCAAATATAAAACAGATTCCACATGTCAATAAATAGAAGCAGAAAGAGAAAAGCTGTTTTTTGAAAAACTAAGTACAGCTCAGATGCAACACGTTGCAGCGGCCATCATTTTTATCAGTCTCTCAAATCTCTGCAGTGGTATTTCAGTCCACTCTTCTTTATTTTTCCTCAGGATAATTGTTTCTGCTGTTTATGACCCAGTTTATGCTGAACTTGTTCATTCTTTTTCCTACTGCTCCATTAGAAACTTATTTAGCATCTGAATTCTGCAGAGTCTGATTTTGAAACTTTTAGGTTTTTGCGGTTTCAGTGAGGATTGCTCAAACCTCAGGATTTAATAATGTACTGGAATCCATTTTGGGCAGATTCTTGTTTTCCGTGTGACATTCCTGCTGCTCTTGCCTTTGCATGGTTTGGTTTTTTCAGTTGGACACCCTGTTGGTGGATACAACATATTGAAATTTGCATGTTCTACTTTTGGGTCCACATTGTTAAAAATGTCTGGATTCATAAAGGATATAATACTCAAGTAATTGTGAATAATCAGTTATTACTAATGGATGCTCACGTTGGCATCTGTATAATCTTAATCTTCATCTTTTCTAGCAGCAGTACCTCATTATTCTCATGACTAAATAATCAAGTGAAGTCAAGTAGCAGCATCAACTTAATCCAATAAATGCAAAAAGAGTGTACTATGTTTATCAACCAGTTTTCCATTTTAGCTTTAATTAATAATGAGAATGTATAATCTGTTAAGATTTAATAATTCAGAACTTGCTATGTACCAGTTATTTTCTTACCTCCTGAAACATAACTGAAAGAGGTTATACTTTTTCTTAACGCCTCCTACAGTTGCATAATGCGATGTTTATTTATCAGTGGGTTCGGGAAAAAAAAAAAAAAAAACAGGAAATTTCGGGGTTGGGTCTTCTACTCTATTGACTTGGTCATTAATAAAAACATAAGAATATTAAGCTAGAGCAAAAATTTTGTTCTGACCAAAAGGTTCAATATTTATGTTTTAAAATAATAAGAGCGACAATGTTTCCTGTTTTTTTGCTACCAGTTCCTGATGAGAAGATATGATTACATGACATATATGAATCAGTACATTTCTATGCCTTATGTCTGTTTTTCTTGAGGAAAATTTGGTTTGCTTTCTGTTGGTTTTAATTTCTCTTGTTTTCAAGGTAAAAAAAAATTCTCGGATGCCAGTTTTTACTTGAATGCCTTGTTGCCTCGTTGAGACATTATTCTCAGACTTCCTGGTCTAGTATTAAAACTTACTGCACTTTTTTGTGTGCTGTAGATTTTTAATATTGTTTATAATAAGTTTATAAAATAAACTTCTGCAAACGTGTTTGTCTGGTGTTTTGGGATTTTATATGTTGTAATGATTGAAACTGAGTAACATTTTGTAATGGATCTATCTCTGTGGTAAAAACATGTTGTACATTTTTGTATTTAAATAAAAATGGAAATCCTATACAGATTGTGTGCTGCTATGTGTTTATTATGCAAAGGAAATCTTCCCATTATTATAAATCAATTTGACCCAGAATGATTTCCAATTTACTAAGTACTTTCAGCAGGTTAAAGGAGCTGCCATGACTAAAAGGTTTGCATTTGCAAATATTTTTATGGCTGAGATGGAAACATCGACCTTCAATGCATCTCGTTAAAAAAACCTTTGCATTATTTCAGGTATGTGGATGACATTGGAGGATTTTATTTTTTTTTACACACCCTAAATAATCACAATGATTTAATCAAATTAAAGTCACCAATCAGCCTTAATGCAGTGGATTTCTTGGATACCAAAACCTTTTAAAGGTCCAAATATCATCACAGCATTTCAACTGGATATTAAAGTTTATATCAAACCTACCGATACACATGCACTGTTATTTAAATCAAGTTTTCATCCAATGCATACGTTTGCTGGGTTACTCAAGTCAATCATAAACGTTTAAAATAATTTCCACACCAGAATCAAATTTTTATGAAGCAACTATGGTGTTTGCGACTTCGCCCACAGAGGGTAGCAGAGATCCTTCTGAGATTGTAGCAGTTTCTTTTATCAGTCCTTACTCACCTGCTAATATTAATCTGGTTAATGTTAATCTGGGAAGCATTTGGTAGAATTTTAATCTGTTAGTTTTAAGGCTGAAAAACAGGAAGATCAAAGCTGCTTTCAGGAGGAGCAAAAGCCTCAAGGATGGCCTTGTGCATGCAAAGGTCAGGTCAGACCAACAGCCTGGCACCACTGGTCCTGGGCAAATTTTCAGGCATCAAAAGGGGAATAAATCCAGTCATATCCCTATTGACGGTGGGGTGCAAAAACAAAATTGTGTTTATTGAATAACGTTTGAAGTCTGTCAAATGAAGTTTGTGGATGACATGTCAACTACTTTTGCTAGCTAGACTCACTTTACATGCACAAAATATGTTGCATAAAAAGGAGAGGAAACCACACATTTTACTAATTCAATAATTTATTGTGTATAGTTTGGACTCAAGAATTCTGCAGTACAATCCAGGGCCGTGCAGAGACCACTAAAGGGGCAGGTACTCAACAAAAAAAAGGGGCACATCTAACCGCATTGTAGGACAGAATATTAACAAAGCCATACAGCTTTCAGAGTTTAATAAACAATGATAAATTACAAAATTGTGAGATGTACAATCAAAGCTAAGGAAAATCTCTCTATAGAGCATACAACTATGCATATGTAAGATATTTTATTACTAATTTCTTTCTGCAGGTCTATTTTGTTATAAAAAAAAAAGAATTGCAATATTCAAACCCACAATTTAGCAAGATATGTAAATCAGAGCTAGACCACCAGACATATTTTGTCTTTACATAATTATACTATTAAAAATATAAACAAGGGCACAATGCAACCTTTTAGTGTACTGCGTAATCTATATAAAAAAGAGCTACCTGTTTGCTGCAGTGGAGATGAAGATGGTCCATTCAGGAAAGCAGAGCTGCATCAAACTTTAATGTGGAACTGTGTAACCTGCACAAAATAATCAACCCCTATTTTATTTTGGCGGGTCAAACTGACGGCACACTTTAAGTTCCGGGTCACAGGTGAATTCGGATCTCCTCCATAGACCCTTTTCACAGTGACGTCAGACAATGGCCGCCATAACTCAAAACTGGGTATCTTTACTTCCGGTGTGATTTTGCCTTGGGAACCAAGCTGAAAAAATCCCGCATTCTCATAATCTTAACCTCCTGAGACTCGGGCTTTTGTTTGATGTGCATTTTTTATGTCTCCTTACTATTTGGGATTAGTATGACCTAATTTTAATTGAAATTAAATTTTAGCTTTCTATGTGCTCTTGAACTATGTCAAAACCAATGCTCTCATATGAGGACAGTGGGTCTGTTTTTGCATATACATTTTTTCCTTGCCATTTGGGATCATAAGGACCCAATTAGCCTAAAAATGAAATTTTAGCTTTCTACAATAAGTGGTTATCTCAAAACCTAATGTCCTCATATGAGGACATTGGGTCTATCTGTGTGACGATAAGACCATTCAATCAATGTTATTATTTACATCTGTGTTTCACAGTATGTACAGTTACGCTGCTTTCTGTCCAGACTTTCACAATGAAGACACCATTGGTTAATAAAGTACAAAAGTTTATTTTATATTGCCAACAAACACAAAAGTGCAAATAAAAGTGCAGCTTTTGCATGGAAAAGTGCAAAGTTTATGAACTTCATTATGAACATGTCATAGTAAACTCAAACAAACATTCAAGTATTTCTGCTTGCCTCTGTGAAAGGCTTTGCATGGAAAAGTGCAACGTTTATGAACATCATTATGAACGTGTCATAGTAAACTCAAACAAACATTCAAGTATTCAAGTAGTCCTACTGGGCTCCGTGAAAGGCTTCATAGCAGTTGCGCCGACTTTGCAGGCAAAGGAACACATTGCATGTCAGACAGCGTACATGGGATTTCCCAGCGCAGCCTTGTTGTCTGCAAACGCATCGGGTTCTTGAGATCAGCAACTTCCGGCAGATGAGCAGCAGAAGTTGTGCGCGCTGAGATGTGGGGGATTGGCGTGACCAGGGCTCTTTGGCCAGGTTGTGGACAGCATGCACTCTCTTCCTCTGCATGTGTGACATCACACTTGTTGAGGAATACCTGAGCCACGTACATGCAGAACGCGAGGAACGTCAAGATAGCCTTTCTTGGGGTACCATGTTCTTGATGATCTCTGCGATACAGCAGCCAGCTGTTGGCCAGAGCAAGATCCATAAAGTGCATAAGCATGCGAATTGTCCACTTCTTAGTTCGCACGCTCATCCTGTAGTAGCTCATCATTCTGTCTGATAAGTCGACCCCACCCATCTTTGCATTGTACTCCTGTACAATATTTGGTCGTCTGATGGTTAAGTAGCATTTGTCCTTCTTGGACCACCGCTGGCAGGTATCCTCTGGCTCCTTAGCGTGGACAGCAGAGAGCATCAGGACCGGCTTGTTGTCAAACCATTTCACAACATTCAGTTTCCCATCTCCCCTGACAACTGATGCGGAGGTACCTCTGCCTTGCTGCTTCATGATCTTGTCACTTGGAAGCTTCTGCATTGCTTTTGGGATCCTGTTCTTCATGACTGTACCAGTTAGGTACACCTAAAAACAAAACCAATTAGATAATCTCAAAGTGATGTAGCAAGGACAATTTTTTTATGGCAGCCATCTTGACAGAAAACAGGGTAAGCCTGCACCCTGAACCAGACTGACACAACAATTGACCAACAGATGGACACAGATTGATGAATGTTATCATTTGCTGCTGTGAAACCGAAAAAGCAAAAAATAATAATAACAAACTGAACAGTACTTGGGAAACTATATAAAATATATACCTGCTTCTCCAGCATGGATTCCGCAGCTGATGTGGTGGTGAAGAACCTATCGCAGTACACCTTTGTACCAGGATGTACTGTTTTTGTCAGGCGTTTGAGGACCAGGGCTCCCAAACCCAGTCCTTCTGCATCCAGCACCTGTGCAGCCAGTGCCTTTGAACCTTGGTAAACGACGCCATCTGCTGTTGCCAGGACAAAATTCTTCATGCCAAATGGATTTGGCTTTAGCGGCACATACTGGCGGAACGGACAGGCTCCAGTGAATGGTATCATCTGTTCATCTATTGAGACGGATTCTGGTCGGGCCTGAGCATGGCAGCCTTTGAATATGCGATTCATGAAAGGTCTCACCTTCCAGAATTTGTCTTTTTTCCTGTATTCAGGAATGTCGTCATCAATTACCACCTTCAGATGGCTCCTCAGCCATCTTTGTCACCAGATGACATATATCAAACACGTTACTTTTTGGAGGATGAGTCTTATTTTAAGTGTAATAAGACTTATTTTGACTAGAAATTAGACATTTTGACTAGAAGTAAACACAAATGCTCTTGGAAAATTTTTACGTTTTTGCACTGAAGCTAGCTAGACCTGATGTCTAGTCTGATGTTTAGTAATATTAATACATATTTATATAACTATACAAACATAAATAAATAATAATTAATAATGACACAAATAAATAATTATTAATACTGAATAATATATATTGGATACATGTTTATATGTATGTATGTATATACATGCATATATATATATATATGTATATATATATATATATATATATATATATATATATATATATATATATATATATATATATATATATATATATATATATATATATATATATATATATATATATTCATCCGTGCACAGTAAAAAAATGTGGTGTTAATATTTCAGTGTAAACCTAATTTAATCTAAATAGAGTATTTATAACTATATGGAGTGTAAATCGGCTCTGACGTTGGAGTTAAAAGTCAGAGTAATATGCTACATTCACGCAGTGAAACTTTTGACTTTTGTCAAGTGTCAGTAACGCGCCAGTAAAGATTTTTGGCAACCGCGAAGAGTAGGAGGAAGAAAGAAGACGAAGCAACAGTTTTCTTAAGTTCGTGAGCGGCTACTTCCATTTTTGGATTCTGCACGGAGTTGTGCTACAGAAAAGGCAAGTAACCCCTCCATGTCCTCATTTTTGTACCCGTTTTATTCCGTTGTTGACATTCAGGGTAGCGGGAGAAAGTTGTGTTAGGGCGAGAGCCGAGGGATAGCCCTATGCTAGACCAGTTGTCCACCTCAAAATATTTGCTCAGTTTGTTTCTGAAGGTTGTCAAGGTAAGAATACGTAACTGTTCTAAATTGTAATAGTATTAATCACTGTGCCGTATGCCATAGGCCCAGGCTCCGTGGGTACTTCGGGGTCGTAGCATCTACCGAGTCATGTTAGCTTGGTTAGCATCATGGATGTAGCAGCTAACAGGCGACATACTGCTTGTACAGATTATGTTCAAGTGTATCGGGAATATGAACTCAGTTTTCAAATGACATTACCTTTGAAGCTCATTTATTAACTATTAAAATGTGTCTGTCATGGTTGTTTATTTTTGCTAATCTTTTTTTCGAACAGACCAGGCTACTGCGTGTTTTGTTTGGTGGGGAGCAGAAGTATGTGAAACTTTCTAACCTAACATTTGATGCATTCGTGAGAGAAGGTTAGTAATGGATAAAGAAACCCATCTTGCATTAAGTATTTTTTTCTATGCATTAACATATTCAAATGTTGTACTGGATTGAACTCACTGGCATTTTGTAAAATTAGTTGGGTTACTCTACTTATTTCAGCCTTTGTTTATCAGCAGTACATGTTTTCATTTTCACTTCTTTAATATTTCTTTAGTGTGCCTGAAGTTTAACATTCCAGAAGGCAGACAGCAGGATCTGAAGGTGTATGACCAGTCTGATACAGAAGTTGATGTAGATGTTTTTGAAGAAATAGTGAATCAGTCACCTGGAACCTTTCGAGTTATGTTGAGCAACAAAGAAGATCCTGGTAATTCACCGATGCATATATATTTCATTTAGAAGCTGGTTTGGGAGCATTAGAGTTCTCCTAAACAGGCTGTTGCTTTACTTTTTGCAGGTGCTGTTCTACCATCATCATCTTCATCTTCAGTGACATCTGATGATACTATCATTCTGGATTTCCCAATGTGTGACCCATCAGAAGAAGCCACTGCTGAAGGAAGTCAACCTAAAAGCCCATGTAAAATAAATTGTGAGGTGCAAGCGGTAAGTTATTACATTTAATTTAGCATTGTTTATGTACTTTCTAGGTTTAGTGGTTCAAGAGTTTATAATTTTTTTTTTCTTTGAAGTTGAAGTTGATTGAAAAAAATCTTGACAACAAAGCCTGGTGGTGGTGAGCGAATCATGCAAGAACTAAATGCTTGACAGATGCAACCAGAAGACAGATGATAAACATCCTTACAGCTGCAATGACAGAAGCACATGTGTAAGAATCATACACTGAGGCTATAAAGAAACATTTTGTTTTGAATAGTTTTTCATTATTTTTTCAAACGTCAGTTTAGTGACTCATTGTTTGATCAGATCATCAGATCATCCCCTCCTAAAAGCGTCAGAGTGATGCATGCTCAGGGGATCGTTGCCTTATTTCCTTATCTGGAAGATCCATTTTCAAAACATGGATATGTAAGTAAAAGGGTCTTAGCAACATTAAGCATATATATTTACCTTCAAAGATGTTTATGGAATGGTAAGTCTGCTTGTATTTATTGACATAGGAGCATTACTATGATCCAGACAGCGGTTCAGGATACCTTGCATGGCATTTAAAGACCATTCAAAGAAAAACTGCAGAGGAAAGAGGTGCCTCAGGTAGCAAATCTCCCAAAAGTAAGTTTTCTCAATAGTGAGTATATGTAAAGTAATATAAAATCTGTGGCTGGGAGTTAGAAACCTTTTTCTTTTTTAGGTGGTGGACCAGGCCATGGTCACTCCAGGGTTTTCACTGCTGACAAAGTGCTGTCAGATGAGGAAGTGGAAGCAGCTATTGCTGTTTTGAAACACTCTGCTGATGATGACACGGTCCGTGAGAAGATGAAGGCGACCTTCCATTACCGTCATTCAATGATCAATGATGAAAAGAAAGCAACAAATGTCTTCTGTCTTTCCACGGTTTCTGGACACACCAGGACTGGTAAGACAGCTTTATCTCTTACACTACTAAAATATTCAGTGGCAACAATGTGTGTCCTGTAACCTGTGTATTACCAGTTTGAACCACAATTCTTTCTCAACGGTTTTCCCCTTGGCCAAGACACTTCACCTGGCTTGCCTGCTGGTGGTGTTCAGAAAGTATGGTGGCACATGGCAGCATTGCTTATGTCAGTCTTCCCTTGTGCAACTGTGGCTACAATGTAGCTCACCACCATCAGCATGTGAATGACTAAATGTGGTGTAAATCACTTTGGGGTCCTCTGGACTTCATAAAGCACTATACAAGTACAGGCCATTTACTGTCTTATCACTGTGTGAAATGCTTTTATTTATGCATTTCAGGTAGAACAAGATTTCAGTTTGGTGAAGGCACTGCCAACAAATTTTTGGAGAAGTGGCCCACCAGCCTCAAATCCAAGGTCATAAATGAAAGCCATGGCCTGGTACCCACCACTGAGCTCTTGGATTTATTGCAGAATGCAGAGTTGGCTGCTGAAGCTGAGAATGGTATGTTGGTCTTCTAGGTAATTGTGACAAATTCATATGTTAGTGGGATGATGGTAACCTGAAGCTGTTGCTCTGTAGGTTGGGATAGTGACATGTCTGCTATTTTGCATTTGCTACCACCATCTGCACAAGGACAAAGGAGGCTGGGTAAGATGTCTGCATCTCAAGCAGTGGATCACCTCATCAGATTTCTAAAGGTACTGCTAAACAGTTGTTTAAAGATAAAAATGCATAATTCAGTCTCTTCATTTTTACAATTCAAAATTTGATTGTCTGATCTTCATTCAGAAATTTGTCACTAAATACTTTTGTCATGTTTTTATTTATTTTTTTAATGTAGGCTGGAACCAGTGTGCAGCAGCATCTTGACAAAATCACACAACGTACCCAGCCCTACCTCCTGGCCCATGGATCCATCCAAAGCAGTATTCATGCATTCTTCATTGTGATTGACAACTATGCTATTCCATGTAAGGCAACATGTTCAGTTGGAGATCTTAATGAGCTCTTTAAGGCCCATTATGTATTTGGTACGTCATACAGTGCTCCCTTGACCAACTTCTTCACCTTTCTCCAAACTGTTTACAACTAATCAATTGTAAAACAGTTGGAGAAACAAAGGAAACAGCCAGAGTTGCAGAGTTGAGAGCAAGAATGCTCCATTAGTGTGACATATGTACAGTAACTTTTCATGAACATTTTTATGCTTATTAAGTTATTAAAACTATGCAAGGTTTTGTTATTTGATGTCAGATATCTATGTTATCCGAAGCCCTTTGACATAGACGTCTCATATAGAGCAAATGACACTGCTCTCTTTGTTGTCCCATATTGCTATCTTTGGTGAACATTGTTTTAAAGATGATTAAACTGACACTGTTACAGTAATTATGTCCCTGGATCATAAAGTTGAATAAATGTCACTGTGAACTTATAACTTTGTGATTATTGTGACTGGTAGGTTTTATAAAAGCCATATAATGCTAAGATTTAACATTATATGATATATGTGTAAAAAACTGGAGAAAAGATTAAAAAAAACAACACAATAAAGTGTAAATGTTTAAGTAAATTTAGTGTAAAATTAACTCCATAAAAACAACAGTATTACTCTGAAGAGTGTAAACAAACAATAGTGTTAAATAATTTGACTCATTGACTTGTTGATTTTGACACTAAAATGAGTCAAATTAACTCTGAAAATTTGACACTGGCCATAGAGTACATTTTACACTATTTTCGAGTGGGACCAAATGTTATCTGAAACGGAGTTAAATTCAACTCTATAGGTGTTAAATTGACACTTCGTTTTTTACTGTGTGCACACACACTGAGAGGTTCTGGCCAGTTTGTGCCATAAGAGTGTTAGTTTGCTACCTCTTCTCCACGATTAAACAAGTTTTTTGCAACATTTCAAGGTATCTCCCACTTCTTCCTCACATCGTGTCTTTAGAAAACCTTCAAAAGAAAAACAGAAGATTTGGGATGTATCTTACTTTTGACAGAGTGAAAGAATTACATATAAATAATAGTCTTTACCGCCTGTGTAAAACAGAAGATTTGGGATGTCTTACTTTTGACAGAGTGAAAGAATTACATATAAATAATAGTCTTTACCGCCTGTGTAAACTTTGCTGGTGAATGTTATAACACATAATATACGTTTTATAATATGTTACATTTTTTCATTTCTAATATAGGCTCTTGTGTCAGATATATTATATATAGATATATATATTATATAATAATAATAAAAATAATGTTTAATTAATTTCTTTTTTTTTAGATTTACGGAATCTCAGCCTTCATAGCGGGGCTGAACCCCGGTATTACACCAAGCACTATAGCTAATATTAGCTGGTATCTCGCCGGTGGACATAAATACAGTAAAGTAATATTCTAATCACAAAATATATACAATAATATGTCCATCTTACTTGTGAACTGTTGTTTGTGGAGCCCTCTCATCAATAGTCCATCGATCCGAACAACAATATAACTCAGTGCAGAGGCATCTTCTGTTGTTTTGGTTGAGCAAAGTAAGAGGGACAACCGCTCCAAGATGGCCGCCGTATTTCCTGCGCCGGAGCAGCCAATGCGGGGTCTAATTTTATATTTTGTCTAAGGTTGCTGCTGTCACGGTGGCTAGCTGCTTGTGTTGGCGTCTTCCAAAATCACGGAAGAATATGGCTGGATCGAGCCCTATTAACACAGCCGAAGGATTATATTGGGTGTTTTCTGGCAACGCTCGACGGTGAGTTGTTTGTTTTATGTACTTTGTTTTTTTTTAATGATAGAAATGCAGTGGCGACACGCCCACTCAATCTATGTATTGGTGATTCAAAAATGGTCTTATTGATTAAAAGGTAATTCTCTTTTTGTTAATTTTGTGGCCGAACAGATTATATATCCTCAAAATATTAAATAGGCCGTTTGATTTTTGTAAATTCGTCCTTTTAGGATAGTTTAAGTTACTTTTCATTGATTTTGTTGACGGCCTATAGAAATTTGGAATTTGTTAATTTCTTTGGAGTTGCGCAACAAAACAAAAGAAAAAAGAAAAACAATTGTTTATTGAAACAATACTGAAGTCAATTAAGTTTAATTGACTCTAATGTCAATTAAACTTAGATACAACTTGAAAGTGCACTTTAATTTGATCTGTAACCTTGATTTGTAACTTTATTTGGATCTGTAACATTAATGTGACCTTTAACTTGAAATTCATTTGAATGATTCATGAGAAATACTTTATGGAATATAGCTTTTTTTTATTATTATTGAATGTTTAGGTATTTTGGATAACAGTTTAACCCTGTTTAAATGTGAATGTTAATTTGTTTTTTATTTTTATTTATGACCTTGTTTAGGTCAGGGTTTTTTCCACCCCGTTTCAACCCAGGATGGCGAGCTACCAGATCACCGCAGCTTTGCGGTAGGACTTAATTGAACCAAACTACTTTATTCATTCTGGACCTATTGCCTTGGATCATGGACTAACAACAGTCGGATTATTGATTGATGGACCATTAATCACTCTGGATTCAAGAACGGACTTAAAATAGGGGGAAAAAAACACTTGTGTGTCATCAGGGTTTATTGTTTTGTTGTTTTGTTTTTCCTTGTTGTGTCTATTGATTAAACTAATAGAAAATCACTATTATTATAAATATTATTATTATTGAATACTGTAGTGACCATTTGTCCAAAACTTAAATTCAAAAATCAAAAAACTCAAAAACTCGAAGGTGATCAAAACAAATGTGAATCCAACTCAAATAGTCACCTGATGCACCGTGGATTCTGGTTTACGCAGCAAAAAAAGGAATCAAAAGTCAAAATATAGTTCTTTGGTTTTATTTTTGACTGCCTATTATCATATTTAGCTACGGCTAAATATGATAACAAGTTGTAACGCTAACAAGGCTCCTAGCCTTGTTAGCGTTACAACTGCAGAAAAAAGAAAAAGAAAAAAAAAGAAAAAATGTAATTGTTAATGCATGTCACCATGAGAAAAGCCTACTGAGTTTTGCTTAAAAAACTTTTAAAAAAAATTAAAATCACACATTGAAAAAATTATTTGCAAAACAAACTTATTTACGCATGTCACAAATCTTTTCTTGCTATTCTAAGTTTTTGTTTGTGACTCAAAGTTTTACTTGTGATTTTCACATGGCCCAAAATCACAACAAAAGATTTCCGATGTGTGCAAATAAATGTTCATGTTTGGCAAATAACTTTTTAAGTTCACGAGACAAAAATTAGTTATTAAATTTAGAAAAAAGCTTTTTAAATAAAACTTTTAGTTTTAAAAAAAGAAGTAATTACAATTCCAAAAGTTTTGATTACAATTTTATTTTACTTGACTGAGGTTAGTTTTTTTTTTATTACTGAATAATTGGGGGTGGGGGGGAAATTAACTTCATACTCTGCGAACCAGACCCTAAACTTACTTAAAGTCTAGATTGAGTTTTTTTCCTCTTCATTAATGACACACTTTTATTACATTCATTACAGTGTATCTATCATTGTAATTCAGGGTAAGTTATTTTTAATTCTAAATTAACATCCTTGTTGGACTTTTATTTAAGTGCTATTATCCTTCAAGATACATTTACTTAACGCCAGAATAAATGCAATGTACATTATGCAGCAAAAGAAATTAGAACGTCGGACATATATCCATTATGGAGATAATAGGTTTTGGACAGGCGATGTGCCCAAGCACATACTGAAGAATGACTGCTATCATTAACGATACAGGGAAGAAGCTTTTCAGTTATCTAGCTTTGCTAACACTAACGACTTATAGCACAACAACAACAGCCTAATGTCTGTATGATGAAAATACTGAATCGATAGATAAGAACAGTTTTTCCTCACCTGGCTGTCTCCTCCCGCTCAGTAGTTCTTCAGAGAAAGGCGGATGCAGAGGCCTGTCAGTGTCTGTTGTATTTCATTACCTCTCTGCTTAAACTGCTACTCTGTGCTGAAGCAGAAACGATACGTTCAACGTTTTCCGACAAGTCTACTCCACTTTATTCACCAAAAACTTTTTTTTTTTAAATTCACCAAAAAGTGTTCTGCAATCTCGAACGTTCACTATGTTGAGCTCCGCAGTTGGCCGCCTTATCTCACTGTGCCAGAGGCAATTCCTTCATGTGTCACGGGCAAAAGGTCAAAGGTAACAAGGTGACCGGGGTGCTTATTATGTTGTTTTTCTTGGAAAAATACAAAAAAGAACCCCAACAAAAAAACAAATAATTTTAGTACATGTTATGTGTCAGAAGATGGCTTAGAAAGTATTACAAAAAATAAAAATTAAAAATAAAAAAAATTGGACCAAAAGGGCACTTGGGGGCAAGGAGCAAAAGGCAGCAGAGCCGAGCGCAAATCGTGACACCGCACCTACTAATGGCACTTCCGGTGGCAGGTGTCATTACATGCCAGAAGTGCCACTGTTTTCGGGACTAGCTGCCAGTGTTGTCCCTGACTTCGGCTGACCTCGGCACCTCATACTTGCACTTCCTCTGACACCTGCCATTAGTGCCACTGTTTTCGAGGCTAGCCGTAAGTGTTGCCACTGGCTTCGGAAAATGGACTACATATCCCATGATGCTTTATTACTAGTCAAAGAAGAACTTGAAGACAGACAAGAAGAAAGAATTTAATAAGAGTTTTTTTTCGCAGAAAGACTTATGTTAGCTGAATTCCTGCACTTTTTCGTATATCATTATGTATGATTCGTTCATCCTATTTATTTACTAAAGTTCATCTGAATAATCCAGATGACTCCTTCCGTCTTTGAATTAATCAAATACACAGCAGGTATCAGGGATGCCATTGGTTTCGGCACCTTTGTAACAGCTGAGTCTGGCTTCCACTAGAGCTGCCATTAGGTGTCCAGGATGTTTCAGAGCTGTCACAACTGGTGTCGATGTTTTGGGGGATGGCAATGACAGTTTTTGGAAAACGTGTTACTGCCTGTTTATAAATTTTTATTTCAATGGTAATTGTATTGGTTAATTATCCTTGAATATTTTTGACTTAATTTAATTGAAGGAAGATGGCCAAAGTAATTGAATCTACCACTAAGTATCACCATTACAGTGGAACCTGTTGAACCCCGTTGGGTTGCCAGATAGGGCTTTGGCCAAGATGGAAATACGTAGCAGTTGTGTAAAACGTATATTGTAGAAATTAATAAAGTTTGAAAAATAATTTTTAAGCGTAATGATCATAATTTCTCATGGATGAATAATAAGTTATTTGATCCTGATGTAGTAAATTCACACGTTGACTAAACATTAATTTTACAGAAGACTTCAAATGATTTCAGAGAGGGATTTTATAATACACAAATATTTTAGTTCTTGGCTATTGAAAACTTAAATCATATGTTATTGCTGTTTAAAGTATTTACAGACAATGGCTAATAAATATTGACAAATCAATTACTATGCATATACTTTGTGACATAAACTTTAAAAAATGTTGAAACATATCTGCCAAATAAAATAATATGTAAACAGCACAATTTTCTTTGAAAAAAGCATTTGCATCTTAAGTATAACCTAAAGTAATTTTTATTTCCAAAAATATGTAACAATCTTGTTCTTAATGCTGCTTAAGATTCACACACTGTCAAAGTTTTTGAGGTGTACATACTTTGTGTTTTGACTTATCAATAGGGATGTGCCGATCAGGTTTTTTCCTGCCGATACCGATACCGATCACCCATGAGGGCCGATACACCGATACTGATCACCGATACCGATCACATAATAATAATTATTATTTATTTATTTTTTTTAATCATAAACACTACCGGTTACATTATGTGGAAAAAGGAACCATGAATTCACCCTAATTTAGACAAAAACTTGTTTTTAATAACTTTTTTCAAGAAGAAAACTAAACAAAACAGGCATTGTGCAAATTGTACTGCTATTGATAATACTATCTTTAACAGACTGATAACACATGAAGGCTCTGAAGAGGCTAAATAATGCAAAGAGCCAAAATAAAACCTCTCAACATTGCCAAAAAAATTCAAGTATAAAACTTAACATTCAAAGGCAAAAACAGGTTCCATACAATAAACAATCCAGAGTTACTGAATGAAAACTTCCTGATAGCATGGCGGCTAGCTGATTACTGCTAGCTCTGATTGGCTGTTTCTGACTGAGCGGAGTAATTATGCAGATCAGGGAGGAGATCGATTATTTTTTTTAGAGATTATCTGTCTCATGTTAGGACAGCGAAAGTTTTAAAACGTATGTAAAATTTATTTTTTTAAGTTATATGCTGCAGCTTTAAGCAGAGGTTCGGTGTGAGAGTCAATACCAGGTGGAGCAGAAGCAAAGCTCCGTCTGTGAAATATTACTACCTGTAGCGTAGCAGCGGTTCAACAGAGAGCAGAACCAGCGTCTTACATCGCAGCTCGAAGACTTAAATAATTTTGCGGGTTGTTTGTTTAGCTTTCTGACCGTCATGCTAATCCGGATGAGTGTTTGTGGCTGTGCGCTGCTTTACCTGCTATCTGATCCTCCGTATGTCTTTTTTACTGCAGTGAGCCTCGATGTAGCCAAACTCTGTCAAGTATGGCACTGTTTTTATGTCGTATTAGCTTCGTTGTGTTGATGCATTTTGACGTGCTTCAATTTTCCGCCGCAACGCGCAAACTTCCCCATTCACTCAGTGCGTTATAGTTCCACATCGCTTAGGATTTGTTGCTGCGCGTTTGCGCAGTGAAGGAAAGAGGAGACCAGCTGCACAGGCAGGCTGCGAAATGAGATGATCGGCATCGGCAACAAGAGCCAATGATCGCCCATCACCGATCATGCACTTTTTCACGAAAATCGGCCCGATTATGATCGGTAACCGATCGATCGGCACACCTCTACTTATCAATATTCAATATTAGTGTAAAAAATTTGAAGGTGGTTTAACTTGAAAGTGAAAGTCCTCCTGCTATCTTGAAAATGCTATTGAAATGCATTTTGTAGCTCAGATTTTAGTCATTCTCTCATCTTTAAATAAGAAACTTTGAAGACAATGAACAGAACCAGAAACAAACACAGAGAAGCAACCTTCATGTATGCCACACAAATCTGTAATGAACTTGACAAATAATGAAAAATAGCAGATTAAATTTATTAAATAATAACAAGCAATAACTCTTTAAAACTGGTTAACAGGCATTTTTGGAAAATTACGATAACATGTTTTTTGAAAAATTGCATTATCTTAAATAAAACACTGAAAGTTATAGTTAAAGTTATAGTGGTTATAGCCACTATAACTTATGACATCCTGTGCACTGTCATGGAACCATGCTGAACATAATGTCACTCTGGAATTGTCAATATCTCATGTTGCCACTGTCACTAATATTAACTAATAAGTCAATATTAGTGAACTTACCCGGTTTAATAATCAATAGCATTATATTAAGGTCATTGTATGAAAATAATTATAATCCGGAACTGACAGGAGCTTGTCAGCACTGACATACCATGGCGACCTAGTGTCAGTTGTAGTGGTAGGTACCTAGTGGTAGCTATTATCAGCTGTTGCAGAAGAGGTCCCATCTGACATGGATTCAGTGCAGGAGTTGTCTTTCTCTGTTAAGTCTGAACCCCAGCTGTATATTTAAATATGTATGAGAATTATGTTTTAATTAAGATATATTTTATTTCTATTTGTTTGAACTAAAGTTATTCATATGCTACATTCTATCTGAAACAGATAGAGAATGAGGTTAGCAGCCTGTGGCACCCTTGGCCACCTTACCCAGTAGTAAGGTGGCACAAGTGGCACCTTACCCAGTGGTAAGGTGGCACAAGTGGCACCTTACCCGAAAGCCTGTGGCACAAGTGACACCTTATGGCAACTGTCAACATGTTTTCACTGAGGCTCTTTATTGGAAACTGAAATTTGAGACTATAAAAATATAACAGGGCATATTTGCTTTTTTGAGGGAACGCTTAAGAGGAAATGCAACACGTGCCAGATCCACCGTTGTTTTCATTAATTATAAATTCATTCATATTAAATTTGACACAGACGCTGTCACCAAAGAATATTCTATTCCTATTCTATTGTTTTCCCCACAAAGCATATTTAAATATGCTTAACTATGTATAATACAATAAAAAAAAACCTTTAAAATAAAATTGTTTATAAATATAGCTGTTTGTATAAGGTTTCCAGTAACAAAACGGCATGTTATGAAAGATTAAATGCTCAAATACGTCATTGTGCCTGTCCAACGTATAACGCTGAGTGGAGTGGTCGACTGCTCTAAAATGGCCGCCCTAAATCTCGTCAGCGAAAATAGGCGAGAGCAGTCCGTGAGGCGTGGGAGGTGCCAGTATAAGGTAACGGCAACCCTTGGAAGGTGCAGAAGTCAGCCAAAGTCAGCGACAACACTGACCACTAGCCCCGAAAACAGTGGCACTAATGGCAGGTGTCAGCGGAAGTGCCAGTATGAGGTGCCAAGGTCAGCCGAAGTCAGTGACAACACAGGCAGCTAGCCCCGAAAACAGTGGCACTAATGGCAGGTGTCAGAGGAAGTGCCAGTACGAGGTGCCGAGGTCAGTCGAAGTCAGTGACAACACTGGCAGTTAGTCCCGAAAACAGTGGCACTAATAGCAGGTGTCAGCGGAAGTGCCAGTATGAGGTGCCAAGGTCAGCCGAAGTCAGTGACAACACTGGCAGCTAGTCCCGAAAACAGTGGCACTTGTGCCGCGTAATGACACCTGCCACCGGAAGTGCCATTAGTAGGTGCGGTGTCACGATTTGCGCCTGCTGTCTCTCGCAAAGGGGGGAGGTGCTCGAGCACCCCTAGCCCCCCCTCCTCTCTGCACATGCCAGGTACAATGGACCTTACCACAGGGGCCGTGTTTCATTGGCTAACGCCATTTCAGTCACAGCGCAGCTACCACGTGCGTGACCATCTCACAAACACAAGCTACAGTAGTAAACACATGCTAATGTACATTGTGGACTAACAGACCGGCAGAAAGTTTTTGCGTCAGGACTCGAAAAAGAATGGTTCTCCACTGTCAGTGGGGTATCTGTTCAGGCGATGTCAGGTATCCTGATCGTATTTGTGGAACTAAAATTCACAGATTTCCAAAATCTGAAACGGGATGCCTTCCTTGGATCAAAGCTTGTGCACGACCGCATTTGCAGCTCAACCATCGGATCAATAAGAACAAAGGAGTGTGTGCTGGTGTAAGTGTTATTGCTTTGCTTTCTTTGTCTTTAGTGAATGGGGATATTTTGAGTGATTGTTTATCCATTTGAGATTCTGCTTTACAGCTTCAGTAATACAAACATCCATTATGAAAACCTTTTAGCCAAGTACAGCATAATGGCAGTACTGATACAACTTCTACACCTTGAAGCCTGTCTGTTTCACAGTCTTACGTTAGCTGAACAGATCAATATGCAATGTGTACCGTATCTGACACACATTAAAGATTTTATTTTTACTAAACTGCAATCGTGTTAGCCACGCTAGCACCGAGTACAGTGTATCAGGCCTAGGCACACTCAAACATTTGCCAACAGAAATGACTGATTTCAAAAGTAACCCTCAAACTCATGAATACCCGACTTACCCAGCCTTGCAAGAACAATAGGCATCAGTGATCTTGTCCACAGCTATATTTATGCTGAGGGTGTGAGGATCTGTCTTTTTCCTCATCGACCGGTAGCATTTCGCTGTGACGGCACAATGTTGGAGGCATCGCATGGCTCAAACACCTTGATGTCGTCCAAAAAAGATGACATGAACTTGTTGGTTCCCCTGTCCATTGTCGTGGCTGATATTTTGTGAAAATCCGTCAGAAATGCTGCACTAATAGACTCAGAAATACTCTGCAGAGTCAGTCGAAATGAAAGACGCAATTTTTACATAGAAACTAAGGTCTTAGGCTTTGTTTGTGAGACATGCAGCCACGTGGAATTTTCGAGGGCGTTTCTGGGCGTAGCTTGGTAAGGTCCATCCATCCTGGATCATGGGTCAGGGAAGGATGGTTCCAAAAATCTGATTAATCAGATTTGAAATAAGATCATCACTGGGGTTGAATGATGTTAAAGTATTAGAATTTGAGGGCTGATGGCAGTAGGGCCCATGCAAAATGTATTTCTTAATTTTGATTTTAACCCTACAGAGCCCTCCAGGGGACATGGACATTTTTTTTTCTTTTGCGTTCCCTCACAAAACCTTTGCGTTCCCTCGCAAAACTTTTGCGTTTCCTCACAATAATCTACTGATCAGTTCATGCGGCATAATTGAAGACTGTAAGCCTTTCTTACGGTGGCCGCCGTAATTTCTGCTTTAATACAAGGTTATGTAAGGTTTTTCCATGAATGTTAATATCTCATTTTGAAATATCTTACATTTTATATCTTTTTCTTTAGTATAAAAGACACCACAAACCTATGATATAAACAGAAACTTTCCGTAAGTAGGAAATAAATAAAAATACATCCAAACTATTTGAACTATTTCTGAGTTATTATTGCGGGGTAATAAGTCATCTTATTGTGTCTCTGTTGTGTTCGTATTCTGTTTAAAAGGCTGCTTTCAGTGCCGTTCCATCTTAGCCTTAACAGACATAAACATGCAGTAAATAAATCGATTTTCAATCAGTTTTCTGCACCAAAGAGTTAATAATAATAAACAAATTTTCACTGAGGCTCTATAAGAGCCATACGAATGAAATAAGTAATGATTGATAATCAAAATGGAATAAATCAATAATTGTGACAGATCAAAGAAGAGGTTTGGAATTGATTGATACACGGACAAATGAGATTCCCCGAGTTAACCCAGTGCGGCCCTCTACCACCATTAGTCTGATGTGTTTTATAATAATAAAACATGTTTATTATTATTAACGCTTTGGTGCAATAAACTGATTGAAAATCGATTTATTTGCTGCATATCTGTCTGTTAAGGCTAAGATGGAATGGCACTGAAAGAAGCCCTTTAAACCATTCAGACGAACACAACAGAGACACAATAAGATGACTTATTACCCCGCGATAATAACTCAGAAATAGTACAAATAGTTTGAATGTATTTTTATTTCTTTCCTACTTACGGAAAGTTTCTGTTTATATCATAGGTTTGTGGTATCCTTCTTTTTGTACTAAAGAAAAAGATATAAAATGTCAGATATTTCACAACGAGATATTAACATTCATGGAAAAACCTTACATAACCTTGTATTAAAGCAGAAATTATGGCGGCCACCGTAAGAAAGGCTTACAGTATTTAATTATGCCAGATGAACTTTTCAATAGATTATTGCGAGGCAACGCCAAACCTTTTGCGAGGGGACGCAAAAGTATTGCGAGGGAACGCAAAAGAAAAAAATCCCCATGTCCCCTGAAGGGCTCCGTACTCTTCCGTAGCTATATTTTATAAAGGAAGTATATTTTGATAAAGGAAATAGAGCATACATCTGTGATAGCTTTTCATTTGTGAACGGGTAGGATATTCTGATGAAGTGGTATTCTTGTGGTTTTGTCATATAAATCGTTCCAGTTCTACGCTAAGCATAACTCCTAAGCTTCCACTTCAGTCCCGTCACTCAAAGAATGTTATCCGATTATGATATTTAACATTTACACAACCCGCGATAGTTTTCAGTTTGTAAACATGACGGTAGCAGTTTTAGACATGTGGCACCAACAGACATGGCTATCTAGCTGTGCTATGGTAGTGTTGAGAAAATAAATTTAAAATAAGCTAGTTTTAAAACTTAACATGTCTTGATTCAAATGGCCTAGTTGTGGTTTTGAAATTAGTAATGTATTCTGACTTTTTGACCTTTAATTTACCTGTAGTTCCAGCAGATGGTTAGCTAGGATCGTTTGAACTGCCTTTTGTCTGTGTGGGAAAACAATACAGTAGAAGTTCTAGTTTTTCACACTCATCTGTGAAAGGCCGTAAACACGGCAGGGGTTTCTGTCTTGAGAGAGGGTCAGAGGTAGCTCCTGGTTGGATGAGCAAAGATACGCCTTATTTGAATAAATTAAAGATAAGAATACGCCTTTTACTATAAAACTTTCTACACAGAAGTAACACATTAGATTTGCTCTTGCAACTCTCCAAAGATGTCTTTGCACGTCTTTGCTTTTCTTTCTTCTTTTTCCAAGTCTGTCAGGTAAATGAATGTATGTCTCCGTTGTTCTGCAGTTTCTGTGTAAGTTTATGCATCGTCTTATATTGGATTAAACTCTGTAATTCTGTGACGTCAACACGCATTGTTGTTTTCCTTGTGGCCACACGTGGCTTGCCAGGAGGACCTGGGATCCAAGAGGAAGAGAGAGCCAAACTTTTTCCAAAGTTAACCAATTTAGATATCCTTCCTTAACAGTAGCAAAAGCTGATGAGGTAGCACTGATAGTCAGAACACCAGACTTTTCTGAAAAGGTCAGGGTATGGCACCGGATAATTAAAGCCCAGCATCACTGATGCAAACAGTGAGCCACTGGCGCTAAGAAAAAATAAAGAACACTTTGCATGTATTTAATCTGGTTCTTCTGCAACAGTTTCTGCATTAAATTTTTACACAAATAAAGCATTCATTGACAACTTAACAAAACAAATCACCTTTTCAAATGCAATTCACGCTTTTACATTAAAATCTTTATCTTTTGCAGGGTGTTTTTCTGGTCCATATTCAATGTTATAGGCTGATAAGATTAACAGTTACATACATGATAAGTCAATGTCCATTTTTAATATGGGTGGTTCCTGTTATTGTTATTAGATCATGTTTCGGCAGCTCTCACAAATCAATGTTAAGTTTATCATCATTCTCAGAATCATCTGCTGGATCATCAAATTTAACACCAAGACCACTATCCAGATCCGTTTCTGCAAACAAGACTTTTCTGCTGTCGGACAATGGCTTCTCATCTTCCTCATCGCTGTGTTCATCTTGGTTTTCTGGGATGATAACCACTTCCTCCTTGGCATTGGGATCAATGTCCTCCTTAAACCAGACAGACTTGTATCCCTCTTCCACTCGTCTTTCTTTGGTGAGGATGGGTTTCACCTCTTTTTCATTGTCAGCCCTATCTGAACCACTGTCACTGGCGTTGTCAGGAAATTGGGTCCGTAGTCGTTCTGAAGAGCTCTGGTTCACTTCTTCGGAGTGAATGTTCTCTACTGGCTTTGGTGGATCCCAACTAGTCAATACGCTTCTTCCCTCTGGACCACCAGAGCCTGTGCTACTTCTGTCATCATCGTTTTGGAAAGCCTCATTTGTGTATTGAATTCCCTCTTTTTGATTGGCTTGACCCAGCTGTGCAAAGACAAAAACGGTAAAGCAGAGTTGAGTCCCTTCACATCAGCTTTTCGGTTTGTGAGCTAGTGACTTGATTTTTAGTCACTGTGCCACTAAAAATGTTTTCCTTGATTTTTTGTTTGTAAAATATGTTTTAGTGAGTGGTTCATGTTGAAGTCGTCATAGTGAAAGTAGCAAAAACTGTAAACTTGAGGCATAACAATGAAAGTCATAAACATAATAAAGAGTAGACCCCGCATTGGCTGCTTGGGCGTAGGAAATACGGCGGTCATCTTGGAGAGGTCGTCCATCCTGCTTGGCTAACTAAAAACAGCAGAAGACTCCTCAGCACTGCGAGATAATTTTGTTGAAATGTATGGACTCTTAACATGAGGGTTTGAAGAATAACTTTGGTAACACTTTATTTGAAGGGGTGTGCATAAGACTGACATGACACTGTCATGAACATAACATAACACCTGTCATGAACATAAAGAAGTCTTTATGAATGTTTATGACAGTTGTCATGAAGTGTCATTCGGTAAATAATGACACTTTTAATGCAAAGTTGCTCTAAAAGTTGCATTAAAAGTCCTTTAAAAAAACCCACCTTTGCATTAAATTATAATAATTTACAAAATTTATACAATGTTGGCATTTTTAATGGACAAGGGTATATATGTGTGTAGTGTACATGTATATATGTGCAGAGTATATATATATATATATATATATATATATATATTGTCGAGAAAAGTCGAGCTCAGCCCACTTCCCCATGCTGGAGATTTTAGTTTAATAATAACAATAAATAAAGTTATCTTTAAAACTGATTACACAGGTGACATCAAGACCCAACAGTATAGTCAGACGGTAATAAAATTAATCTGGTTGTGTGTGTTGTTATTGTGTCCTGCAAACTTTGCTTTAATTCTACTTTTTTCTACTTAATCATAAAAAATCATAATCAGGCAGATAGAGAGTCATGTAACAGGAAAAGCAGGTTTCCTGGAAAAAGAGGAAGTTTCCAGCCTGCAGCGATTAAAATAGTTCAGACTGCTCATTTTGAGCATTAAAGGTTTAAGGAATAAAATCTAAACATTTTGAGTAATTGGATAAAACCCAGAGTAAAATACTTAAATTAATAATGATAACTTATGATTAAACCAATAATTAATATTGGTTTAAGCAGTGGTTGATGTTGGTTTGATTATAAGAATATTTGCACTTACTCTTAAACTTATGGAAGTACTTACAGGTGAAACAAGTAACTTTAACATGGTGTCAAATAATTAGAATAATGGATTATTCTTGGTTTATTTTCAGAAATGTCTGTAATAACACATCATGATTATAATAAGGGTAACTAATAAGTAATGGTTATTATAATATAAATGAATGCTAAATCAGAGAAACTAAAAGGTTATACATGTGATTTTGACATTGAACTTGAAATGATGTTATGTTGATGTATTGATAAGAACACATGTAATCAGTTTTATAAAGAATACAATAGATAAGTTTAGTTATACTTTGATGAGTTTATGTGAGTACAAAAGTTGATTAAAGTTCGAGTGTCACAAATAGAATTGACGGGGGTGAGAGAACAGTCAGTGTGGGAAAACAGGAAGTGAAACTGTGTAAGATGCACATAGGAAACAGGTGCAGATGGAAGAAGAAGAACTGAGAGTGCAACTCGGAAAGAAAGAGGGTTAACTAAAGGTTTTTGTTAACCATGGAAAATGTTGACGAGAGGAAAGTTGTGTGGGCCTGGGGTCAGTGACACGTAGGAGATGGAAAAAGCAAAGATAAGGGAAATGAATGGATGCAGAAGGTATAAAAAGATACAACACAGGAGGATCGAGGTTCTTTGTTCCGCAGCGTTCGAGTCGAGCAGATGGAGAAGCAGAGTCAGATGAGGCCTGAGTAAAGACACCCCGGGATGACTGCTCGCTGCCAGTGAAAGGGACAAGATCCGTTTACCCACAACCCGGGACTCTGATTCGACTGTGGCCTCACGCTCAACCCAAAGGATTACATCGATGCTGCAGTGGACATGGGGAATATACCAAGATCCTTTTTGGATAACGAACTGAGTTCAGAGAGGATTCTCACCAGTTCAACTTTGGATTTATTCTGAAAGGATTCTGCCAAGACAAAGACAGGACTCCATCCATGGACGTTAAAGTTTCTTCTGCCAAGATCGTCTCTGCATCTGGGTTCGAGTATTACTGCCTCCCCCCAAAGCCTCTATTTAGATTAAGACACAGCGTAGGGATAGAAGTAGGAGTAATTTCAGATGATTCTTAAAAGTTTTAATTTCTTATATTCTTTATTAAAATGCTGTATGTCTTTTTCCCCTGCTAAAGCTTGCTAATAAAATACTAAAGTCTAATTTGAAGTTGTGGACAGTTAAATTAATTGAGTCATCTAGATTTAATTTCTCTGGTCAATGTAAAATTAATGTTTATGGTCCTAGTAACTTATGGTGGCTTCTTACGTTCTTTAGTTCAGATAAATAATGTCCCTGGGACTTATTCCTAGTCACTAAAATTATCCAAGTCGGTTACCAAGTGCACGTTAATTATTAGGAGATGAGCTACCGTGAACAGGTGTGGTTTATGAGTTCGGACATCGGCGGGGCTACTCCGATGTCTGGGCTATGAACTGAAGCGGGGCATAACGTCTGGATGAAGGTAGTTAGAACTTGGACGAGTCATCTCCGCTCCCAGCTTAAATAAAAGTTCTCTAAATTCTTATCTGCGGTAATACCCGAGAATTGGAGTCTTTTCGGACCCGTGAGACGGAGAGCTGGTCAGTAGTCAGTCTGCTGGAGTGGGGAGGAGTTAAGGGCGTGGCTGAGTACTGAGAATTAACAATATATATATATATATATATATATATATATATATATATATATATATATATATATATATATATATACAGACATCTCAGTCCAGAAATGTGCAGTTCTAGGCACAGCCAAGATACTGCGCAGAACCCTCAAGCTCCCAGGCCTCTGGTAGAGGACCCGAGCTCAGAGGATGAAAGAGACCACCCACGGAGGGTGAGAGGGAAATTTTTTTTTTTTATATATATATATATATATATATATATATATATATATATATATATATATATATATATATATATATATATATATATATTAGAGATGTGCCGATCAGGCTTTTTCCTGCAGATACTGATCACCCATGAGGGCTGATCACATAATTATTATTTATTTATTTTTTATCATAAACCCTACCGGTTACATTATGTGGAAAAAGGAACCATGAATTCACCTTAATTTAGACAAAAACTTGTTTTTAATAACTTTTTCCAAGAAGAAAACTAAACAAAACAGGCATTGTGCAAATTGTACTGCTATTGATAATACTATTTTTAACAGACTGATAACATATGAAGGCTCTGAAGAAGCTAAATAATACAAAGAGCCAAAATAAAACCTCTCAACATTGCCAAGAAGTTCAAGTATAAAACTTAACATTCAAAGGCAAAAACAGGTTCCATTACAATAAACAATCCAGAGTTACTGAATGAAAACTTCCTGATAGCATGGCGGCTAGCTGATTACTGCTAGCTCTGATTGACTGTTTCTGACTGAGCGGAGTAATTATGCAGAACAGGGAGGAGATCGATTATTTTTTCAGAGATTATCTGTCTCATGTTAGGACAGCGAAAGTTTTAATACGTATGTAAAATGTATTTATTTTTTTTTAAGTTAGATGCTGCAGCTTTAAGCAGAGGTTCGGTGTGATAGTCACTACCAGGTGGAGCAGAAGCGAAGCTCCGTCTGTGAAATATTACTACCTGTAGCGTAGCAGCGGTTCAACAGCGAGAGCAGAACCAGCGTCTTACATCGCAGCTCGAAGACTTAAATCATTTTCCAGGTTATTTGTTTAGCTTTCTGATCGTCATGCTAATCCGGGTGAGTGTTTGTAGCTGTGCGCTGCTTTACCTGCTATCTGATCGCTCCGTATTTCTTTTTTACTGCAGTGAGCCTCGATGTAGCCAAACTCCGTCAAGTATGGGATTGTTTCTATGCCATATTAGATTTGTTGTGTTGATGCATTTTGACCTGCTTCACCCCACGTGCTTTAATTTTCCGACGCAACACGCAAACTTCCCCATTCACTCAGTGCGATATAGTTCCACATTGCTTAGGATTTGTTGCTGCGCGTTTGCGCATTGTGAAGGAAAAAGGAGACCAGCTGCACAGGCAGGCTGCGAAATGAGAAGCAGGTGATCGGTATCGGCAACAAGAGCCAATGATCGCCGATCACCGATCATGCACTTTTTCACGGAAATCGGCCCGATTATGATCGGTGACCGATAGATCGGCACACCTCTAATATATATATATATATATATATATATATATATATATATATATATATATATATATATATATATAAAACACCCTGAACTGAAAGGATCATTTGTCATCCTTCCATGTTTATATATATATTCTCCAAGCTAAGATCCTGTGGGACTTCCAGATCCAGACAGACAAGATGGTAATGGCGAACCAACCGGACATTGTGGTGGTGGATAAAGAACAGAGGTAAGCCATTGTGGTGGATGTAGCAATACCAAGTGACCACAACATCAGGAAAAAGGAGCACGAGAAACTGGAGAAATACTAGGGCCTCAGAGAGGAACTGGAGAAGGCCTGGAAGGTGAAGACCACAGTGGTGCCTGTGGTCATTGGGGCCCTCGGGGCAGTCACCCCCAAACTGGAGCAGTGGCTCAAACAGATCCCAGGAACAACATCAGACATCTCAGTCCAGAAATGTGCAGTTCTAGGCACAGCCAAGATACTGGAGGAACCCTCAAGCTCCCAGGCCTCTGGTAGAGGACCCAAGCTCAGAGGATGAAAGAGAGACCACCCGCGGAGGGTGAGAAGGGAATTAGATTATTTATTATATATGTGTGTGTGTGTGTGTTTTGTTAGATGAAGTGCAGTTGATGAGTGCAGCATTTTTCAGGAGTGCTCAATAATCTGGACAGCAGAAAGGGAAAACTCTCCTTTATCAGGAAGCAACATCCAGCAATCACCCAATGTGCCTCAAAGATCTCTTGTTGGTTCTTTGCTTTAGCAGTGCTCTTGCCCTGCTACTCTTGGAGGGGGGGTTATGCTTTGCTTTTACTTACAGAGCTCCGAAACATGCTGGCCTCTTGGATCTTCTTCCAGGCTGCATTTCCCTTCCTCATGCGATAAACAAGCAACCCGATGACCAGCACACAGAGAAACAAAAGAACACCCAAGGTTGCCCCCAATGCAGCCATGTCCACAATTCCAAACTCACCAGATGGTCCCACTGCAACAAAAGAAAACATTACAAAAATGTTCTTAAGGATTGTTTGAAAGTAAATGTATTTGTGATCAGTGTGATGTGATTACTTGTGTTTAAAATGAACAAAAGAAATGGATTAGCAACAAAATGACTCATAACTCTGTCTTTACACTGGCCTGGACTATCCAACTATGACTAAAAAACCATGTAATGTGATTGGTTTGTTTTAATGTCAACAAGACTGTTGTTTGTCCAAGATGAAGGACATTGGTCTGAACAAGAAATGGGACCCAGTTTCATTTATGTTGGGATAACACTCTGAAAGGATCATTTGTCATCCTTCCATGTTTTTGTTTAAGGCGTTGAGACAAATGTTACAATGTTGAGATGTGCTTGCAGTTGAGACTCCTTCTGTGGGCCTCGTGGTGAAGATGGTGTCAGTTGACAAAGTGGAGTCACTGGTGGGCATGATCTCTTTGGTTGTCTCGCTGTCAGAGGTGGATTTCTCTATGGCTGTTGTGGTCATAGAGTCTGTAGTGCTCTGAGGCAAAGTGGTGGTAGAGAGACCTGAGAGGAGAACACACTTTGAAGCATCCATCCACCATTTTCTGTACACCCTTATCCCTAGTAGGGTCAGGAGACAGGACAAACAACCACACCCACACACCTAGGGAGGGAGAATTTAGAGAAACCAAACCAGAGAGTACCCAGAGAGAACCCACACATGCACAGGGAGAACATGCAAACTCCATGCAGAAAGCCCCCAGGCCTGAATCAAACTCAGAACCTTCTTGCTGCAAGGCAGCAGCTCTACCAACTGCGCCACTGTGCAGCCTCACTTTGAAGCATATTTATTTCAAATGCTTCACCTTGGATGTACTTTTGTACTAAAGTACTTTTGATATGTTCCAAGAAAAATGTGGATTTCAGATTTTTTTAAAAAGAACAAATGAACCTAATACTGATGTGCTGAAAGTCATTGACAGCAATGCAAGTCAAATAATATTGTAAGAAAAACCGTAAACATCCATACAGTCACATACTCCCCTGAATTTGGCTCCTTGTTTATGAGCAAGGACAGATTGTTATGAGGGCAGTCCAACCACAGAACATCCATTGTGAATGTGACCAAACACAAATGTCAAACATTCGCTTTGTTTCTTTAAGATAAAAGAAATACTGTTGTAGCAAGAATTTTTGGGAATATTCACAATGAGCCAATCAAAAGCCTAAGTGAAATGGGTAACACTTTATTTGAAGGGGTGTGCATAAGACTGACATGACACTGTCATAAACATGACATAACATCTGTCATGAACATAAAGAAGTCTTTATGAATGTTTATGACAGTTGTCATGAAGTGTCATTTGGTAAATAATGACACGTTCTGTGTCATTATTTAAAGTCGACACAGAAGGTGTCGACTTTAAATAAAGTTGCTCTAAACTTTAGTTGCATTAAAAGTCCATTAAAAGTGGCAACTTTGCATGATTTTGTAAATTATGATAATTTAATGCAAAGTTGGCATTCATAAAGACTTCTTTATGTTCGTGACAGGTGTTATGTCATGTTTATGACAGTGTCATGTCAGTCTTATGCACACCCCTTCAAATAAAGTGTTCCCATGAAATGTTTTATTTACTGGTGTTTAGACCTACCTAATGTCAGTTCAACTCGGAGCGCTGCTGTAGCTGTTTCATCATTAGAAGTGTCTGTTGCCACAACCTGGAACACATAATTGGAGTTGAGCATCCAATACAAAGAGATCCCAGTCAGCCTAGTTAAGATCCAACTTCCCTTAAAATTACCTGGAGTGATACTGAGCTCTGTGGCAGATCTTTGGTCAAGAACAGGTAGCCACCAATAATAGCAAAATCACTGCTACCTTCGATTGAGTAGGTGATGTTGGGGTTTATTCCCTGTTTGAAGAGATTGCAAAGATATGTCAAAACATTTATTGCCTTTATGGTAATGTCTGAGAAATTAGGAGATGAAAACAAGATGAGGAATTTGAACTAAGTCCTGTTTTGGGAATATGCTGAATGTTTATAGACATTAGGTCCTGCAGTGTTTCAGGAGCTGTCATCTTTTCAGAAAGGCATCCCAGAGTTGAAGAAAGTCTTCAAATGTGTTTTTGTGTAGAAAGTTTTGTGAAAACAGTTATATCATAGCTTCACTTTGACAGTTTTATGTGTGTCCTGCATAACTGGTGAATCTCTGTGGCTGCATTACAGTGCCCCATTGAGGCCTGCTGGAAATGATTCCATATTTATGAAGAGCTATTATGAATAAAAAAGTTTTGAAATTTTTTTTTATGTTTACAAGGCCTTTACAAGGGTTTCAAGTGTTTCCAAGAAATCCACAGACCGTGTTTCCAAAGCAATAAAGAAAAACTTCAAATTTCTAAAAGCAATGATTAAAAATGAAATAGTAACACATATCAGTTGATGCCCGAATCATGTTTTCTCTCCATTATAATTTCTCATTGTCAGTTCACATGTTATCCACCTCAGCCAGATGGAGTGTTGAAACGATTTACCCCAGCGCCAATGTAGTCCTCATCTGTAGCAATGATCTGTAAAGGCTGATCCTTGTTGGTCAGGTCCATTGCCATAGAGCCCACTGAAGTGATCAGAGCTTCATATTGAGTCTTCTGAAACTCTGGAGCATGAAGGCTCTTCACTTGGACACTGATCGTCACTGTTGTGGTTGCTAACTGATGAGTGTTTTTCGTCTGAGCAGCCTATATGTGAAACACATTCTGGTTAAAAAGTTTGTAAGATCTCAAATATTAAAAGTTTCTATGAGGAGAGACTTAAAAGTAAACTGGTGGCAGTGGTCCTAGAAGATCTTTACTACTTGAAAATGTGAAGTGATCAAATTAAATAGAGAACTGTGTTTATTCATTTTATTCAGGAATAAAATTACTAAATGCAGTATTTTTTTTATTTGATTGGTTCACAGTTTCAAAACATTGTTTGAATATATTTCTTTGTTGAAGTTGAAAATAGATTCACAGAATAATAGAGATGTATGTTATGAAAGTTGACTTTGTCATGAAAATGAATAAGCCTTCATGAATATTTATGACTGTTGTCATAAAGTGTCATTTGGTAAATTATGACACTTTTAATACAAAGTTGACATTATTCAAAATGTCTTTGTTATGACAACTTGACATTAACCAAGAAATCATTACTGATATCAATTTGTTATAAAAGTATTACTGATTGCACTTTAAAAATTAGGTATCTTTACGTTATTAAAGGTAAAGTTTAAACAGTAATGATTTCTTGGTTAATGTCAAGTTGTCATAACAAAGACATTTTGAATAATGTCAACTTTGTATTAAAAGTGTCATAATTTACCAAATGACACTTTATGACAACAGTCATAAATATTCATGAAGGCTTATTCATATTCATGACAGGTGTTATGCCATGTTTATGAAAGTGTCATGACAGTCTTATTCACCCCCCTTCAAATAAAGTGTTACCATTGAATTTACTGTACCAGAACTGTCAGTGCAATTTCCTTCACAACGTCTGTTGGCCTCAGCATGGTGATGTTTCCAGAGTTTGGATTAATCTGAAAAAGGCCGTCCTCATTTCCTGAAACACAGATTCAAGAAGCTACTTCCTCCTTCTGATACAGTCTGGCCATCAGAATAAGCTTTTTGTCACCAGTTTTGTAAAACATGCTCATGTGACAAACCAGGTCGCTTACCAGCAATGATGTAATAGGTAATCTCCTCTTTTATTCCAAAGTCTCCATCAACAGCATAAAGAGGTCCTGGCTTCAGAGGCAACACTCCAGTCTATAAAGGAATTTACAATATACAGGTATATCTTCACAAAGATTACATAAGGAATGGTAACTTCAGATAATTACAATAAAAATACAAAAGCAAAGCTGGCCAGATGAATGTATTGGAGAATACTTCATATGTTCTCTTTCATCATTTCCTAGGAAATGACTTACCTCTTGTTCATTTAAGTTAATTCTGCCAGTGTAGCCTGGATTCTGGCAAATCACTACTTCATTTATTGTATGCCTGGTACAAGGTTCGAACCATGGAGGTCGGTTGTCAGTGTCTGTGATTGAGATCATGATGGTTGTGGTAGCAGTGAATGATGGCCCTTCAGGTGGAGAAGTCAGAGGTGTATCCTTAAAAGTGAGAGAGTACCGTTAAGCCCAAAATTATACATACCCATGGCAGACCTCAAAATTATTTATATTCACTCATTTGAGAAGTTTACTTCTATTAGGAAATGATTCAAGCAGCTCTCAAAGAATGAATATGTAAAAGCTGGATCAGCTATGTAAGACAAAAAAAAACAAAAACAAAAACAAGACAAACAACTGAACTGTTTTCATTTACATTTTATTATAAAAATATGTTGAAAACAATTTATATCATTCTCAATAATCAACAGAAAATTGGCATTACTACAATTAGATCCTTCCTATAACCACTGAAAAGCTCTTTGTATGGTTGGTGTTTTGTTGATTTATCTTTGGTTATGAGCTCCAAGTATATGAGGTCTGAGGTATGAGTCTTTAGCTCCCTCTATTGCAGTGTTTCTCAATTCTGATCCTCAGAAATGCTCTGCATATTTTAGATGGGTCTCTGTTCCAGAACACCTGATTCAAATGATTGTGTGACCTCCTTTAAATGCCATCAAATGCCACAGAAGCCTGTTAATCACCCACTTATTCAAGTCAGGTGTGTGGCAGAAGGGAAACATCTAAAACACTCAAGGTCTTTGAGAAACAATGCTTTGCAGAGAGAAGAGCCACCTGGTGCTTAAACATGGTGTTTGTTAAAGACATTCCATACAGAAGTCCAATACCAAAAAACTGTTTAGGTTCATATTAGGAAAGCCATGCTTCTAGATCACCCCTTCAGGTCATAAAGAGGAGAGGTCTTTGCTACCTGGAGAAACTCCATAATCAACCTATTCTGTTGGGGGCCTGTGAGATTCCCTCCCTTGGCAAGTCAGAAGTAAGAAAGTACAGTTCCTCTCAGTGAGTTGGGTTTCAGAGCTCAAGCCAGAAATGGACACACCAAGGCTCCCGGCCAGTCAACTTGCCAGCCACCTGGGGCCTCATGTATAAACTGAATGTTTTGGCTCTGATGAAGAACATCGTCAATAGAGGGATTCGGCAGGCGCTTGTGTTCAGAGGCCATATTGTTCTGCTCAGACATATTGATGATGGTTTATTAGCATTTAGATTGTTCAGACGGATCATCCCAGAGCTCTGAGCAAAAAGGGAACCATGCGTTGCTGGTCCAATTGAAGCTGGACTGTTACTGGTCCATTTCCTTTATCCTTCAGAATGCATCTTTATGAATAGAGAACATTTCTACTCACTCACTGTAAAGAACCCTCTGGCACAATGTCTGTCTTTAAATCCCAACTCTGCTGTTCAAACAAACATTTGCACTTGGATTTCGTTATTTCCTTTTTGTTTTCTATTTGGAATTTTTTCTTTTTTATTTGATCTTATGTGGTTCTAGGACCACAGTTTGAGAAAGACTATTCTAGAGCAGTGTTTCTCAGTACCAGTCCTCAGGGACCACAGCCCTGCATGTTTTTGGTGCTTGTCTTCTGCAGCACACCGGGCCTGAATAAATGGGTGATTATCAGGCTTCTGGTGCATTTGATGACTGAGGAAGAGGTTGTGCAATTTTTTGAATCAGGTGTACTGAAAGAGAGACAAACATGAAATGTGCAGGGCAGTGGTCCCTGAGGACTGGGATTGAGAAACACTGCTCTAAAGAGTCATTCTCGTGTTCACAGCATATAGGATTTAAATTACACTTCTTCTTTTCCTTGCAACCGGTTTAAAGCTGCATATCGCCACCTACCATGTAGGGCGGAAACGCATAATTTTACATCTATAGATCTATGAAATGTGGAAAGCCAAACAGATAAAATTATTAAACTTTTGCTGTTGCAAGAAAACTGAATTTATGCAGTTTTTGTAAAATAGTGCATGTTTTTATTATTATTACTATTATTACTATTATTATTATTATTATTTTACAAACTTTAAAGGGGCAATATTTTCCAGGCATAATCAAATATCCATGTTATCTTCAGTTGTTATAAAAATGCTGCACATATCAAAGGACGTTTGACTTAGCAATCGAGTGGCTTGAAAATGGGCCTCTGTCTCTTTAAGAAGCTTCTGCTGTTTCCCACATGTTTCTCAATTAAACCTTTAACATCATTCTCATGAGACTGAGAAATTGTTTGTATGATAAGCTCAGGGGATATGCAGTTCCACCTAATTTTGCTAATTAGCAAACACTGAAATTAGCAATGCTCGCTAATTGTTTGCAAAAAGTTTTGGAAAGAATATGTGGCATTCTGCTAAGCTTATTAAGTGTTTTGGAGAAAACGGTCTGTTTCCTCAATTCTGTCTAAGCAATCCTAAAAACTGTAAATGTTTGGTGAAAAAAAAAAAAAAAAACTTACTTGGGCTCTCAGTATTAGTTGAACCTCTTTGACTTTATCATAATCAAGAGGTCTATTGACAAGGATTTCTGGCGTACTTTGTGACCTCAGCTTAAAGGCATCCTAGAGAAATCAAACAGCACAACAAAAATGCATAAGCTAGTTGCTACAATGGCATGGAAATATATATAGACATATTTAAAATAAACATCTTAAAAGTAAAACATCATACTAATTGTATCATACAGGTTCAGATTCAGATGTCAGCGTGTAGTAGAGCACAGGTCCATCGAGGTCAGTGGCAGGAAACTCACCCACAGAGCTGTCTATCTTAGACAGCTGGATAGAAACAGACCACAGAAAATGAAATGTTAAAGGTCAAGAGAAATCTAATTACAAGCTGTGTGTCCTCAACAGTTATTTGCATTCTGCAGATATCTGTCCAAATCTTACCTCTTCAACTTTTTCCTGATACAAATCCTTCTCAAAAATTGGTTTGTTGTCATTCACATCTTGCACAATTACCACAATAGTTTTTGAAATCTAGAAAAAAAAAACATTTAGATATTTTTTGTTCATTGTCTTCTTCCTGTGAGCTACTGTAACAGCAATTGACATGTAGCCACCTGTCAATCATTCTGGGGGGTTTGTCAGCACCTGACCAATCGGCAATTGCTATTTGTCCCGAAGTACATGTCCCTTATCTGGAGGAACTGAACCTCGGTCAACATTGCTGGGGTTCATCATTGCCAACCTCTGCAGTCATAAAAATTTCGAGGAATATAATAGGAAGTCATGGTTGTCAGTGGGGAACACGCAATCCTGACAGCCATCACCCAGAGTGTTTACAGGGCAGAATACAATTTATTAAATTTCCAAAACCCAAACGAGTCTGGAATAATGCAAGAGATGGATGAAGGCCTGCAGCCTTCTTTCTTCCAGTTGAAAGAAACTGTGATCGACAGCAACTACCACATGATTGTCTGAATAAAGGTAACCGGTACTAAACATCCCATTTTTTTACTTTTTATTTTTTTGTCATAAGGACACTTATACATGGGGACGGAGCCAGGGTCGGGTCAATTAATAGGTAATTCAAAAAGAAACAGAGAAAGAATACCCAAACACAAGTGTAGGTTTTGAAGGCAGTAGGTTGTATACCCTTTTTATTATTTCTTTTTACAACTATTTCTTTTATTCTTTCTTTTGTTTTTACCAGTAATCAAACTATGAAATTCTGTCTTCAAACATCTGGACCCATATTCTCAAAGATTCTCCTATCTTAGCCTAAGAATTGTTGCTAAGGAGTCCTAGCATAAAGACTGATTCAGTCAGCTGCTGAGAAACTGAGTGAAGAATCAACAGAAATTCCAAACTTAGTGTCGAGATGGGGTTGACCCCTTTGCTAGGAGTGACACTGTCTTCCTGGGACTGTGATTGGTTGATACACAAAAGAAAAAAAGATAAAAATACAAACATGACCCCAGCAAACAACTGATACAAATGAATCCGTCCTATAATCTAGACTGGGATAAAAGTGTGTTATGAACATTCAGTTATTGCCAATTCAGTTAAAATAATAATTAGGATGTAAATGAAGCACAATCAAACATGTTGATGGAGTGTGGCAATAATTTATTTATTTATTTTATTTTTTTTAAATAAATAAAAATAAATAAATTTTTGCCACACTGCATCAACATGTTTGATTGTGCTTCATTTACATCCTAATTATTATTTTAATTCATCACAGCTTCTTGCAATGCTTGATTTTCTGCTAGTGTAAATGTGAAAGTTGTGATTGCCTTCTTGTTTCTGGTGAAACATTTAAATACTTTTCAATTCAGTTCAGTTTATTTATATGCCATCATGTCACAACAAATGTAACCTCATTTTCCAAAAGAAGTCATTCCAGTTCAATCACACATACATTCCAATAAGCCCCAGTTATCAGTTATCAATAAGTGAATTAAATTATTTCTATGAATTTAAAATGTCATGTCCATAATATTATAGCTGTTTTTTTTTTTAACAATCAGAAAATAGTCTCACCGATCCACCTTCCAGAGTACATCTTATACCAAGAGCATAGGTCTGTGTCTCCTGTAAAACACAAACAAAAGAAACATTGACTCTCTCTCTCTCTCTCTCTCTCTCTCTCTCTCTCTCTCTCTCTCTCTCTCTATACGGCACAAAATTATGGTACAAATCTTGCACAAATTACCTCACGGTCCAACACTTCAGTCGCGATCAGCTGGTTTCCATTAATTCCAAATGGCACGTTTGCATTTGTAATGGCAATTGTCTCTCCAGGTGTGACTGAAATTGTTGTCACAACATCACCAACACTGTTGTTTTCTTGAAACTGCACTGGGCTTTCAAAAGAACAACCTGTTGTGAGAGAAGCATATTCAGCAGGGAATGATGGAAAGACAGTATATAGAATACTGTTACTGTGGTTACAGCAGTCTACAGCAGTTGTTTACATTTTACGGCAAAGTTCTTTTGAATGCACGGGCCCTGTCTAAGTTCCACTTAGAGGCCCCCTAGTGGCCCCAGGGCCCAAAGCAACTGTTTAGTGTGCTTTGCCTTGGGCTGGCCCTATCATTCATTCTACAGTAGATAGTTCCAGAAAATGTATTCGCCACTGTAAAGAAAAAGCCGAAGTACCCAGACAAGAACCCACATATGCACAGGAAGAACATGCTACTTTACCTTCTGAATGAACAAAACTGAGCATGCTTTTATTTTTGATATTTCCAACTGGAAGCATTTTTGTGACACAGTTTAAAGGCAAGAGATGGTAAGTTATGTTTTTTTTGTTTCCTAAAATATCCAAAATCATTTAATGCAGCATGTATGCCATCATTATATGAGGTTTACATTATTTTTTTTATGAGTTATTAACATCCCATAATGATCTATCAACATCACTGGTTAATAATCAAGCTCATTCCGTTAACAATAAAACATATGCAACAGCTGCAATCTGTAGCTCACATATTTGTTTTCTTTCACTCTTCATATGAGATAAAAATTGTTGCTAAGACTTGAATCTCAGACCATGTCAAGTCTTCTTGACATCTCTGATGGATAAATGGATAGATGATCAAAGTAGTTGGGTGATGCCAGAAGTCAGAGGAAAATAGCCAGACGGGTTTGAGATTATAGAAAGACATTGGCTCAAATGACTGCCTGTTTCAACTGTGGTATCCAGAATATAATCTCTGAACATCTAATAGCAGATGAGCTGCATCAGCAGAGGGGGACACTTGAGTCAGCTAAGAACAACTTAATCTACAACTCACACAAATGTTGCTGCAAAAATGAAAAAAATAAAACATATGCAACCTCTGAACTAAAACACGGTTTTTAATTTTGATTCAATGAAAATCTGAAAATACAGGAATTCAGACGTTTTCTTTTCAGCTGCTACATTTAGCTGGACTTATAAACAGTTCAGGCTGCTGGTGGCATAATAATCTGGAGGATAATTTTTTTCTCAACCCCGTTTGTGCCCATATGTACCAACTGAGCAAAGCTTTCTATGCCTTTATCAATGTTTTCCAACTTTTAAGTGAGTGCCTGGCATGTGGCTCTTACTCTGCGATGTGTCTTCTTCATGTTTTGTCCGGTCAGAAGCAGTGCTACACATCGTTTGAGACAATGAGTTTAAATAAACAGACTTCAGATAGAGGATGAGGAGACTGTGAATCAGAGCAACAAGGTCTTTGATTGTTCAAACTCTTTTCTGCTGGTGCAGAAGAAGATTTTGTACCAGGTGGAAAATAAATTTGACTTTGGATAGATAGCAGGGTTAATGATTTACTAAATGTTTCTGTCATTTAGTTGATGTGTCCTGATTAATCAGAATTGATTGATAATACTCTCTGAGGAATATGGCTTTAGGGGAGGAATATAAATACCTGAACACCTGACTTGCTACCATTCTTTTTACCAGATCTGGTAATATATTTCCACATATTACCAGATATATATTTGTGGCAATAAGTTACCACAAATAAATGTGGTAATATATTTCCACATATTACCACATATGTGGAAATATGTGGTAATTTCCACATATTACCAAGATTTCATCAAATCTTGGTAATATGTGGAAAGAATGCATAGACATTTAAAATTTACTTATTTTATTCAAGCTCACTAGCAGTAAATATCTCCACCCTTGGACTCTGTCCATGACATGCAATTTCCTGTTTCAAACACCGTCTTTATGTTGTTCCTTGTTTCCATTTTTTCATCTTAATGTACAAAATTTTGAAGTTCTAACTGATCTAAGGAACTTTACATCAGTCTTTGTGAATTAATGACCCATTAATAACCCTACTTGATTAACTGTGCATTAATCAGTCAGCCTTAAGAATAAATCAAATACAACAGAACTTACTTTGAGATGTGGCATTGGACGCCTGAAACAGAACCAGAAGTAAGCAGATGAAGAATTTGCCCACAGAAAGGTGTGGGTCAATACAGTCCATTTTTCTGTCTCTGTCCGCCTTGTATGAGCTGATCTTTGTGTGTCTCGTAGCTCCGCTTATCTGTGGGCTGTTTGTGCAGCTGCAGATGGACTTTTGCCCATCATAAAAATGAGAATGTTTGTTTGCCAGGAAACCAAGATACAATATCTGCTCCTTTGTCATTTGTTTGGCTGGACTAACAAAAGTAAAATATAACTTGAATTATTGGGTTCTTACATCTTCACACGATCCTTATCAAAATAGCCTCCCCCCTGAATTACATTTTTTTGAGCACAACAGAACAAACAAAATATGAATGTATTAAACAAAAACAAGTATTTACTCTTGAAAAATACATTTCTCAGTGAAGTTACAAAAATCTTCTTTGAAATATGTTTATATGTTTACTATGAGTCTGACATCTACTCCTAATAGAGAAACCAGTCACCTTTCTCGCTCAGTTCCAACATTCTTAGAAAGAGAATTGTGTATTGTGTATGTTAAAATAATTAACATAGATTAAAATAATTATGTCAGTTTCACTTCAGGTTTGGGCAGTTAGAGTTAATGAGTTGGGTTGGATCAGATTGGACATGATGTTAACGGCAGTCAGCAACCTTTAAAATCCAATGAACCAGATATGCCCTCAATCCAGATAAGTAAAACAGATTTAGATCCACAAATATTACCTGACCTTTTGAAAAAAAAGACATCTTATAATTTTTCATAAATATCTGCTACAGGAAATCTATTGTAATTTTTAAAGAGAAAATATTTTATTACCAATTTTAGGTTTTAACATAAAGAAAACATTTTTTCTTTACAGATGATGGCTACATTTTCTCACACCCAAATTTATTTGCATATAGTTTCCAGCCTAGTAACAAAAAATAGATCTAAAGATGACTGGTACTTTATGTCATTGTGTTGTGGAAGTCACATAATAACGCCATGAAAAAACTGAAAAAATAGCTAAAATCTGGATTTGTTATTTATCATGTATTTGCAAAACTTCAGTTGTTTCTTTAACATTATGAGTCAAAATTTTATGAACGATTGTGGAAGGACCAAGCAGTCTGTTTTGGCTCCTGAGTGGATGGGCTCTACTCAGGACGTTACTTATTCGCTACTTATGCCTCAGAATGTAGCCCATTTGTATCCACAAAATTCACAAGAATATATCATGTAAGGAGTTATAGTTTCAAAATTCCTCTCTCCCCTTGACAATGAATGACTAGAGTTATGTACATAAAAATCTTCTAGACCTACAGTTTCTTTTGCCATCAGCTCTCAAGAAGGAGGTTCTGACTCTCTTACTGGCCTGGAATGTTTACTGACATTACACAGTTTCCTAAAGAGTGTCGGCATTGCCAAGTTGCTAAAAATGTAACATCAGAGTTTAGAAGTTTTATGAGTCATCTTTGGGGATTATTGCCAAAAGAGATTGTTGGAACCATTGTGGAATGGGATGGAAAATGTTCCTATAATTGCTGACATATTTAGTGAATGTATGCCACCTACCCATCATTCCCCAGGTTTTGCTGACTGAGTTGGTTCTTCAGGTCTGGTGTGTTAAGCTCCATTCATGGGCTTTGTTCATTCAATAGCTCTCCCACTTGTAAGGGGTGGAAAGGCCATGTACTTATTTTTGGAGCATGTGGTTTGAGTTGCGCTGCAGGAAATGCAGTTCAACTCAACAGTTGAAATGGATTATATTGAGCAGTTGCATGTAACTCTTCATAACCAGCTGCACATTTTACCAATGTCTCAGAAGTGGGATTGGGATACCTTAACACAAGTGCCTTAACACAAAGGCACTTGTGTTAAGGTAGCCCGTAACACAAGTGCCTTTGTGTTACGGGCTACCTTTCAACAAAGTTTCTATTTTAGTTTCTACTCTTTGTTTCTATCCTGTTTGGCTGTGAACCTCAGCTGCCTGTAGACTTTTTGTTGGCTTGCATTAAGGACCCTATGACAGATGAGGTTGAGAACCTGTTGGTCAAGTACCAGGATTAAATAATTGTGGCTTTTCATTGTGCTCAGGAGCGCTCACTGGTGGGGTGGCTGCAGGGCATAGAAAGGAGAGTTATGATCAGGCTATAAAGGAGTTTTACCTTCATGATCACAGTGTTAGAAGTCATCATAAAATCAAGTCACTCTTGAACCCAGTTGTCTACTAGGTTCTGAGAACCCCTACTGGTGGAGAACCAGCTTACACTTTTGCCATCTTTGGTGATTTACAGATAAATCAGTTCAGTTTTGTTGGGTTGAGCCAGAGACCATCTGAAACTCATCTTACAGCAGTCCATGCATCCACCTTGCAGAGAGATTATCAAATCCTGGTCAGCCACTTTTGTGTCTCACTAGCCCTTAAGGGACTGGACAGAGCGCAGCACTGATTGATAAGTGGAGCAGACTGCTTTATGTTTAGACAGGTAACTGCTTCTTCTGCTTCTGTTCCTCTTGTCAGTTGTCAGTTTATGTGTCTGGTGTTGTCATGGAATTTTCTCATCTGAAACTGTATGTGCCGATTGTCTTTTAACCACAATGCATCTCTGAATACCGCAGGTGCTGCTGCTGTACTGAAATGAATGATTTTTTAATTTTAAATACCTGTTGTGTTTTTCTGCAGTATTGTTACTTCAACTTAATGGTTTTCTATCTTCTGTGGGTTTTTTCTTATTTGATGAAGTGGGTGTGTTATTGTTCCAATCAACTGAGGTTACATGGTGGCTGCCAGGCACGTGCAGAGGGGGGTGCTGGGGGTGCTTGAGCACCTGCCCTTTTTGCTCCTTGCCCCCAAGTGCCCTTTTGGTCAAATTATTATTTTTTATTTTGTTTCATTTTTTTGCTATTATTATTTCCTAAGCCCTCTTCTGACACATAAAAACATGTAATAAATTAAAATTATTTGCTTTTTTGTTTGTTTGTTTTGTACAACATAATAAGCCGGTCACCTTGTTACCTTTGACCTTTTGCCCGTGACGCATGACGCAGTTGCCTCTCGCGCAGTGAGATAAGGCAGCTAACTGGAGCTCATTGTAGCGAACGTTCCAGATTACAGAACAGTTTTTGGTGAATAAAGTGGAGTAGACTTGGTACTTGTCAGATAACGGAAAACGTTGAAGTATCGTTTCTGCTTCAGCACAGAGTAGCGGTTTAAGCAGAGAGGTAATGAAATACAACAGACACTGACAGGCCTCTGCGTCCGCCTTTCTCTGAAGAACGACTGAGTGGGAGGAGACAGCCAGATGAGGAAAAACTGTTCCTAACTATCGATTCGGTATTTTCATCATACAGACATTAGGCTGTTGTTGTTGTTCTATTAGCTAGCTGCTAGCTAACGACTTTGGTAGCAAAGCTAGATAACAAAAAAGCTTCTTCCCTGTGTACGAGGCACATCGCCCGTCCAAAACTTATCTCCATAATGGATATATGTCAGATCTTCTAATTTCCTTTGCTGCATAATGTACATCGCATTTATTCTAGCTTTAGGTAAACATAGCACTTAAATAAAAGTCCAACAAGGATATTCATTTAGAATTAAAAATAACACACCCTGAATTACCATGATATATAATGTGTGTCATTAATGAAGGGGAAAAACCTCAACCCAGGCTTTTTAGGGTCTGGTTCGCAGAGTATGAAGTTAAATTTGTTTCCCAATTATTCAATGGAAAAAAGAAGAAAAAAAAAAAAAACTAACCTCAGTTAAGTAAAATATAATTGTAATCAAAACTTTTGGAATTGTAATGATTCCTTTAAAAAAAGTTGTTTAAAAGACTTTTTTTTTTTTATTAAATAACTAATTTTTACCAAACACAAACTTTTATTTGCACACATCAGAAGTCTTTTGTTGTGATTTTAGGTCCTGCCCACGGTATCATGTGAGAATCACAAGCAAAACTTTGAGTCACAAACAAAAACTTAGTTCAATCTGGACAGACTCAGACGAGAACAAGAAACAATTAAAAGATTTAATGACAGCAATGAATAACAGTTCTTTGGCGCTCGGGCCCCGGCAGCTGATTTGAGCTGAGATTTGATGTGAACTCGATGAACATCCCGATAACTGATTAGGGATGCTCTCCCCCGGGGCCCGACACTGGTGGTGGTGGTCAGGAAGGGTTCCATCCTGGAGAACCGAAGGATGAGGGTGGAGATGGGGAGGTGGTGGGTTGAACGCAGCTGGGAAGCGTCTGACGGTTTGGGTGTGGATCCTCTTATGAAGAGCCTGATTGCTGATTGAACGTGCAGGGTGAGGTCCAGGCTGAGGACGGGGATGAGCATGACGTCAATGGGTGAACGGAGGGGGCGGAGTCTTCCAGCTTGAACCTCTGCTAAAGCTCCATTTCAATCTGGACAGACTCAGACGAGAACAAGAAACAATTAAAAGATTTAATGACAGCAATGAATAACAGTTCTTTGGCGCTCGGGCCCCGGCAGCTGATTTGAGCTGAGATTTGATGTGAACTCGATGAACATCCCGATAACTGATTAGGGATGCTCTCCCCCCAAAAAAGGGGCCGAGGCCGGGGCCGAGGCCCGAGGAAAGGTGAGACCTAAAACTCGTGTGCTGACTTGAGAATGCAGGGAGAAAAGTACAATACGGTTGTAGACTAACGGATTGCAGAAGACCAGAAGGAGAGAAGCTGGCAGGAGTAATCCAATTTGATAGAGGGGTTTTCATGAGATCATGATGCACAGCTGAAGAATGAAGGCCTGCTCAGAGAAGGGGCCGAAATAATACGAGGCGTGAGAGTGAAGATAGTTGAAGGTGTGGAGCCAGGCTGGGGATAGGATCAGCTAGATGACATCAACTGGAGAATGATGGGGGATAGGTGCCCACTGTAAGGGAGCCAACACTGAAAAGTATGAGGGAAAAGAAAACTAACTGAGACATGGGCCAACATTGAGAGAAAGGCTGGGACATGGGCCAGCAGCAGGGGCAGAGAACGCTGGGACATGGGCCAGCAGCAGGGGCAGAGAACGCTGGGACATGGGCCAGCAGCAGGGACAGGAGACGCTGGGACATGGGCCAGCAGCAGGGACAGGAGACGCTGGGACATGGGCCAGCAGCAGGGGCAGGAGAACGCTGGGACATGGGCCAGCAGCAGGGACAGGAGACGCTGGGACATGGGCCAGCAGCAGGGGCAGGAGAACGCTGGGACATGGGCCAGCAGCAGGGGCAGAGAACGCTGGGACATGGGCCAGCAGCAAGGGCAGGAGACGCTGGGACATGGGCCAGCAGCAGGGACAGGAGAACGCTGGGACATGGGCCAGCAGCAGGGGCAGAGAACGCTGGGACATGGGCCAGCAGCAGGGGCAGAGAACGCTGGGACATGGGCCAGCAGCAGGGGCAGAGAACGCTGGGACATGGGCCAGCAGCAGGGGCAGAGAACGCTGGGACATGGGCCAGCAGCAGGGACAGGAGACGCTGGGACATGGGCCAGCAGCAAGGGCAGGAGACGCTGGGACATGGGCCAGCAGCAAGGGCAGGAGACGCTGGGACGTGGGCCAGCAGCAGGGACAGGAGACGCTGGGACGTGGGCCAGCAGCAGGGACAGGAGACGCTGGGACGTGGGCCAGCAGCAGGGACAGGAGACGCTGGGACGTGGGCCAGCAGCAGGGACAGGAGACGCTGGGACGTGGGCCAGCAGCAGGGGCAGGAGACGCTGGGACGTGGGCCAGCAGCAGGGACAGGAGACGCTGGGACATGGGCCAGCAGCAGGGACAGGAGACGCTGGGACATGGGCCAGCAGCAGGGACAGGAGACGCTGGGACATGGGCCAGCAGCAGGGACAGGAGACGCTGGGACATGGGCCAGCAGCAGGGACAGGAGACGCTGGGACATGGGCCAGCAGCAGGGACAGGAGACGCTGGGACATGGGCCAGCAGCAGGGGCAGGAGACGCTGGGACGTGGGCCAGCAGCAGGGACAGAAGACGCTGGGACATGGGCCAGCAGCAGGGACAGAGGAAAAGCCAAAAAACAGAAAAAGAGTTAGCAATGGAGAGAGAAGGAAAAGTCAAGAGGGGAAGTAATCAGTGAGATGATAAAGAGACTCAAGACTTAGAATGCGGTAGATGGAGTGTGCTTGTGATGCGACATGTAGGTGGGAGCATGGAGGCGTGAGAAGGAAAATGGTACAAATCACTGGATAAGAATGCTTGCTTAGGCAAGAAAAGACCAACCACCACCAGCGAAATGTGCAGTGCTCACCTAGGCACTGAGGGAGCCCTCGCTAATAAATTACAGAGCGAGACCTGAGATTAAACATGAAATGAGCGATGCCGTCTAACGGCTGAACTGAACTGGGCAGAGGTGGAGACAGCTCATCAACAACAGTCAAAATGATCATGGGTGAAAAACAGATAAGATTAAAGTCGGTTGATGACATGAAACGGACTGGTGAAGGTTCAGCTTTATAGTAACCAACGACTGATGAGAGCGACAATTAGGGATTGCTTGCGGAGTTAGCCCCTCAGGAAACGGGTTATGGCTGTGGAACAATTTCGTAAAAAGCTGGAAACTCGAGCTGCTGAAATGAAGGTGAAGCTGAACCAACTACATAGGAGATCCCCCCCCAAAAAAAGGGCCATGCCCGACAGACTGAATTTAAAATGAAAAATAGAAAGAAAATACTATCTAAACTCATCAAAAAGCTTTGACGTGTAGAGATGTGCCACTCGAATGAACTTCACGGACCTGGCAATGGGGTTGGGAGTTTAGACTAGAATGGCTGAGAGCTTTAGGATACCTGCAAGAGCTGGTTGCCGTAGTGACAGACCCACAAGAATGACTGGTAAGAGTCTAAAGGCTATTGGCCCAGAAGTGAGACTGGAAAGAGCACATTTGAGTATGGGAGCGGGGTAAGTGAGAGAACCGACTACATAGCCTGAAAGTGGCAGGATGGCCTGGGAAATAATCTGCCGATTCTGGGAGATCTTGAGATAAAACTGAGAAGCGACCCATGGGACTTGAACAGGACACATCAGAATATGGAACAGCTTGGTTGATAGCGGCGAAGCAAGTAGACCAGGAATATCCAGAGTTCAGCTAAGAAAAACCTAAAACTTGAGCTACGAAAAGGATCACCTGCTGGAATAGCGACTGCCAGACCATTTAAATCCTCTGGATTGTTCTGAACTGAGCTACCGGAATGAAATATGAATCGTCAACCACTATACATTGCGCATGTGGAAAATGCCTATAAATCGAATGCTTTAAAAAAAAAACACCACGTCTTGCATCGAGACTAAACCAGTTCTATTTAAGGTTGCTTTGATAAGTAGTGAATGGACACGAGCAAAATTTTTTTTTTTTTTTTTTTTTTTTTAGAAAATGATTGGACAATGCCCTCGTCAACAAGAATTTAAGGCTGATTAATAATTAGCAGAAGCGCTGGACAGACTCAACCGAACTGAAGAGGAATTATTAGTTGACTTCATGTTACGTTAGCAAGCCACTCTACTACACGTATTGCATCGCAACAGGGTAAAAGTCCACAATTAGGTGAATGACAATTTATGCCTCATGCCGCAGTATGAGAAGGCCAGCCGAGACGCGAACCCCTGCTCCAGACAAGATTAGCTGATTGAATTGACTGTTTAGGTCATGATAAGGAGTAAATTTAAAATATGCCAATCTTAAAAACTTGCCATGTCCTTATTGGAAAGCCTAATTATAGTTCTCAGATTAATAACTTATTCTGTCCTGTTAACCTTTATGTTACCTGTAGATAAAGTAGATTGTTTGCAGAGATCTTTTGAACTGCTCTTTGTGTGGGAAATCATCAGGAGAAGTTCCAGCTTTCACACTGATCTGTGAAAAGCCTTGAAACAGCAGGAGTCCAGGCCAGTAGAGGAGAAGCTCTGCTTCCACTTGTTTAGATAAAGGTGACAGTTTGAGCTTGATCACTCGGTCGGTTAAATTACGCAAAGTATTGGCGTTATACTAACGGCTCCTACGCCGTTGGCGACTGGTGTGAACGTCTCCGGGCTTAAGTTGCGTTTGAAATAGATGATATGTTAACAGCGCATAAAAACTGTTTTAATTGCAGAACAAGGTTGCAGAGAACGCGATAAGGGAGATGGAGGAAACTCCGGTACCAAATCGATGCAGGAATATAAAAGAGTTGGCCATGTAGGTAAAATACGGGGCTTGCAGAACAGCTGGGACACAACTGAAGTGTCCGCCCGTGCTGCCGGGCCTGGGTAGCATAAATTATAATACAGCTCAAACAACAAAGAATACTGCGCTGACTAGCGACGAATAACTAATGTGAAGCAGATAGATAACTGCGGTGACCAAACGACCAGTTAAAGATGGGCTGCACTGCTCGCAGTTGAGTGCACATGCATCTGCTATTCATACGATAGACATCCCTCCAAGGCTGACTGGATTCTGACATACGCCTTGCAGCTCTTACGCAACAACTGGTCACCTGCTGAACCAATGTTATGTTTAAAGGCGCCTCGGAGAAACAGGTGACGATGGTTTAACTAAGTCAATGTTCGGATAAAAGTCCTTGAACATTAGAACCTGAGTGGCGCATGTATATACGGCCAAAGTGTTCGGGAGGGGATAAACTAATGAAAAGTGTCTGCGTTACGAAGTATTGCGAGACTCGAATGAGACATGAGAATGCTACGTCTTACCCTGGTAGCCTGAAACAGGCGTAGTGAGGGAAAACCAGAGAGGTGTTGCTGAGCGGGCTGACAGCGACCATGCAGGAGAGGGAAATAGTAGGCATGCTGATCCTTAGCGTGGCACTGGTGTGAAGGCGCTGAGGTGAAGACGACGGTGCGGGTTGAAAACAGTGGGATCACGTGTTTGAAATCATCGAGGAATCTCTTGCATCTGAGGAGCATCCCGACAGCCTGAGACGGGCGTAGAGGGGGAAATCCGGAAAGGTGCTGACCATGACGACATGCGGAAGTGAGAGAAGCTTGGCGGGCGAAGGAAGATGCCTTTTGCTGCTTCCATCAGATCCTCCCTTTTGATTCTGTCGTTTTTCTTTACGTGGCATCTTTAAACAGGCTGTTCCCTCCACGTAGAGCTCCGCAGTTAGCTACCTTGTCTCACGACTGTGCGGGAGGTAATCCGTCGTGCATCACGGGCCAAAGGGGTCAACGTAAACAAGGTGACCGGAGGGCTTATGTTTTTCCGGAGGTGGATCGTGGAGTAAGTGAAATTCTAGACAGGTGAGAGATAGGCGGGAGAAGCTGCTTGAAATGATCGAGGCTGGGGCCGGGAGAAATCTCTTGCATCCGGGGAGCGTCTGAGGGGAAAAAGAAAGGACCAACGCAGGATGCGAAGTCGAAGGACGGGGAATCACGAAGCTGTGGAGGAGCTGAGACGTGCAGATGAACGGATTGAACGCAGCTGGGAAGCGTCTGACGGTTCTTCTTCTTCTATTTGAATTTTAATGGCGGTTGGCAAGAAACTTTAGGTATGCATTACCGCCACCAACTGGTAAGGAGTGTGGACCACATGACAAAAAAAAAAAAAAAAAAAAAAAAAAAAAAAAATAAATAAATAAATATTACTATATCCTATTAAACAACTTACACTGTTTTAAGAAATAAAATAAGGCCTCATATCCTCTACTTCCTGAATCTTTCTGTAATAAATCAACAATATCAAATTTCATTTTCATGCTACTAAGGTTTCTAATTAAGTTATTTCTTTGCATCAAATAATTCCTACAACTGAAAATAACATGTTCCAATGTCTCATCTTCCCCACAGTCACATTTCCCTGTCTGATGTTTCCCTATTAGAAATAATGATCTATTTAGTCCAGTATGTCCGATTCTAAACCGTGAAATAATTATCTCTTCTCTTCTTATTCTTTCTGTTCTTCTCATTTGACCAATATTCTTTTGAATTTTATATAACCACCTTCCTTTCTTTTCTTCATCCCATAACTTTTGCCACCTCTCTCTTGTTTTTTTTTTAATTGTACCCTTTATTTCTGTTATACTAAAACTAACATTAATATCTATCTTCACCCGGTTAGTACTCTCTTTGGCCATTCTGTCTGCCATTTCATTACCCTTAATCCCGTGATGTGCTGGAACCCAAACAAAATTTACTGTTAGCCCCATCATATTGATTCTGTAAAGTGTTTGTTGTATTTCAATTAATATATCTGGTCTACTATCTGATTTATTATTTTGCAAACTAAATAATGAAGAACTAGAATCTGAACAAATAATTGATTTTAATGGTCTTACCTCTTCCACCCACTGAACTGCTAAAAGTAAAGCAAGCATTTCTCCTGTATACACTGAGACTCCATCACTGATCCTTTTTCCTACTTTAATCTGAAACTGTGGTACAATAAATGCTATCCCTACCTTATTAGCTGTATTTTTTGATGCATCTGTGTAGATTTGTACATAGTTACAATATTCATTTAAGTATTCTTGTATTATATTACTATTCATATTGCTAAATTTATCTTTATTGCTCTTTTCTAAGACGGAAAAATCAACCTCAGTATCATGAATTAACCAAGGTGGAACTGCAGATAATGGAACTGCCTGACATATATCTAACTGATTTAAATTAATTTCATTAACTTTAGAGTTTATTATCCATCCAAAGCTCTTTAATTGTTTCTTTGAATTTTCCCAGCCATGTTTAAGTACCTCTAATGTTGGATGATCCTGACTTTGTCCCTGTAAGTTTGACCAATAATTTAAGGATAATTGATCCCTTCTAAGTTTAAGAGGCATTTCTCCCATTTCAACCTGTAATGCTGCTGTTGAAGATGTTTTAAAAGCACCGGTACATAATCTTAATGCCTGATGTTGAATAATATTTAACTTATGGAGGTTTGAATCTGCTGCTGAATTATAACTTATACATCCATAATCCAAGACTGACCTAATTAACCCAGTATAAATTGCTTTTAATGATTTTCTATCAGCTCCCCACTCAGTTCCAACTAAACATCTCATTATATTTAATACTTTCCTACACTTATCTACTATTTTCTTAATATGCACTCCCCATGTCATTCTTTCATCAAACCACATTCCAAGAAATTTAAATTGTTTAACCCTTTCTAAATCCTGTCCATATAATTTTAATTTAATTTTTCCATCAACTCTTTTCCTTGTAAAAAACATAATTTTAGTTTTCTCTACAGAAAGTTTAAAACCCCATTTATACGACCATTTTTCTACAGCTAAAATTGCTCCCTGAAGTTTTTTAACAATAAATTCTAAATTTCTTCCTCTTTTCCACATTGCTCCATCATCAGCAAAAAGTGAAAATCCCATTCCACCCTCTACTTCTTTAAACATATCATTAACTACCACTGAAAACAATAACGGACTTACTATACTACCCTGTGGTGTCCCATTTTCTATATTCATACTCTCAGAATAGTCCTTCCCTATCCTCACTTGTATTTGTCTTCCTTCTAGAAAATTTTTGATCCATCTAAACATATGACCATTTATACCCATTCTTCTCATTTTAATTAATAACCCTTCCCTCCACATCATATCATATGCTCGCTCAATATCAAAAAATATTGCCACAACACTCTCTTTATTCACTTGAGCCTTTCTAATCTCATGTTCTAAACATAAAATTGGATCCATTGTACTTCTCCCTCTTCTGAAACCACTCTGATAAGATGATATAAGTCCCTTCTTTTCCATATAATATATTAATCTTTCATTTATCAATCTCTCCATTATCTTACATAAGTTGGATGTTAACGCTATTGGCCGATAATTTTCTGGTTTGGATTCATCTTTTCCTGGTTTTCGAATTGGAATAATCACTGCTTCCTTCCAACTTTTTGGTAATTCTCCATCCTCCCATATCCTGTTGTACATTTCTAATAAAATATTTTTAGAAGACTCACTTAAATTACTAACCATAACATAACAAATTTGATCTTTTCCTGGAGCTGATAGCTTACATTTTTTGAGTGCCATATTTAATTCATTTATTGTAAAATACATATTCAATGGATCATTTGTATCTTCCATTTGTTGCAATAAATTCTTGTTCTCCAATATTGTCTTTTGCCTTCCTTTTTTCCCCTCTTCACTAATATTTTCAGAACTATGGATTTTAACAAAAGTATTTACTAACATTTTTGCTTTTTCTATATCAGTAACTGCTGTTATTTCTCCATCATTTAGTATTGGATATCCACTTATTCTCTTAATCCCATTCATCCTTTTAATTATTGCCCAGACCTTAGAAATATCTGTCTCCTTCCCTATTGAATTACAAAAACTCCTCCAATAATCTCTTTTTGCATTTTTAATAATCCTTCTTACATTTGCTTGCAATTTCTTGTATTCATTCAGATTCTGAAAATTATGATTTCTTTTTAATACTTTGAATGCTTTATTTCGTTTTTTTATAACTTTAGTACATTCTGATGTCCACCAGGGCACCAACCTTCTGTCTCTTCTCCCGCCTTCCTTCCTTATAGCCTGATCAGCTGCTTCAAGTATGGCATTACTTATAAAAGAATTTAAATCATCAATACTACTATTCATGTCTACTTTTAACATTTTTATTTCACTACTTTTCCTAAATTTTCCCCAGTCCGCAGACCTAAAAGACCACTTCTTTATCCCTTTTATACAATACCTCTCTATATTTAGCTTTACTTCCATCCTAATAGGATAATGGTCACTTCCTATAGTTGTTTTATTTAAAACTTGCCATAAACAAACCCCTGCTAAACAATTTGAAACTAATGTTAAGTCAACTGCTGACTCTGTGTTATCTCTAAAATTAATTCTAGTCCCACTTCCATCATTTAAACAGACCAAATTTTTAACATCCATTATTTCTTCTATTATATCCCCATTTTGATCATTATGATGACTCCACAAAGAGCTATGCCCATTAAAGTCCCCACACCAAATAACTTTACCCTCTAGAAATACCCCAATTTCCTCCATTAAATCTAATGATAGTCTTTTACATGGATTATAAAAGTTGATTATTTTAAATCGTCCATTTACTGTCCAAATTTCAGTAATGATATATTCTAACTCTCTTCCTTTAGCTAATAATCTAAACTGAATTCCTTGTTTAATAAATGTAATACACCCTCCTCCAGATCCCCCCTCTCTGTCTCTTCTAATGCTTTCATATCCTTTTATAACAAAATCAAGATTTGGTTTAAGCCATGTTTCTTGAATACATATAATATCTAAATCATCTTTATACTCTCTAATAAATCCTTTAAATTCCTGTCCATTTGCAATAAGGCTTCTAGCGTTCCATTGTAGGATGATCAGTTTTTATCTTCCTGTCCTTCGACCTTTCCTTCTGCCCCTAACCTCGTATTTATGTGTTCCCAAGATATGTCCTTAATACCAAAAAACCTCTCTGCCCCTTTCACAATTATTTTGATTTTTTCTGTTTTGTGCTTAACTTGATCTGTACAATTAATTACATATGCAATGAACAATAGAATTTTTTCAACTGTTAACCCAGTTTCAGTTCCACTCGGTCTCTGTTCTGTTGTTGGGTTTGGTTGAACTTTCCTTATAACTTCCTTAGGTTTCACTCTTTTAACAGCTTCAGCATAACTTATATTATTAGTAGCTTTGACTTGTTCGATTTCCATTGCTTTCCTTCTGACTTCACATCCTCCATAAGTCACCCTATGTTGCCCTCCACAATTACAACACTTATCCTTCCCATTTTTACATTCATCATAATTATGCTCTCCTCCACACTTTGGACATCTTTGTTTTCCCCTACATGCAGCTGCAATGTGTCCATATCTCTGACATTTATAACACCTGAGAGGAGGAGGGATATATGGCCTTACAGGGAAGCACATACACCCGACTCTTACCCTTTCAGGAAGAACTTGTGTTTGAAACTCCAACATTACTGAGAGACTTTCCACCCTTTCACCTTCCACTGTTCTCATCAATCTTTTGATTTTACTTACTTCACCTCCATTAATACTGTGTCTAAGTTTTTCTAGATCTTCACCAACTGGGATACCTGTGATCACTCCTCTTACCACTTTACCCTCTCCCAAAATCTTTATCTCAGTAATCAGTTTTTTACAAATACTGTGGGCGTTCATCACCTTGTTTTTCTGTTCTTCATTCCTCACTGTGATCAACAGATTCCCATCTCTAAGAGTCTTAGCAAGTGTCAGATCTCCAAACTTCTTTTTTAATTCTCTTGACAGAGCTAACGGACTAAGTTGTATCCCTTCATCCTCCTTCCTAAACTTTATGATCAACTTAGTTTCCTGCCCAACAATCCTCTTGCAACCTGCATTATTTTCATCTGAACTATTTTCTTCTAGACTCCGTTTGCTACTACTTTGTGTCTCCACCAACCTTTCTTCCTTTCTACTTCGTTCTCTTCCTGATCCTCTACTACCACGTACTGGAGTCCAGTCACCAAAATCCATTTCATCGTCTCCCTCATCCTCAACTTGAGTCGCCATAGCAGTCCAGTCACAAACCAGTTTATGCCAACCGCCAAGATCAGCTGTTTCTGTATCAATTCTGCTCTGTCAACTCCGCGATCCACCTTCCCTATAAGGCGCGTCTGACGGTTTGGGTGTGGATCCTCTTATGAAGAGCCTGATTGCTGATTGAACGTGCAGGGTGAGGTCCAGGCTGAGGACGGGGATGAGCATGACGTCAATGGGTGAACGGAGGGGGCGGAGTCTTCCAGCTTGAACCTCTGCTAAAGCTCCATAATAACAAGAAAATATTTCTGACAAGCGCAAATAAGTTTGTTTTGCAAAAAGGAAAGTTAACTTCATGAGTCAAAAATGTTTGATTTAAACATTTTTTTTTTTTAAATTTAAGCAAAACTCAGTAGGCTTTTCTCATGGTGACATGCATTAACAATTCAATTTTTGCTTTTGTTTTTTTTCTGCAGTTCCACGTTAAAGTTTGATGCAGCTCTGCTTTCCTGAATGGACCATCTTCATCTCCACTGCAAGTGTAGCAAACAGGCAGCTCTTTTTATAGATTACAGTACACTAAAAGGTTGCATTGTGCCCTTGTTTATATTTTTAATAGTGTAATTCTGTAAAGACAAAATATGTAAATCAGAGCTAAACCACCAGCTCTGATTTACATATCTTGCTAAATTGCGGGTTTGAATATTGCAATACTTTCCTCTAACAAAATAGACCTGCAGAAAGAAATTACTAATAAAATATCTTACATATACATAGTGTTATGCTCTATATAGAGATGTTTGTTAGCTTTGATTGTATATCTCACAATCTTGTAATTTATCATTGTTTATTAAACTCTGAAAGCTGAGAGGCTTTGTTAATATTCTGTCCTAGAAGGCGGTTAGATGTGCCCTTTTTTTTTTGTTGAGCACCTGCCCCTTTAGTGGTCTCTGCATGGCCCTGGTGGCTGCAGACACTAGTGGAGTTTTTCCTGCAGTGTATTCTCTCTGGAACTGTTTTAGTGTGGTTTAGATCTCACCTAGACACCTTTGCAAAGGCGGTGCCTGTCGGGCTGCGAGGCCTCAGTCAACTATCCTCCCTATTCCCCCCCCTCGTATTGTTGCGTGATGGATGTTTGTAACTGAAACTGCAATTTGGTTGTCTTTGTGACAATGACAATAAAATTCTTCTGATTTCTTCTGACTTCTTAGGTTTTACAAACCTACTGATCTGATGCATGGGATACCTGAAGGCTCTGTTCTCCACCTACTTTGTGGACAGGACTGTCTTACCTGCCCACTAATAGGTCCTTTCAGCTTGGTCTTTGTTTTTCCTTTTTGTTGTAATTATTTTGTAATGCTTCTACCCTCTTTATAAAGCACTTTTTCTCATAAAAAATTTATAGTTTTACTTTGTTACTTAAAATTGCAATTTTAAGTAACAAAGTATTTGTACACCATACTTTTAAAGCAAGTTTTGGCATTAATTATATTTAAAGTTTTTTTTTTTCTTGTCACTTTAGACTTCAATAAATTGATCCTTGTGCCTTATAAGCCTGAATGTAACCCGAGTGAAATGCTGAGCTCTATTTTCTAATTCAGTATTGCCCTCCAAAATCTCGCGATAGTTTGATTATATAACTGCAATTCTCGCGAGATTTACTAAGCAGCCAATCACTGCTGAGTGTCTGAGTCACATGTACCACCGTAGCTCATTTGCTGGGTATATTAGCTGGAGCGAAAAGCATGGAGGATTAGAACGAGTTTGGGAGAGCAGAGCTGCAGGTCGGTTAAGCGTAACATTCTGTTTTTCTTTAATCTTGCATGATGCTGATAGAATTGTACCAACTTTAGGATTCTCCGACCGTGAGCTGAGGGATAAGGGAAACAAAACCGATTGTATGCCTTATGAACTGCGGAATTGGTGAGTCATTTTACGAAGACTTAGCGTTGTCAATCTGGATGTCCTATTGCGACTCTGAACAAACAAATTGGAGAACAAAGAGATGCCTTAAATATTTGTTAAATTAATTGTCTAACTTGGTGTTTTTCATTGTTTGACTTTGTATTGAGCATATTTATTGACTTTTTATGAATAAGATTTATCTAGAAAAATTTGTACTTGGAAATGCATTGATTAGGATTATTCTTAGTGCAATGAGTGCCGATATTTTTTGTGTGCACACTGGAATGTTTTGATTATACATGTATATATATTTGAGACTGGTCCTGCTTTATTGTACAGGCCAGGATTCGATGGCGAGCTGAAGAAACGGGTTTAAGAGCCTAGAGGGATTTTACCTGTGGTGTTGAAAGGTTGGGTTTCCCTACCAGGCTGGTGGAACACCTCCTGCAGCCCATGAACAAACCCGTTCCCACTTTGATCTGACTTTTGTCAGCATATGAACTGAGCCCCATGAACAAAACTGTTCCTACTTTGATCTGACTTTTTGTCAGCATATGAACTACAGCAAGCGCTTTAATCAACTCATCTGATCCCGTTGAACCACCTTGGTTCAGGGAGGTGTATGAACTGAATAGTGTGGCTTGCTACTGGAATTATGGAACCGATTTCCTCTTGATTTGTTAATTTAATTTGTTTTCTTTGTGTATTTTCCTTATTTTAATATGGCCATTTAAATGTTTCTTTTCTTTTTTTATTGTAATGTAAATAATTAATCACTGTGAATACAAGGCACTCGCATCTGCAACTTCTAGTCTGTCTACTCCTTCCTGAGCCGTATCTAGACTTCTGAAAACTAGCCTATTGACTTTGTTGGTCACAATCTATTTTTAATTATCCAGAAATATAGTATACTGGTTACACAGATATGCTACATGAAGCACAAAACAAAATATTTCAAGTGAATCAGTGAGTGAATCATCTTACAAAATGATCTTTAGACACATTTTAATAGCAAACATATTTGTTTCTACATGAAGTACAACAGTAGCAGATTTCTATAGCACTTTAATAAACATGTTTGTCCATGTAAAAAGCTTAAATCTCTCTGGCTCTGCCTAGTGCCCTCTACAGGTCAGTTGGCCAGTTGTTGTAAACAGAAGGACACATGTACTGTTTGAGCAGCAGGTTCACTTTTTCCACATCTCCTCCAACACCACTGTGAAAAAAAATAGAATTGTGAGTTAGGTTTGTTTTGTAAAATAGCTCTGAACCATCTCATTATTTTCTGAAGCTTTTAATTTGAAACTTGAGTAGGGAACATTGAATGTAACAGAAACTGTGACGATAATCAGTGGGGCAAAGTCAGCTGACATTTATAAGTTTTATCTTCTTCTTATCTGTCTAACTTTTGATAATGGTGCAGATGACTTTACTGTATCTAGAATTGGCGATTGTCAAAGTCACTTCCTTAAGTTGTTGACCTGTTCATACCAGGCAGTCTGTTTTATTAGGTTTTATTCTGTGTGTTCAGTAGAGTTGTACCTACAATTATCCAGGCCTCATTAAAGGTAGGTTTATTGGCAAAATCCCAAACTGTGTTGTGTAATTTGTAATAAGCAAATTACACCGCAGTACATGTTAAATGAAATAAATGGTACATGGCCTGTATTTGTTTAGCACTTTATCAAGGCTGCTTCTGCCAGCCTGATGGTGGTCAGCGACCTCCTGGACCTCTGACCACCACCAGCTGATAAGGTGGGTGAATTGTCTTGCCCAGGGACACAAAGACTGAGATGGAGCAGAGGTTCAAACCGGCAACCCACAGGATGAATTCCTGTCGTTGTCGTCTACAATCGTCTTATCTTACCTACAGTCTTGCAGAAAATGTATCCTTCTTTCAGACTGCAGTCTCAAAGTGATTAACCTAAGAACTCACATCTGCGAATCAGGTGATGTTATGATTCTGGCCCCTCTGCCTGCTCATATCATCTGTTGCACCTGTTCACCTGCCTTCAACTCTCCTGCTTTTTGGGATCTGTAGTGTGAGTAGTCTTCAGGTCCCCTCTCTAAACCTTAAAGGTTTCCTTGCCTGCCTGATCTTGATCATGTTCTTGTCTCCTGGATTTGGCCTGCCCTGTTCTGCCCTTATCAGATACCTCACCAGCTGGGTCCCCATGACCACCAATCCACATCTAGCCCACGGATTTGTCCGCCTGATTCTTTCTGCTTGTGTATGACACCTGCCTGTCCGACTATCCTGTCTGTTGCCAAAGTTTTCCTGCTCCATCTTATCAAAGCTACCTTCCTTAGTCAATCAAACAACTGTTTTGTTTCAATCAATTAGAAACAAAACAATCCTTTTGTTTCTAAGGAACTGAATCAGGAGTTGCACATCCAGCTGGATCCTCACAGAAACTCACTGAGTTTTCTGCTGTTCCCTGAATCTTCAGCAGCCACTGACCCATTTGTCCACCAGAAAACAGAAACTTTTCAACTTTTCAAATTATCTGCTCTGTGTCTGGTTGAAACTTCAGGTTCCCTCTCTCAAACCTCACAAGTTTCAGGGAGAGCTTCCTAGGTTGCGTTAGGTGTTCTTGAGATGGAACCCTACAGATTCCCTGGAGCCTCATGGACCAAAGGTGCCTACACACTAAAACTCTGTTTTCTCTTTTCCACACTAGTCAGGATGTAACAATGAAATAATCAAGGAAATATGTATATGCAGTTTCCTTTCAGCATTTTTCCAGGTTCTGATAGCAAATCCACAGAAATCTCCATGGGCCCCTGGCCTGTTGATGGGGAGATTTCATTGGGATTTTGAAATATGGCTAAGTCAAAAGAATTTACCAAAAAGTCCAGAAAATATATATCGGTTGGTGGGAGAAAACATCCATCTATCCATCCATTTTCTTACACCCTAGTCCCTTAGTGGGGTCGGGAGGGTTGCTGGTGCCTATCTCCAGCTAACGTTCCGGGTGAGAGGCGGGGTACACCCTGGACAGGTCGCCAGTGCAGGTGGGAGAAAACAATGAACAAGAAAAGGCTATGCCACCTGGTGGCAGAAAGAGGGAGCTTGTAAAAGTCTACTGTCATCCGGTGAATCCAAAGTAAGTCGCATTCTATACACTGAAAGACTTCATATCTGCGCAACTTACCCAAAAGACAATCAGCTCCAATTTGCTAAAGTCTATATAGATAAATCCAAGGTTTAGGGATTCATAACGGTAACATTTGGATCAGTGAGAAAAAAAGATGAGGCGTACACTAAACAGAACTCCATGATTACAGGGAAGCAAAGGTGTGTCTCTCTGATTCTATAGGGCTGCTTTGTTTGCTTGCTGTGGCCTTGCAAACTGACAGCCTGTCTAAGGCCAGATGGATTCAATCGAGTATCAGGAAACCCTGGAAGAAAAGGTCCTGCTGTTTGTGAGGAAGGTGAAGCTTGAACAACATTGGTTCTTCCAGCAGAACAAATATCCTTTGCAAACCCTTCCAAAGCAAGGTATAAGAAAACCTTCAAGATATTAGAATAAGTGAATGAACTAACATAAAAAGGGGTTGCTATCAGAACTACCTGACTTAAAGTCAACTTAAAATATCTGGTGAAGATTTGAAACTCATTAATCTAAAAACCATATATTATGGTTGCAGCAGTTCACAAGCAGGAAAATGGTCCTCTACTAAGTGCCAAAAATGCTTGTCATAAAGGGGTTGAATCATTTTGAGACTGCTTTAGTTTCTAAAAATAGAATTTTGTGTTGAATCCACTTTTGCTGAGCTATTTCAATCGTTCTTGTTTGATTAGTTTTATTGCCACTAATTTGAATATTTTGTCTATACCTAATTTCCTGTGGTGGTTGAAAAATTGCAGGTGCAACTGTTGTGTTAGTTTGCATATTGCATTTCACCTTTTCTTGACTCCTTGCATGCGGCGCAAGAAGGCACAGATGGTTGTGTGTTTAGCTTTAGACCGCAAGAACTCTGCATATCTGTTGGAGAACTCAATATCTCCCAGCTGCCTCCTGCGATTCAAGCCTGCAGACAGCTGCCTGGAACATAAACACATACAGAGATGAGTAAAGTCACCAAACTGTGCTGAAGTAAGAGTAAGAAAAGCAAAGAAAAAATAGAGAAAAGGCTGCTGAAAAGTACTTATCTGATTAATAAAACATGTAATCAAAGATTCTTTTGAAGTTATGTACAAATCCTGCTATTTTAAAAACTAAAATAAAAACATTAATATAGCATAAGTTTGATATGTCAAGAGGAATAAAAGGATTTCTTTTTCATAAAATAAATCTTTTGAATCCGGTACTTATATAATTGCATATAGAACCTGAAATGGCACAGCATGCTCAGTGGATAGAAACAGAATGATGAAGCCTGTGTAGAACCAAGAAGTCTCATTTTAAAGTGAACTGTCTGTGTCTTGCGCATCTTTAGTTAGAACATGTTAGTTCAGGGAAGCAACTAGAGATGTAAGATGTAAGAGTAATGATAATTCAAAATGATATTACTCAAAAAAAAAGCATGGTGCAGTAAAGCTGCTCCTAGAAGTAAATGTAATTGAGTAAATGTAACTAGTTACTTTTTGTCTCTGTTGGCATGTTACAGTGGCCATTTCAGTCCAGTGTATCTGAGGACAGATCAAACTTATCTTATCAAAGCAAGATAAGATTATGATTATGTGTAGAAGTAAATACATAAACTACAAATGTACATTATCTGAAGGCAAAGCATACATTTCTGAGATCTTTTAAAATTAAATAAACTTTTAAAATATTTTTTATTCTTCTATTTTTGTTGTTCTGCTCATGGTGGCAGAATGGTGAAGTAGTTTTTTTTACAATAGTTCTTATTTCTTCTTTTTTTTGGTTCATAATTATTTTTATTTATATATCGCATGTTTGGACAATTGTTATCATGCATAACTGTAACAAGGTACAACCAGAAGCAGATAATTAACATCTCCAAGCTCAAATATTATCTGCAGTGTTACTCCAGATCCCAGTGGAGTTCAAAATCAGGTTTCCTGGATGCAGTGCAGGACCAAAGAGCAGAGAGAGAACTACGACATTCAACCTCTTTTCCATCATTCATAAGAGGAAAGGACATTATCCTTGACTCCAACATCTGTCTGCCCAGATGTCTAACCATACAGCCAGACACAGACTTATAAAGGCGAAAGCAACTGAGATGGATTTGCAACTAATAGTGCCAACCAGGAAACACTGCTGTGGAATATCGTCTTAGCCACTCAGAAACTGAGTTGCTAAGAGTGTCATGACAACCATGAGACTGTCATACAGTAGCAGTCTTCAGTCAGAGGCGTCTTCAAATTAGTTGCAAGACTAACTGCTACCGGAGATCCTTCCTGCCCACATCGTCACCATCCACAACAACTCTTTGAAGATACTTGGAGGATATGAGTTATGACATTTAATTTTCCTTTGGGATGAATAAATATTTTTGAATGGACCTGAATATTTTATTTTATTTGCAACAACACATTCTAGCTTTTAGAACATGTCAAACGCCCTTGGTCCTGCGCATAACAGCCTGTGACTTCTGAGGAGCACTCACCTGAGTCTGGCCTCAAGCAGAGTTTCTACTGAGGTTCCTGGAAGAGACCATGGTGTACTCAGCTGACCCACTTCAGTCAGGAAGTCCTCTACCTCTTCCTCATCCCTGCAAGTAGAATACACCTTTCAACCAATACACTCAGGAAACCTGTTTTTTCAGTCCAGATATGCACTCTTAATTCAGTTAGGTTTAATTAAGAATGTACTTATACTCTTAAGTTGACTCCTTTGTATCCTGCTGATGTAATGGTACCTGACAGGAAGTGATGCAGTGAGAGTGAGGTAGAGGAAAGCCAGCAGCAGGAAAGCCTGAGTGACGCTGACAGATGGCATCATGACGAGGATTAATACAATGATTTCCTGAGGAGACATGTTGACTTATCAAACCCTTTGATAAATACAATAACTAGTTACACCTCGCATAGAGTTAACAGGTTATCTGACAGGGCTGAAAAGATATGCACCAGGTTACAAAGACATGACACTCAGCAAACTGAAGTAAAACCTCGTCTCCCGTGATTCTGAATTAGCCAATTTAGGACATCAGAATTGCTCTAAAAAGAACTAATTTCTAGTTCTGAAATTCCCCTTTAAATCTTTTAAACTTGTGTCTGTATTGGCAAGGTTTTAGTTAAAAATGTCATTGTGTTACTCTGCACCAAACCATTAGACTACTGACTGGTTTGTTCTGAAGAACAAGTTGCTTTGGAACCTTTTAACAATAGCAGTCTCCACTGACGGGAGGTCTGCTTCTTCAAAATTGATCCATTATTCAATAAACACATATTATCTAAACTTTAAATTAAATTCTAAATTTTAAATTTTAATTCTAATAAATTATTGAAAAAAAATGAAATACATAATTATCAAAGATATTTGAGTCTATCTGTTAATTTTATTTATTTATTATCTAGCATATCTAAAATTCCTCGATAAAGAAATCATTATTTGGTAGTTAAATACTGCAGCTCATTTTACGCTTCATACTTCAATGTGCCACAGAGGGTGAAACAAATTTTGTTTTATCAAGTTTCTGCATTAATTAATCAAAATCACATTTTGCATAGAATCACACTAACACATTTTTAAGCTGTTAAAATTTGGAATTTCTGACTTCAGAAACAATAAGTTAGTATTCAAACGTTAAATATAAGTGGAAGGAAAGAATTGACTGGAGAATTAAAGTATACAAGTAAAAAATATAGAATAAAGCATTTTTTAACAACCTCACAGGTTGGGTTTTTTAATTGTTTTTTAAAGCACAAAAATACCAAAATGTTTCTCATTGTTTCCCCATGTCTTATTTTAATAGCATATAAATGAAAACAGCTGGAATATTTGTAAAAATGTATTATTCCTTAGATTTAGACTTCTTGCTCCTTACAAAATATTAACTAAGGCAGCTGTGACACTAATAGAAATGTGATTTTAATAGAAAATGCCACAATGATATTGTTCCAAAATGTTGGCTGGTTATCTTGCTGAAATTGGTTCTGCATGCAGACTTTGGGCTAATGCTTGCACTGAAACATTACCTTCTTTTTGGAAAAACAACTCAGGTGAAAGTAACATTTTACATATTTCCTGTTGCAATATTCAAACTTTTATTTAGTAAATCCTTTGGGTAACATAAGCAGCCCAATAATATAAAATATGTATGTAATAAAAGAAATCAAACTCACCTGGATCCGTTCTGCTTCAAAACCCGGATGAGACGTGTACACTGCCAGTCTGGGCCCGTCGTGCCTTTTATACCACATCAGGAATCGACCTTCTGCCAGACCTCACTCGCACTTTACCGTTGTGATTGTTTACCGTGTCAACACTTTGAGGTTGAGGTCAAAATATCCAGCTGCGTTGCTTTGTTGACTTCCTGAAATCTTAATGAAATTACTGGCTCTTACTTCCCTAATGAGGTATAATCACCTTTAGAGAGATGGGTGCTGTTTGCTCACATGAAATCACCCACACGTCAGAACACACTATTGATCCAATAACACTCATTTATGTTCTTTTATTGCCATGGTTTGAACTATTTACCTAGTCACATCTCTGCTGGTGCTCATTTGGAGGTTAGAAGATTATTTGAAGGTTTTTGCTTTTTGTTGGATTTTTAAAATTATGAGTAAAAAAGCAATTACTCATAATTAGTCAAGGACAATTTTTTTTTCGGTTTTTGGTGTTTGGTTTTTATCCAGATTGTGGAAATTATATTGTGAAGTCAGATTGGGGCTGCCCAGTGCTCTTGGTATCTATAATCAATTTTCAAGATCAAGCATCTTCATCATATCAGGACTGTGTAACTACTTCAGTCATACTAATTTGGTATCATTTGTATTCATGAACCTTACTGGATTCAATTAACCTTAATTGAAGTCATGCAACCCAAAAGTCTGAACTCTCATACAACAGCAGTTATCAAACCGCGGGTTAAAAAAAAGAACAATCTGGACAATTACAGGCCAATCTCCAACATTCCAGTAAAAAGTTGCACTTCAACAGTTAAATTATAATAACCAATAATAATAATAATCAAGGCAAACTCCTGCCGCCGTCGCCCCCAAATAGTTTCTTAACAATGACAAACTGCTTTGACATCTTTCAGTCCATTTTCCATGTTCACCACAGTACTAAGACCAAGACTGCCCTTGTCAAAGTGTTCAATGACAACCACATAAAAACCACAGTCTGACTTGACTAAAGAACAGGGACTTTGTGTCGATAGGTAACGTCTTATTGGAGCAGACAGAAGTCACATGCGGGGTACCATAAGGTTTAATCCTGGGGCCCTTTTATTTAATATCTATTTAATCTGCTAGCTCAAATCATAACAAATAAGATTAGTTACAATAACTACATATATAATACACAGATCTACAATATGTCACTAAGTGACTCAGAAACCATCCAAGCACTGAACACACATTTTATTTATAAGCACTTATAAAACATTTATAGCAAGAGAAATTTCCCATATTATAAAAGAAACAATCTGCAAAGGAACAAGTACTATTTTATCAATTTTAAGGACTTATTGACTTAAAACAAGCTCCTATATCTGGCTGAAAAGTTACTTACCAGTTAGTTTTGTTTTATTCAAAGTCTACTAAGATATTTTCACTAGAAACTAGACCAAAAATACTTGGTAAGATTGTGTTTTTGCCCCACTGTTTTAATCATGTAAAGCATTTTGTTGAAATGTGCTAAAAAAATAGATTTTATTTCATCACCTGAGATCTTTAAAATGCTAGCCTGCAATGTACTGATAGTATTAAAATCTCCACAACAATCAGTGCCTACATTTGATCTAAATAGGGTTTTCTACGTAGATTATAAAAGTTTCATTACAATATTGTCAAGTAACTAAATTTCTACAACTTTCAAACTTGTTATTTTCCTTTCATAATAACCTATGTTGTATTCCATCCATCCATCCATCCATCCATCCATCCATCCATCCATCCATCCATCCATCCATCCATCCATCCATCCATCCATCTTTTTCTGTTTATCCACAGTCGAGTCGCAGGGGTAAAAACCTAAGTAAGGAGGCCCAGACTTCCCTCTCCCCACAGCCACTTGAGCCTACTCCTCTGGCGCATATATGTATATATATATAAAAAAGTAAAAATTCCCTTCTCACCCTCCGCGGGGTGGTATCTCTCATCCTCTGAGCTCGGGTCCTCTACCAGATATATATATATATATATATATATATATATATATATATATATATATATATATATATATATAATATGGACTATATCATATACATATATAGATATATTTATGTAGATTATCATGAACCACACTATACAAATAGTGTGGTATTAATGGTACTTCACAGTTTTTGCCAACTGCCGATAAAAATCTGGAAGAAGATGAAATAGTCTTTGCTGAAACGTGGGGCGTGGTCCTCTTGTGACTGTGCAGCGTTCATTGGCAGATCAGCTACAAATGGATGCTGAACTGACGTAAGCTAGTAAAAAAGCAACAGGAAATGGTTCATGCTAATTTTGGTGTGACGATTTGACAATGGTACCTTTAATCTGTTTTAATATTCACAATGTGTTCTTTAAAAAAAATATTCTGAGTTTGTCTTGTTTGGAGTCAGAGAACAACCATGCACAAAGTGATGTGTTACTCTCTCTAGGAGATTCCAGTTGCAACTTGGTGGAGGTGCTATGCCATTCCTTATCACCAGATGTGCATGTTTCCAACAAGCAAGAGCTCGAGAATAGAAATATGGAAGGCCCTGACCACCTTTATCTGTGGATTTCTGAACACCGGCTTTAGAGAGCCTGTGTGTTTTACATCCTTTCCCCATGAACACGAAAATCCAATAAAATCTTGAATTGGCTTTGCATTACAGTTCTCTCCAAAGAGCGGTTGTCTCTCATTCATCGTTTCCTACTACACATTTTCCATATAATTAATTTTTCATAGATATTATTTTACAATTCCTGAGAAAATTTATTTTCGTTTTTCATTAGTTGTGAGCCCAAATTATCAAACGTAACATTGAAAATATAACCCTCTGTGTGTAATGAATCTGAGTTTGTCGTTTAGGTTTATTTTACTGAAACAGAAAGACCCATTATCATGCAGAATCACATTGTTTGAACCTGTTTGCCTGGGGAGGCATCTTTATTTCATCAAGAGCAACGTCACAGATTTGATATCAAGACAAAATGTATTGTAGTGCCATCGTGTGGCCAATTGCAGAACTATTCAGCACCATCATATCGTCACATTCCTAAAATAATGGCCCGAGTCATTTTTTGCCAAAGAGTGACTGCATAATTCATCTTTTGGCAAAAAAGATTTTGTGATTTTTTTTTTCTCACTTGGCAAGAAATGGCATAAGCTATTATTTTAGGAAGGTGAGATTATACCTTTCATCACTGCAGGAGCTCTTGTCGAGCACAGCACATTATACTGATGAAATATGCCACTGGTATAGCAAAAAAAAAATAAATAAATTTTGGTTTTAGAGTTGTCAGAATGACATGTACAGAACACCACAGGATGAGCTGAACTGAGTTTATTTCTGATGACAGCGACTACAGCAGAGAAGAATACAGCTGGTGTACCTGGAATACAGATGGAACAAAACAGGAGGTTCCCTGATTTGCTCCATCCAACTCATTTTCTCGCTCAGAAAATTATAAAATTGTATGAAGAACAGAGGCTTTAGACTATGTTTAGAAATTCTAAATTCTTCAGTAATAAAGTAAATAATCAGTTTGAACTTAACAAGAATCAGAAATAAAAGATGTTTTTTCTGCATGCCTCTGTTGGAAAAATACACAGCAGATCACAACAAATATGACAGATGAATTCAATATCTGAAGTGAAATCTACATGACCTTATGTTAATAAAAAATATTGAAGGTTACTGATTTATCGGCTTTAATGTACAAATAGTGAAACTGAATTTTTTTTCATACCCCTGGCAGATTTGGGTTTAGTCATCTTTCAGTTTGACAAATATATTTTCCTCTTGAGTATATGCAGGAACACTAATGTTTTAAAGTACCACAGACAGCGACCTGGTAAGTCTGATAGAATCAGTGGAGGAAGAGGAAGATCAGGGTGCTGGAAAAGAAAACCTTTGAAGATTTGTATAAATTATCAAAACACCATGGGGAATATTCAAAAAGCTGTTTAGCAATTAGAAGGATTTGATTGCTGAAATATTTTTTTCCATTGATTATTGAACAGGATGCCATTTTCAACATACCATTTTTGAAATAAATACTTTACTTAAAAAAAGATTCATCCTCTAACATTGTCTATGATCATTTGAGGAGTGTCTGGCTCATTTTCTATTCAACATCTTGGTTAAATAAAAACAATTTTAAATTTAAAAGTTCCAGGAATATGGATTGAATTTTGAAATTATTTGCAGTTACAACACAGGTGAAATTGAAAAATCTAACATATTTTGACCATTTTTCCCCCAAAATTGCAATTATTTCCAGTAGCAAGCGTGAAAAACAGATCAATTCTAAATAAAACTGAGAACTGATTGGTTAGTGATCTTAATCAAAAAGACCTGCTACTGTTTGCTGTTGTATTTGCTGAGAGTCCAGCTTCACATATGCACAAAGGAAATAGAAATGCTAGCCAACAAACAGAGACATAAAAAACAGTCCAGCGCTGCTCCTCAGCTTCCTGTCACAGTACTCCACATCTGCCTTTGGTTTCAGAAAGATACAATGTCACAAGAAAACAAAGTTCCAGCATTGTCTTACTATACATCTAACACTGCAGCATATAGAGCATGAACACAGTGTTAGTTTGACTTTCCCACATTGTTTTGTTTTGGAAATGTCTGCCCCACAGCTTTCACAAGTCATGTATGTAGGCCATGTGAAGCACTGCTTCAGAACCAACTGAAATAATTCATTAAGTAATATTATCTAATCTCTTGAGACACTGCAGAAACTTTACTCACCTCTGAATGCTGGATACCTAAAACCTACACAGGCATGGCATTTTCTTATTAAAAACAGACAAACTTAAAGATACTGAATAGTGTAACGTGAGGTTTCAAAAAAGCAGTGAATACAGATGTGTTAAGCTACAACATGCTTCCAGCTTAATTTAATCTCAAAATAAGGCTACATGTCACGTCATCTGAAAGTTCAGAATATCAAACTCTGGACAGACAGACGAGTCTGTCTAGTTAACTCTACTTGCAATGCATTTTATTATTCTAATAAAACAAAACAGAACTAATGAAACCATGCTACAGAGGCTACAAATTAACATTTTATGCATAATCAATGTTAAAAAGTCTTTATTAAAAAAGTTTCTTCTGCAATATTTTAGCATCCCAGGATTCAACCTCAGTCAACTAGAAATCAGAACCAAGTATCTGTTTGTGAAAGTGCTGCTAATGCTAATGGTGGTTAATGAGTTCAGAAAGTCTGCGATGGACTGGTGACCCGCCCAGGGTGTTCTCCAACCTCTCGCCCAGTCAGTGGGTGAGAGACGATCACCACGTGGTCACAGGCAATCACACACGACCCCAACAGGGATAAGCGTGTTGGAAAATGGATGGATGCTTGGAATTCAGAAAGTTGCATCTTTGCTCCAAATTAAATTCCTTTAGACAATGTCTAGTCTGAACAGTGTGTACACCTGTGGTTTACGACCACTTTTACCAAAAGCGGGATTAAGAACAAAAGTTAAAGGAATGAAAACACAATTACTGTTATGAACAATTTCAAAGCCACCATTTAGCTTGAGACTATGTGGAAAATAAAAATATTTGAAGCAATCCTATAGAAACAGGCAAGAAAACCTGCATGTTTCATGTTTGGTTTAGAACATGTTGTCTACCTCTCGTCATGTGACTTAGGAAGAGTGATTGGCTGGTGTCTGGGACCCTTCAAACATCTAATGGGTCATTTTAATATGTTTAAAGAGCTAACAACAAAGTACTAAAGATTTAGCTAATTGCTTTTCACGATACGCAGTTTTATTAAAATCCTATCTTGCTTTTTAAACATCGGTCGTAAGTTGCTGATTCTGCTCCAAAAGTTAGTAGGAAAGTACTGAGATCAGTGTTCTCTGGAATTAACTGTTTATCTTGATGTTTTACCAGAAACTGCAAAATCTGATGTTTATCAAGTAAGTGTATGCTGGCTCCACAAGCATTTCCAGGTTGCAGAGACAGTGAGTGATGTAAGAGAGCGTATTTAAAACAATGTGGTTTTCTAAGACATCTCTGCTGCTCCTTTAAGCTGCAACAGAATGAGAGCAGATAACAGGGAGACTGAGCTGGGTAGAGAAAGTTACTCTGTGTTATCGTTTGGAGGTTACAAACTCTGTACGTAACATGCTGGATCTGGAAATCCTGGTAGTTTTTGGAAATTTTCAGAATTAGGGTGATTAGAAAGAAAGTGTGTTAATGGATAAAATATGATACGATAAAAAAACAATAATAAAATGGCAACAAGCGCACCACAGCAAGAAATATCTAGAACTGACTTTGGATGTAAAAGCACAAGATCCTACAGTGATAAACAGTGGACCTTTCTGAATGATCCCCAAGAAGAAAAACTAGGAAACATAACTGACCACATGGTCAGTTATGATGTCTCCTGAATCCAGGTCATCAGTCTGTTATAAGTTATTTGTCAACAGGTCAAAAGGTGAAAAGTGGTATGTAAAAACAAATGTGAGATTCTACAGGGTTTTTCACCAGAGGGGTCTAGGATATTACCAAGAACAGCTCCTTTCTAATTCCACCAGGACTCTAGCAGGTGAACCACCTGTCCAGTAAAGACGTGTGCTTGCATAAACAATGCAATCCCACTCTGACATCAGTATGGACAAGTGATCCGTTAGAAACCACAGGTATACGAACACTACATCAATATTCTGGTGGGGAATCCCTTTATTCTTTCTGGTTTTTTTCCTTTATTTTCTTCAATTGTAGACAACGTATAAACCAGCACATCATCGCTTCCTTTCAAGCTCTAGAAAAAACTGCATATCTGTGAGCAGAGGGTGACTCTGAGGCTCAGCTAAAATGAGTATGATTGTATGCTTGTCTGTGAGGTCCAGACATTTCAAGTGCAGAGAGACAGAGAGAGATGTCAGGCTCTTCAGTGCATCAAACGGAAGATCAGCCTGACAAGACGGTTCTCTACTCTGTTTTTTACAGCATTTCCGATGCAGGAACAACTGTTTTCATGACAGCAAATCGCCTGCTAGTTGGTGGAACTTCACATCACAAGGTAGGTGAGTTACTATTGTACAGTATATTCTCCAAGTTGATTGGCTGATTGGTGTGTCTTGCCTTGTGCACAAAATAGCATTGATCTGCAGTTCTGACATGATGGAGGCAGATGTTGGCCTTTTTGGTGTTGAACTTTAACCTCGTAATTGATTAAACCGACTGTGTCCACCAACATAACACAGATAGTCGATCATAGAGATTATTTTAAAGTTTTCTGTGATGAGAACTTACTCTGTAACTTGCAGGTGACAACTGAGAGAACCAACAGAGGAGCTTGCAGATGGTCCACACATTTTCACAATTCCTTTGGACATTAGCGCTCAGAGCTTTTGTTTTATGTGCCTATGTTCATACATTGACCAGAGAAAAAAATTTACATCTGATGTTTTTGCATGATGCTATGTGTGTTTCCCCCATCTAGCCTGTTAAGTTCAGCTAATATCAGTAGAGAAACACTAAAGCCTCTCAGCAGCTGGAAACAGCTCCAGTGTCTGAAGACATCTTGATGGAAATGAGAAAGGTTTATATTACACAGGGGTTGCTGAGGTCTGCAAACACTTGAAGCTCTTCAATCCCTCGTGCGAACAACTTGATTAGCCGGCAGTGCACTCTGATGAAAAAAGAAAAAGAAAACAAACATGGAAGGGTGCTTTTATAATTAAGTACGCAGAGTTTCAAGACTACGAGTATGACGTTCGGTTAGGAAAGCAGCTGTACCTGACATCGATGGCTGTGTGGGTCAGGATCTCACCGTCGCAGTTCCAGCTGCTGTTAGTGCGTGTGCAGCCACAAGCCGGGTGGTCTCTGCAAATCTGGCTGAAGATCTGCCTTTTGCCGTTCTCAAGTAGGTCCAGCTCCAGGTCTGAGTCGCTCTGGCAGTAGCGCGGGGTGAAGCGGAAACGCACCACCCGGTGGACCTCTACAAAGGCCAGGTCGAACTGAAAGAGGACCAGAGGAGAAGGACAGCTCGGTGTAGATGATTCAGACAGAAAGAGGGGGAAAAAAATCCTGCATTCATTGCTGATGTGTACCTGGTCATCTTTGTTGGTGTGTCGCAGGAGGTGTCTGAGGAAGTTGAAGCGCGAACATTTTCTGACAAGGATGAGGTCAGTGGTACCATCAGCCAAGTGAGCAGCAGGGGAGAGTCCTTTGGGGCTGCGAGGACAAGCACAGCTCATACTGGCAGCATTTATAGCTAAGAACTTTCCTCGGATCGTCCTCCACTCTCCGTCATCTGCTGAAACACAAACCCCCACAGAGACACGTGACCAAATGTCCTCTGAAACAACGTTCCCAGTGTTAACCAAATATTTTGTATGTCTGACTGTTTGACGAAAATGAATCCAGTTAATGCAACTACGTAAGGTAAGGTAATTTTATTTATATAGCACATTTTCAACAGCATAGCAATTCAAAGTGCTTTACATGAATTACAAAAGGAATACAAACAAAATAACAATAGCAAAATAAACTACTCCTAGTTGATCTAGTTCTAGATCAATTAGGAGTATCTAGTTTATCTACAAGATAAACTAGATCAGGGTTGCTAGATAAGTATAAGTAAGTATTCTCTGGACTTTCTAAGTGTGCTCTAAATTTGTAAAACTAATGAGTACTCCACAATTTCTAAGTAATAATATAAAACTAAGGGTTCCTGTTCTGGAAGAATTTCTTTTGGATTCTAAGTTTGTTCCAATTCCTTTTCTGGGTTGCAATAATGAACTACAAAAATTATAATAAAACAATCAGAAAAATGTAATTATTGCACACTAGTGTTTTTATATTGGACTTTGTAAGTAGATGATGCCTCTCAAAATGTGAGTTATGCTTTCAATCCTGACTGGACTGATTCAGGGTTGATCAGTCCAGTCAGTGGCCATCTGCAGGACTTACCACATTCTGAGTCTTCATTCGTCTTATACTTCTCAGCTCTCTCTGACTGTATCTGTCCGTTGTGCTGACAAACTGCACAGCTGCAGAGTTAAAGACACAGAAACTGGATTAGCATTACACATTCAAATTCCCTGAGTTTATGATACTTCATTGTTGATACAGAATTGTTTATCAGATTCACTGCTGCTTAGTAATCATTATTTAGCTTAAACTCAACAGTTAGAAATCTAACAGGCCACAGAGACTTTTCAAGCTTATAAATGCTCTATTCTTGTTCAAGATGAACTTCTAGAACCATGACCTGATCAGGCAAACCTGTTAGTTTAATCTGAATTAAACATTGTGTACAGATCACCTTTGACAGGAACTAGTTTAGGTATGCAGCCCAAAGTAAGATGCTATTTTATTCAATTTAATTATTTCAAATTCAATTGTTTTTTTTTAAACACAATATGTCCAAGTCTGCTAAAAATACAACTGCGGGAGAAGACCAAAGGTTTTGTTAATGGTCGCTCTTAATGACAAAACTATCTAAGTGTTCATGTGGCTCATTTGGGTACTTATTTATTTATTAGATAGTTTATACATTTACAGTGTTCATAACCATGTTTACGCTTTGATTGCTAAACTGGCAGATGTGGGAGTGTCTCAGTCTGGACATTTTTGAAATGTCCAGACTGAGACATTTCAGAATGTCTCAGAGTAAAACAAAGTACAATGTACTCACATGCTATAGATTTGTTTCTATTTAACAGTGCATATTGTAGTGACCTCTGACATTTGCAAAGGCTACATTGTCTTTAAAGATGGCGGATAAGAATTGTATTCATACAACAAATTCCTTAACTGTGTGTATAAAAAAAACATCTTTCAGATTAATTATCATCAAAAGCTTACTAAAAACCACTTATTTTTTTTAGCTTGTCTAGTCCTAATGTCAACAATGCAAATTTTTACCACCGTTTGTTTCTCTCTATTGTGGCTCTCTGTACCCTAGATTAGGGCTGTCACGATAACAAATTTTGCTGTGCGATTAATTGTCTAAAAAATTCTTGCAATAAACGATAATATTGTTTCAAGACCTTTTGACACTGATTTAATGGAAATGACTAATAATGCATGCAATTTCCTGCCATAGATAGATGCACTTTATTTTCAGAAGAACACATAACACTGGAACTAATAAACTAAATAAGCAAAACAACCAAAAACAAAAATAAAGTGGATTCTCAGTCTCCATTAACAAAACACGTACTTGAATAAAAACTAAACAACATAAAGCCAAAGTGGAAATAAATACTGCATTCAACCAAAAGAGTGCAGATTATGAAGTCTGTATACTATATTGCCCTTCAGTAATCACTAGATTTAAATAGAGAAGATATTTTCCCCTTACAACAATCTTAGATCTTAGTCGATCTAAAATTGTCGCTGGTGATTTCGTAACCGATCATCCTGCAGTGTCTGGTGGGTTACGGTATATCGTTGTGGCCGCTCTGATCTAAATCAGGGGTTTTCCCTGACTGGGAGCTTAACGCTGAATGTGACAGGAAGCCAATCAGAAAGCGTGGATCCATGCTTTCAGAGGGGAAATTACGGAGGGGAATCCCAAACAACTGACACTGCGTCCAGCAGACATGGAGATGATATGTGGAAACAACATTAATGTTTATTCAACATTTCATGCAAAGAATATAGAAATGACAAGGGGAGGAGTTGGAGCCAAATTGCTACCACAGTCGATGAACCCGGTAAGTTTTCAGCTGTTCTTTGTTAGCGTGACATAAATAGGTTATAATGATTTTCATTCATTCAGGACTTTACACTGACTCTAGTCACATGCATCACAGGTAGATTCTAGTAAAACATCAATTAATGCCCGATTTTAAAATTAGTTAACTGGACTTGTAGCCATTATTTTGTGCCCATGTGGGCACCACACGGCATGATGGACCCGATCGAACCTTTATAGCTAGGATTTCTAACGGCTAATGTGTGGTCTCAGGTTTTGAAAATGGGCCGACAGTCGGCTGACAACTCGTGTCGTGTGCACTGGACATTACACTAAGGAAATGAGGAAGGGAGGGTCAGTGGAGAGCACCAGAATTGAGCCTTTTTTCATTCAGTGTCATCAACAGAAAGAAAAAAAGACAGCCGATAATTAAAATGAAGTCGATAGGTTTAATTTATCGTGCGATTAATTGATTTATCGTTTATTGCAACAGGCCTACCCTAGATTCTTACCATGTCAGACCAGAAGGCTGTGACTCTTCTTGTCTCAAAAGCAGACAGCTTTTACACAACAATTCATGTCTGAACACAGATGCCCAGTGATGAGTAATGTCATTCCAGTAGTCATTATAGTCACCATGGTTCTAGAGGTTACTTCCTTATTTCAAACTCACTTGTCTATAGAATTAACAGTTGTACTCACAAAAGTATTTTCTGAGTACAGAAAATACTTTTCTGAGTATTTTCTGAGTACAGAAAATATTTTTGAGTACTACAAAAATATTGTAGTACTCACAATATTTTTGTGAGTACTACAGGGCAGGACCAAAGGGGATACATCACTGAAAACAATATTAACCAACCAGAACTGTTTTAAAACTATAACCATAATGTAAACACAATTATACATATTTCTGTTTTATAATTCTCTCACCCATATCGACATCTGCCTGCGTCTCGTGGAGTTCCGATGATACCTCTTGCTGGCAGGTAGGACACCGTTCCCTCGTAGTAATGATGAGTCAGGAACATTTTCAAACCTGCACCATCCAGAGGTGCAAGTCAAAACGAGAGAAAGAACAAACACAGAACACCGTTTTGTGTTCAAACAGGCTCCTACCTGATATGTCGTATCTGGCCGGGCCCATCCATCTTTTCCTCTCACTGTCAGTTAGCACGTCGCCATAGAAACCATATCCCAGGAGAGAGACGGAGTATCGCAGGAACATGTTGTGGTGGTGAACTGAACACACATCCATTGGCTGAGAGTCTCCTGAACACACACATCAAAATTCAATCCAGATAAGGCTATGATACTACATACATGTAAGGCAAACATACAGTACCTCACATTATTTACTGTAGGTTGAAAATTTTCATGTGTCACATTAGAAACTCTTACGTGATAGGGAGACACAAAGAAGTGCAAAACTGTGAGGTGGAAGGATAATGATTTATTTCAATAAATTAACAAGTTGTGTGTATCATGCAGTTTAGTTTTTACCCCATAACAAAATGCAGTACAACTATACGGAGCCCCCCAGGGGACATGGAGAAAAAAAAAAAAGGAAAGAAATCCCGACTTATTATCGCGAGATCCCGAGAAACTAAGTCGAGATCTCGAGATCCCGACTTATTATCGCGAGATCCCGACTTATTATCGCGAGATCTCGACTTATTATCGCGAGATCCCGACTTATTATCTCGAGATCCCGACTTATTATCTCGAGATCCCGACTTATTATCTCGAGATCCCGACTTATTATCTCGAGATCCCGAGAAACTAAGTCAAGATCTCGAGATCCCGACTTATTATCTCGAGATCCCGAGAAAATAAGTCGGGATCTCGAGATCTCGAGATAATAAGTCGGGATCTCGCGATAATAAGTCGGGATCTCGCGATAATAAGTCGGGATCTCGCGATAATAAGTCGAGATTTCTTTCCTTTTTTTTTTTCTCCATGTCCCCTTAGGGGCTCCGTACAACTATTTGATTCAGATGACAAAAAAAATAAGTAGAAGTCGTCTAGATGTAATTTGAATTTAGATGTTCTATTTCTAGTCTGAGATTAAAGGACATTAGAGAATAAGGAGCGACATGAAAACCAAAGAAAAAAAAAACAACAAAAAAGAAACACAACAGGTAGGTCAGAGAGAAAGTTCTGAAGAAGTTAAAGGAGACAGCAGTTATTAAACAACATTCCAAGCTTTGAACATCTTTGAGCTCTGTTTGATCCATCATCTGAAAATCAAAAGAAAATGGATCAACCACTTACCTACCAAGACACAGACCTTCACCTAAACTGACAGACTTGACAAAGAGAGCATTAATCAGACAAGCAGCCAAGAGGCTCGTGGTAACGCTGCACCCATCTACACCTCAAGAGGAAGAATGTGTTGTCAGGACAACTGTTTGCTATGCACTCAACAAATATGACCATTTATAATATATATTTTTAACATATTTGTTGAAACTGTCACAAACTTGGTTTTAAATATTCTGCTATTAAAGCAGAATAATCCAGTCCAGTTTTGAAAAGTCCAGGTGTTGTAGTTTTAGAATTGGAGCAGTTCTAATGTGGTCCAGATCCAAAAAAAGGACTGAAATCAGAACCAAGTTTAAAACAAACTTGGTTTAAAATATTCTGCTATTGGCTGACAATAATCTAGTTCAAATTTGAGAGGATAAAAGATGCTGAAGGTAGTGAAGAATTAGACGGAATCTCCCTTTAGCCATTTCCCAAATCAGAAGCTACAATCAGAAACCAAATTCAGGTTCGTGATCATCTGTCTCATGCTGTCATGACACACTAACAGTTTTAACAAGTATGTCAAAAGCATATTCTTTATAAAAGCTGCATAGTGCAGATTTAAGGAAGAGTCCCATAACAACACCCTACCTCCAGCTTGAACTTTAGTCAAAGATAGTTTAGCAGATTATTTACACTGGGGTGCATGATATAAATGTAAATAAAAAAACTGAACAGTAAAAAGCAGCTAATGGGAAAAGAAGACATCTGTTAATAGTCCAGATGAAATATAGCTTAGGCATCACTCAGTCAGTTAAATAAAGAACTTTGATTTTAGTCGCAGTCTATTTTTAATCATGATGGAGCATAAGGGGGTTGGTTGGCTTGGTTAGAAGGAGACTTTGAGACTGACCCACAATGATGTGCAGTGCAGAGGTGACTGGGTCATTGGTTCCAACTGTGGCAAAGCAGATACAGTCTGTTGAACCTGAAACATACAAAACAGTGATGAGACAGCAGCTACAAAACAACAGCGTAGAAAGTTCTGCTGAGACTGAGGCGATGGTCACATGCACTGTTCAGATAGTAAGTCATCTCCCTAATAACTAAGTAAAAATGGCACAAAAGCTGAACAATATGGAAGTGAGAGAAGAGCAGAGTGCAAGATGAGCTTATAGTTAGGACCTGCATGTGCAGTCATCTAACTGATGGGCTCTACACATTAGAAGAAAAAAAGGAGCCCTATGCAAGAAGAGTGACTACACCCTGTTGTATATCCATTATCGAGCAAGAGTTCCCACATACCAATAGTATGCAGGTGAGTGAAGTACACATATTTCTGCTTTAAAGGAAGTGCTGCAATTTAGATTTATCTAAAAAGACATTAGTGAGGATAAAGAACACATTAATCCCATAAGTTTGAGAACAGTGTCTTGTCCTGCAAGGAGTGAACTTAAGTTGAATGTGAAGTCAAATTATCTCTAACGGTGCGTTCACACTAAACGCGTTTTGAGCATCAGGTGCGTCTAGTTTACATTCAAAGTCTATGTGGAGGCATGTCGAGGGGCCGTCGCAGTGCGTTTTGAGTGCCTAATGCGGTGTGATTTCAACCGTTTGGCGAGTTTCGAGTGCTTGACGCGTCGAGCGATCCAATGCCCCATAGACTGACCAAACTCACGCTCAAAAAGTGGTGTGAACACGCCAAAAGTACACATGCGCCGAACTTGAAGCGTCAGATGCGCATAACGCGTTTGGTGTGAATACTTCATAAAAGAAGCACATCAGACTGATTCTACAGTCCATCCACTGGCTCCTTGTAACTCAGAAAACAGCCTTTAAAATACTTGTGTTAGTTTATAAATCACTGAGCGGCTTAGCACCACAATACATTAAAGATCTGCTGTTATTTTATCAACCTTCCAGACCTCTCAGATCTTCTGGCTCTGGTTCTGCTCTGCATGTCAGGGTCTGTGTTTTTTTTTCCCTATTTTTTAATTTGCTTTGTTTTGGGTTTGAGTTTTATTGTCGTTGGAACCGTCATTCCTCATGGCATCCACCAGATGTCACCTACATGCAGAGCCCCTGGGAAGCTGCTGGGTTCAACCAATGCAATGCAGCTCGTTTGGAGGGCGTGGATTATGGATATAGCAGCAGCTCCTCTTCTTCTCATCGCCTGAGTGTTTGCTTACTTCGGTAACTATTCGTTCCAGAGAAAGGCCCTCTGTGATCTGCTCTGCTCTAACTCTTTGTTGTCTTCCTCGTCAGATGATCCTGCTGTTCCCTCGCTGTTCTGGTGAGATCAGTCCATCCCAGGATCCGAGTGAGTCTGTGTCCCCGTTGTTGTGGATTACCTACCTCCTGTGTCCTCCCTCGACGCTGTCGGTGTTACCGGTCAGACGCCACTCCTCGTGTGCTCACCTTTCCCCCCTCGTCGGTCCCTCGCTGGTGGATTCCCCTTCGGAAGCTTCCGGGTCGGGAGATCCAAGCCCGAACCCAGCCGGAGAAAGAATACTATCGGACCACAGTCAAAGCTGCTCCGCCAGCAATAAACAAACCAGTCTGCTCTCCAACGAAACCTAACCGCCCAGTGCTCGGCTCAAGTTTCATCACCTTCCCACCAAGTAAGAAAGAACCTGATTTATTCCGGAAAGATTCTCACCTTCACGTTCTAACCCTGCTTCTCCTGTTGGCAGTAAGACGACCCGGTCATGAGTTCCAGTACTCACTCCCTGTTTCCTTCCCTGACTTCAATAAAACTATCATTGTACATTTTAGCGGTCTCTTCTGCTTGTATTCTTGCATGTGGGTTCGAAAACTGAATACCAACATGACACTGCATCCCCAGAACCAGAACCAAACATGGAGAAGCAGCATCCAGCTTCTATGTACCACATATTTGGAACCAACTTCCTGAAATCTGCAAAAGAGCCAAAACACTGAGTTCCTTTAAATCTAGACTAAAAACTCATCTGCTTAGAGTTGCTTTTGTACCATAATAAATGAAACACTAACTAATATTTTGATGTTTAATGATGGCATTTGGAAAAATGCAATGTTCCAATTGTTGATTTTTTTGTGTTTTTCTGATGTAAAGCACTTTGAACTACCTTATAACTACCAATCAAATAAACTTGATAGTTAAGGAGAAATAACTAAGGCATCTCACTAAATGTGTGCTTCTCATTCCGATTTTATCAGATGTTATAGATATTTCAAAATGAAGCTCAGTTTCAGAGTAAAACTTTACCTGCAGGGATGATTCCAATGCGATGTGAGCAGGGAGAAAGGTCTTCATCAGGACAGTTTGGATCTACACCATTGTCGATTTGTGTCCTCCACACCAGACCATGGATGATCTCACTGAACATGCCATCTCCTCCCACACACACCACACTGAGATTTGGAAAAGGAGGATAGTGGCAAATTGGGAAAAAAAATGAAACTGTTATGTGAGGCTTGTTTGACTATTAATAAATAACAGCTTAAATTTCTTAAACTAGAAATTTAGATCAATATGACCAAGTCTAGGGACTGCCTGATCTTGAGGAAAATAACAGTCAAACAGTTGAGTTGCAGATACTTTCTATAAATACTTGCCTGATAAGACTTAGGTTTTAAAACGACAGATGAAGACATAAGTCCAGTAATGGTGGGCTTTGAACAGCAAGGAACCACACATGTATGAAATAAATACAAACAACTTCTCTCTGATATACAAGGGTTTAAAAACAAAAAAATTAATTCAACCTTCCAGTTAAATACTTCAATCAACAAACTCACCAAGTTTGTAATACTCCGACTAAACTACTGATAAAATAAAAAGTGACAAAACTAATAAACTACCAAAAGTAAAAACAGTAACAATCGAATAATAAAAATAAAATCAATAAAATTATGAACTGATTTCACATTTCAATGAAATCAGCTCATCTCTTAGTTGGGATGACTCAACCTTGAATGTGGAGGAGTTTCATTCTTATCTTCTGCGGTTCCTCAAGTTCCAGCAGGGTGGAAACACAATGAGGCACATATGAATCTGGCTGCAGCTGGAAGAGTGTTGTGAGTTATATCACTCTCACATAGGGACGATGTAAGTTGCCTTTAGCAATGATCCTCACTGAATATCAAAATATGAGTTTTAAGTGTATTATTATACATGTGTAGCACAAGCTGTTCATATCAACCTTTCCCACGAAAGTGTAATAATAAGTCTGATTTGGCTATTAATAACTATAAATAATAATAAAGGGTAATACCAAGGTCGAGAAAGAGTAACATGCTGTTAGACAAAAGGCCCATTGTAAAGAGTTACATTTTTGATTCTGTTAGACACTAAAGTCCATTCCTCAGATAAACAGAAACTTATCAGGGACACAGAGACATGGTGTGATTTCAGGGAGTGTCTTCAGTCCATATAATCAGCTACCCTCCTCCTTCTCCTCAGTCGCTGCACAGACTTTTTTAGAAACTCTTCTCAAATGTAATGGTAAAAGCGTCTCAGCGCTGAAAGTGAATAAAATAAGTAAAGTCTGAATGCTTTTGTTGGCTGATTTTATGCTCCGTGTGTCAATACAAATTATGATTCACCGATTAGGATTTTCATTCTCAACAGTTGGTAGCAGAGGACGGGTTTGTGTTGACACATGAGCAGAGATTGGACTGGCCGTTCAGGTGCAGACTTTCTGAAACGGTACTCTGGTGTAGGGCCCACATGAAAGGTAAGTTTTGCCATCACTTGCTGCAGAGGATCACGTTACATTGCTTAGCCAATCAGTGCTGCGGGAAGGAGTTCCACTCTCAGCATGGATTTGAAAATCTGCTCCTTAGTCACATCTTTTCGGGGTTGGTACTGCCTCTAGTGGCGTGGGGGAGGTAGTACAACTAATATAATTACATTAATAAATCAGAATACCGCAAATTATTTTCGGGGGCGGGGGGGTTGGTGAATGCGCATATGAAACTGGGGGGTTCGGTACCTCAAAAAATGTTAAGAACCACTGGTCTAAATGCTTTCAAGTTGTTCATAGGAGTTAGGTTAAGAGTTAAAGTTAAAAGTTAAGAGTTAACGTTAAAGTTGTAGTAGTTAAAGTAAAAGGTTGATTGACTTTTGCAGTGGGAAATGCCCCCCCCCTTCTGCCGGACATGGGGAAGGTGAAGGCTAGGTTTTGTCGGTTTTACCCTCGGGGAGTACTGCCCTCGGAAAAGAACGGGATAGCCAATCTGAGACTTGCTTGAGAAACGCAAAATGCAGTGAAAGCAGTCCACCATAGGAAAAAAGATAAGATAAGAGAATAAGATAAAGGTTGATCGCGATCTGATCCTCATAGAGTAATGAGTGTTAAAAGAGGACAAAAAATAGGAGCTGTAAAGCGTGGGTCCATTTCTGTGTAAAGCTGTGTGTGTATCTGTCAGCTGTGTGTGTGTAAGCTTCTGCCGCTGAGCAGACGTTATGTGTTTTAAGTGTACTCTTTTCTGTTTATTGCAATGTGTTTTAAAACCATGGTAAGCATTGGAGAATTATAATCTGTGGGAGGTTTTTGATTTTCTGCTGTGTTTGATTTCCTCGCCGGCGTGCGAGAAAAACTGCAAAAAAAAAAAACAAAAAAAAAAAGAGAAAAAGAGAGAAGAGGTGATTTTTTTGAGCCTAAATTTTGAGCCTAAACTGATAGAGGGTGAACTTGATTAGGAGAAATACGATCCAAAGTGGGGCATCGGGCCATGGATTGCGCTCGGTGAGTAAATAGAAGCATTAATAACTTATTTGGTGGAGCTAGACGAATATCAAAATCAGGGAGAAAGAGAAAAACTGAAAAAAGGGATAGAACACCTGGTGCAGAAGAAAGGAGGCGACCTGTTAAACAGACAGCCTTTGGGGAAATACTGGCTGGAAGGAATAAATGACGCTGAGGGAAAACTGATTGAAACTAAACTAATCCTGCACAATCCACTATTTTCACATGTGGTAAATTCACTGTATGAAGGATGAATGAAATTACATAACAGGTAAAATTGTAAACAGATGAAGTGACATCTGATGTGTTGAAGTTTTTGAAATTCGGCTTAGCTGTAGACAGGTTAAAATTTAAACTTAGTGAAATATTAAAAATTGAGGTTTTATAGTAGACTTGAACTTTATCATGGACTAATCAAAATTTTTCTTTCTTATTATCTTATCAAAAACAGGATTTCTTTTCGTTTGAAACTTGGTCACCTTAAAATGTCTAAAGAGGGTACAGGATTGGTAAATGAATAGGAGTATATGTTTGATTCAAAGGGTGATTATGGAACAGCTCTAGATTCAATTACGGTTTATTACATTGGTTACCACATATAGTTGTCTCAAAGACAATTTATGACTCTAAATATAGATTATTCGGTTACCTTACTTCAAAGTGGGAAATAATATGATAGAAAAGGAGTAATCACATTACAGCTTTGGTTTAAAACCAGATAGCATTTATTACGAGACTGTTTCATTTAGTTTGACATTTTTTATTTTATTTTCATTTTTATTAATATTATTGTTGTTGTTTTTTCTAATAACAAACTAACTAACTTACTAACTGAACTAACTGCTGCTTTCGAAAAACATGCATGTCTTGGTAGAAAGGCACAAATTGGACATGATGAAACTTTTAAAGTGGATATGATAGTCATTAATTATGTAAAAACAAACTGATTGGACAACAACTGGCTCACAACACTTGTGTGCCTTAAATTTTGATTGAATTGATACATAAATTCAAGTCCAACAAACCATTTGATTTGGAACGCAATGACATCTTACAGTACTGCATAATCTTTGTCTACAATTTTCGCTCCTTAGCCTAAATTGATCAATTCTTCTTTTGTCAGTTCAAAATAAACATTGACACTGCCTTTTAGGAAAGCAATCCAAATTCTGATTTTAACTCTTTAAAATGGAGCTTAAGCGCAAATTCAAGCTGGAAAACTTCTGCCTCACCTGCTCCACCCAATCGCTGCGTCATGCTCTCCGCCTCCAACCCCAGCGCTGGACCTGGACCTGGCGTGTTCAATCATCAATCAACCAAGCTCCGCTTATAAGGATCCACACCCACGCCAGCAGCCGCTCTCCAGCTGTGCGCAACTGGTACGCATCTCAATGTCTGACTTCGAGTCCGATGTCCTTCTTGGTTCTCCGGCCGCCCCCCGCGGGGTCCCGGATACCCTTCCCTCCTCTCCGGTCAGGCGCAGCTCTCGTCTGGCTACGCGCTCAGGTCACCCGTCTCCTGCTTCCCACCTTAAATCTAAGGGAATCTCCCTTACCCCAGGCCTTCGATCTCCTCAAGTGGCTTCACTAGCGGCTCTCCTCACTCGCAACGACTCCTCTCCGTCTCCTTTGCCTCCGTCTACTCCTCTTCCTCCTCCAGTCAGCGGGAAGAGAACCTGCAAGTCCTCCGCTCCTCCCGCAAAGCGTCGCAAGGGCCGCCCCTCCTCCTCTCAGTCAACCGGATGTCTTCCCGGGCCCGCCTCTGCTTCAGCGCCGGATCCTACCCCTCTTCGGCAGGATCTCACTTCCGCTCCGGAGGCTCCCGGCCCTTCCTCAGACCTCGGCTCTCTCCTCCCTCCAGCCTCCTCTGCAGCTCAGGAACACCTCCTCACGTCCTCACTCGTCACCTCTATCGACACTCTTCAACGTTCCGTCTCCTCGCTCTCAACTCTCCTGCAGCAGGGCGTTTCCAGTGCCGTGGCCACGTCCTCGGTCCCCTTCTCTTTCGGACCTGCCATTCCCCCGCCCGCTCCTCAACCACCTCCATCAGCTTTCACTCTCGCCAGCACTCGTCCTGTGCCCCCTTCTGGTAAGCCTGTCTTTCCTTATCTTGCTTTCTTTATGTACAAGCTCACTGATTTCTCTTCTTGGCCCTTCCTCTCCCTTAACAGCCGTGGCCTATTCGCCTTTACATGCGAATATTTCTCCCAGACTTCACACTAAAATCTTGCAGGGGCAATACGTTAATCTAGCCTCCATTCTTCTCCCCTCCCCTGAGGCTGATCAAACCATTGCTTCGACTGATCAATTTTCAGCGATCATTAAATCTTCTGATCCCCGCCTTTCAAAAGATCTGTCTATTGGTCAATTCCTGGCTGCTTTCAGCATGTATAGGGACGTCATTTGTTCCGTCTATCCCAACCGCCGAATCGAACTGGACACTTATTTGGCATTGATTCCCGATCTTCATCTTCAATACGGCAAGTCCCTGTTTTATCAGTATCATAAGGCTTTTGCTAACAAAGCCGCTGGCGTTCTGTCTCGTCATGGTCATATACTTAATTGGTCATCTCTGGACATGGAGATTCTCATCATGATTACTCAAGCGGTTTCCTGCCACCTATGTGGCATTGCAGGCCATCAAAGCGCTTTCTGCCCTTCTCTGCCTTTCAAGTCTGGACTTCCCGCCGCAGCTCCTCCGCAGCCGCTCCTTAAGTCTAACCCGGTCGAGCGTTACGGCAGACAAGTGCGGATTCACAATAGTATGCCCATTTGCAATAATTTTAACGAGAGTTTTTGCTCATTCCCTAATTGTGCTTTCCTCCACGTATGTAGCTTCTGCAGAGACGCCCATCCCAAGTTGGTCTGCCCACGCCGCACCTTTCCCGGCAGGAGCCGTCGAGGCTCCAGGAATTAGTTTCTCGCTTTCTCTCCACCCCCATCCATGTCCCCGTATTAGCTTCCTTTTTGACTCATTACCCCGATCGTTTGTTTGTTGATTTTCTTATCACTGGCCTCACTCAGGGTTTTTTCATAGGCTTACCCCAACTTCCTGCTTCTTCTCTGGTCATCCCTAATCTTCAATCAGCGCTAAACGACCCAAACGCTGTCTCTCAGTTATTGCAAAGAGAAGTGTCTAAGGGTTACGTCATCGGCCCCTGCGCTTCTCCCCCCTTTTCCCACTTTCGTGTTCACCCTCTCGGAGTCGCAGTTCGCAAATATTCAGGGAAAAAACGGCTAATTCTAGACTTATCTGCACCTCATTCCAGTCCCCACCTCAGCATTAATAGCCTTATTCCAAAGCCGCCCTTCTCGCTGAAGCGAGAAGGGCGGCTTTGGAATAAGGCTATTCGGGCGGAGAATAGTTCAGTTGAACTATAGATCAACTATAGATCACTATAGATATAGATCACGCTGTCGCGCTGATAAAAACGGCCGGTCTGGGTGCGTGGCTTGCAAAAGCCGACATCACTGACGCTTTCAAGATCATGCCAGTGCACCCCTCCCAGTGGCACCTGCTGGGCGCAAAATGGGACGCTAAGTTCTATTGTTTCGTGCGTTTAACTTTCGGATGCAGAAGCAGCCCCAGCCTCTTTAATTCATTATCTGAAGCATTATGTTGGATCCTTTTGAATGTCGTCAGACTTCCCTTCGTTCTCCATCTTCTCGACGACTTTCTTCTTATCGATCCACCCTCTCACTCTTCACGCTCCCTCTCCGAACTGAAAGCTCTTTTCAATCGTGTTGGCGTTCCCCTCTCCGAGGAGAAAACCGTCGGTCCGACAAAAAGGCTGGAATTCCTGGGTATCACATTAGATTCCAAAGAAATGGTAGCTTCACTGCCAGCCGATAAGCTATCTCGGATTCGCGAGATTTCTCAAGCTCATCTGTCTTCCACGACCCTTTCCAAGCATCAGCTTCTATCTCAACTTTACTATGCGCATAATTCCCCAAGGGCGCTCGTTCATTTCTCGGCTGCTCGATTTAGCGAATTCAGTTCCTTCCTTGTTCGATCAGGTCGTTTTAGATGCCGGTGGCTGCTCCGATCTCGCATTCTGGTCCTCACTGCTTAACTCCTGGAACGGTATCTCTTTTTTTTATGATGATGTCATTCTCTCGGCAGATTCTATGCAGTTTTTCACGGACGCAGCCCCGTCCGCAGGTTTCAGGGGCTTTTTTCAGGGCAGCTGGTTCGCAGAGAAATGGCCTCATTCGATTCCAAAGTCCGAGTCCTCTGCCTTTTATGAAATCATTCCCATCGCTGCAGCCTGCTGCCTTTGGGGAAGGCAGTGGAAACGTAAGCACATTGTAGCTTTCTGCGATAATGCAGCAGTCGTCGAAGCTATTAACAAAGGCCGCTCCTCTTCCAAATCTATCATGCCCTTTTTAAGGCGTATTACTTGGCAATCCGTGGTTAATAACTTCATCCTCTCTGCACGCCACGTCCCAGGTCATTCGAACGCCATTGCCGACGCTCTGTCTCGCCTTCAGCTCCAGATCTTCCGTCATCTTTGCCCTTCAGCAGACCTCCTCCCGACACCAGTTCCCTCTTTCGAGGATCTCATCCTGAATTGATCTCCCCCTCTCTTCAGCCTTTACTCCAGTCTGCAAAATTTTACGTTAAGAACGGCCTCGCGCCGTCTACGTTCAAATCCTACACATACGCCTGGCACAAGTATGCTAAATTCTGTTCCCTCCACAAGACCCCACTCTATCCTATCCGAATTAACACGGTTATAGCCTTCATTACCTACTGTTTTGAGCACCTTAATCTCACGCCCTCTTATATTCGCAGCCTTCTCGCTGGGGTTAATTTCTTCTCCCAGCTTCAGCAGCCTTCCTCCTCACAAAGCCTCTTTTCTAACCACGTGATAAAGCTGCTCCTGAAGGGCATTTCCAATAGTCACCCGTCACTACCAGATAGCAGGAAATCGATCACACTTCCTATCCTCATTAACTTGCTCAGTACTCTTAAACGTAGTTTCTATTCTCCTTATCTTAAGAGCCTCCTTAAGAGCTCTTTCCTATTAGCCTTCTATGGTCTCCTTCGTTTGGGAGAATTCACATCCCCGAACAACACTTTTATTTCTTCTAGAGACCTAGCCGTTTCTGACCTTAGTTTTCACCCAGACTTCTACAGTTTATCCCTTAAGCATTATAAAACTAAAGGCGCCTGTACCATCGTCGTGGCCCGCACGAATGGTCAGCTCTGCCCCTTTCGGGCCATGTTTAAGTTTGCGCTTTTGAGACATCAACTGAGCGGCCCCCCTGAACCTCTTTTCTTAACCCCAGAAGGCTCGATCATGTCCGCTGCATGGTTTCTCAAACATCTGAGACTTCTGCTAGCTGCATGCAACCTCCCCCCTAGTCAATTTTCAGGCCACTCCTTCAGAATAGGAGCAGCCACATCCGCAGCAGCCCAGGGCATACCCACATCGTCTCTCCAGCAGCTCGGCCGATGGTCATCTACAGCGTTTTCATCCTATATTCGCCCGGATCTCTCAGCTGTCCTTTCAGCTCAACGCTCTCTCAGTGCTTAGGTGAGCACTGCGCAATACGCTGGTGGTGGTTGGTCTCCTGACCCAGAGCATTCATTTACCTAATTTCTGTCATGCATACCCTGTCCCCGTGTCCTCTCATGCCACCGTTGCAGGTTGCATTTCAAGGGTTCCACCTCTCTCCGCGTCTCCTTCCACCTTACCCCGTAAGTCTATTTTCAGCTCCTCTCTGCCCCTTAACCATGCATCCCCTCAGACTGGCCCGTACCCTCCATGGCTGGCTCTGCGCCGCCTCAGCTGGCCCATGTCCCAGCTGTTCTCTCTGTCTATCCAGCGAGGCACCTCTCCAGCCCGCACCTGTCATTCAGCCTTCCTCCAGGCTATTCTGCATCCCCACAAGCTGACCCGTACCCCCAGGCTGGCTCCGCGCTGCCTCAACTGGCCCATGTCCCAGCTGTTCTCTCTGTCTATCTAGCGAGGCACCTCTCCAGCCCGCACCTGTCATTCAGCCTTCCTCCAGGTTATTCTGCATCCCCACAAGCTGACCTATACCCCCAGGCTGGCTCCAAGCCGCCTCAGCTGGCCCATGTCCCAGCTGTCTGGATAGACAGCGCCTCGCTGTCTATCCAGCGAGGCGCCTCTCCAGCCCGCACCTATCCTCAGCCTTCTCTAGGCTATTCTGCGTCCCCACACCTGACCCGTACCCACCAGCCCGGCTCCGCGCCGCCCCAGTATCCCCATGGCTGGCCCTCATTCACTGCCCAGCTCCGCACCATCCCAGTAGCCCCTCAGCTGACTCTATTCACCAGCCTGGCATCATGTTATGGTTTATCACCGCTGACCTTCTTCCACCGGCTAAGTTTCCATGTGTCACCTGTCACCCTAAATCGATTTCTTCCATCAGTGCCTCACGTTTCTCGTGTACAGCTTCCCTATCGGCTGACCTCTTGCTTCCTATGCCTTTCCTTCCCTCGCAGAACTCTCCTCCTCTTGTCTCAAGTCAACCCACAGGTCTATGGTCCCACTATTCCCTTCTCTCACCTTAAGGCCTTGGCCCCTTTTTTTGGGGGAGGGGGGGTAGAGCATCCCTAATCAGCGTTGGGGATGTTCACCCGAGTTCACGGCAATCAGCGCTCAAAACTTCTGCCGGGGCCCGAGCGCCAAAGAACTGTTATTCATTTCTAAAGAATTGTTATTCATTTTGTCATTAAATTCTTTAATTATCTTTTCTGTGTCTGAGTTTATCCAGATTGAAATAATAAAATTTTTGGCCTTGGCAGTACAGTTTCAGTTGGACATTTTAGAAATATGTACAGAGAAAGAGTCTCTGAAAAATATTTCTGATAACAATAGAAATGTTGTCAGAAATGTTTGTTTTCTATTTACGTAAGAAAACAAAAGGGGGAAATGGTAGATGATAAACATAATACATTTCTGATAAAACTTTACATTTAAAACATTGATAAACATAAAACATTTCTGATAAAACTTTACATTTAAAACATTGATAAACATAAAACATTTCTGATAAAACTTTACATTTAAAACATCTCATAGCAGTGTTGTGGTACTCGAGATCGGTCTTGGTCTCGAGTCCGGTCTTAAGACCATTTTCTGATGGTCTCGGTCTCGTCTCGGACTCGACCGCATTTGGTCTCGGTTTTGTCTCAGTCTCGGGCTCTGAGGACTCGGCATTTTATTTCAAGACCAGTCGAGACCGCAACTGTGAAAATATCACTAAACATGCAGCATACTGTCCAGTTTATTTGTTAACATCTTTGTTTTCAGTGGATGCAAAACGCACCAATTAAAATCCAAGCAACTACGTGTTTCTCCCTCTCCCCCACCCCTCCCCACCTTTCACTCGCATGCGGCGCTCCAGGACATGCGCAGTGGTTTTCTCTCAGCGGCAGAAAATGTTTGTCTAATCGTCAGTAATATAATAGCACTGCATAAATAGTAAGAAATCCGATGGCCAGAGCTAACTCAGCAGCGCTTCGCTTTCACAGACGATGGGGACAACGTCTAACTATTTTCGTCACTTAGAAAAGTAGCTCAAAGAAGGTAAGCTCCGTTAACGTGATGTTAGCAAAGCTAGCTGTACAGAGACACATAAGAATTTGTGATGAAAAAAAGTCACTCACTGTCTGAATTATTGTGCGGAGATGTTGACTGACTTGTCGCATATATAGGACAACGCTATGTCCAAAAGTCTGCAATATAGTGATGTGACATTCAGAAACAGTCGATTCTTCTCCACGGCTCTTTATTTATTAGATAGGACTGGAGTGTCACTCACTGAGAGCCGTTCTATCAGATTACCATACACTGTCAGAATAGCATACGTGCAGTGAGTACCATGCCTGCGCATGCGCATTAAGAAGTCCAACCGTCAGAGGAGTTGTCAGTTCACCATATGCAGCAAGTTATGACGAAAATAAGTCATTAAATTGTTTTCAATGATAACTATATAGATATACATGTGTTGTTATGGTTGCAAAGTGTATTTAAAGCAGGTCTGGCTGCAGCTGGAGTCAGCTACAACACACGCCCGTGTAAAACTAACTTAACCGCTAAGTCAGGATGCCATACAACTGTTAATAACAGATCTACGTCATGATTCTATGTTCCTAGCATACATGCAGTGAGTACCATGCCAGCGCATGCGCCTTAAGAAGTCCAACTGTCAGTGGAGTTGTCAGTTCAGCATATGCAACAAGTTATGACGAAAATAAGTCATTAAATTGTTTATAATATGACATAATATGATAACCAGATGGAAATACATGCGTTGTCGTGGTTTCAAAGTGTATTTAAAGTAGGTCTGGCTGCAGCTGGATGCCATACAACTGTTAATAACCAAGTATATGATGATCTACGTCATGATTCTATGTTGCTGATTAAATAAAATCATATGGTAAACGTATGCTGATCTGACAGAACACCGTGAGTTCGTGTTAAGTGTATGACGATCTGACCTGACAGAACACCCGTTTTTTTTTCCTAGTAATGCTCTTTGTACACTGCATCATTATTTAATTATGTACGTTGATATTTAAACTAAAAAATAACTAAAACACAAGAACGAAAGAGCACGCAGAGCATGCACATTGCTCTTTGTTTTTGTTCAAAGTGGCAACTGTAATGTCTGCCATGGTGTCAGACTACTTGGCTTCATGTACTGGGATAGAGAGTGAAAACAGTCACGATGAGCGCCTTCTGTTTGGTTACTTCTTGCTTGTTGCTCCTTGGTCAGTGTTCATAGTTGAGTGTTATTTACCATCAGGGCATTGCCTCAATTGCTATGTTTAATGGTGCAGACAGTGGTGGATTCTTATATGAGCAATATGGGCAAATTCCCAGGGTGTTATGTTTTTAGGGATAGCACGAGACCATCACACATTGTAACACAGAAATGGAATATTTAATATTGGTAAAATGTATTAAGTATTTAATATCTAGGTGTTTTTATGGGAATATGGATCTTTCAGATTATTCTGAGAAGCAATTTCGATCATATTTTACATTTTATTGTGTCATGTAGCACGGCCGCTGGTCTTGGTCTTGACTCGGTCTCGACTTTCCTCGGTCTTGGTCTTGACTTGGTCTCGGACCCTAAAAGTCTTGGTCTTGTCTCGGTCTCGACACACTCTGGTCTTGGTCTTGTCTTGGTCTCGGGTTAGGTGGTCTTGAACACAACACTGTCTCATAGTCTACTTTCAATTCTAGACAGAAGATATGGAAAACTTGTAACACACCCTGTAATATTTTAGTTTTGGAGAATAGTAAATGCAAAATTGCTTTCAAATTTTTTAATTTTATCAACGGGGGTGAAGAAGAAATAGACTCTAATTCCTAGTCGGTTTATAGATATGGTTAATTATGAATTTATTCATTTGACACTGGTATATTGTGAGTTTATTTAATGAGTATTATACAGTGCCTTCCTGCATGACTGAAATACAGAGTTATATAGAAGATCTTACTAAATTAAAATTAGTAATGTAAAATTGAATAGCTTCAATCAATATCTATGCCATGTTTATTTGCATATTGATGAATTTCCTGCATCACCTCTAATTTCAATTGTATAAAGCTACAGTTGGATGCAATTGTTATAATTAAGAAAATTTTGGTTAAAAGTACTATAAACTTCTACGGAGCCCCTTAAGGGGACACAGAGAAAAATTCAAATGTGAACAATTTTTTAAATTCTAAAAAAACAATACATAAATACAACACTCAGCCGTTTTGAAAAATCTCATGATAATGGTAATATTTTCATTAATGGTATAAAGAATATTTGATTGCAGTTTTCCTTTTGATCTAAATTATTAAGGAAATTTGACTGGTTGTCTTAAAGCATGGCATTATCACAAGGATGCTTTTGTGTAAAATTGGACACTATTAAATTAATTTTTTTGAATAACAAATTTCTGAAATTTTGTTTACATTTTTAATAATTTTTAAGAGTTTAATTTTTGAGAGGAGTTGATTCCACAATCGGTTAATTCTGAAACATCTGAGGATGAATCATCTTAACGCATTTCTATTTTATGTTTTCTTTGGAGCTCAGGGACTGAGGCAGTGGACCTTATCTGAGCCGCTCCAGTGACCCTGAGCCTGGCTGAAACAAAAAAAAAAAAAAAGAGGCAACGCTTCATCTACATCACAAGCTACAGAAAAGACATTTAATTTATAATTATGTGAGCAAAAGGTGGCATACACTTCTATTTTCTTAATTTACTTTGTGTTTTACTCTAGTAGTGCTGATTCCTGTGGTCTGACAGGGACCGTGGGGGCTGGGTTTTGCGGGTTCGGGGCCGTGCAAGGAGGTGAGGAGAAAGGCCTCTGGCTTCGGCATCAGACCTCTGCTGTTCTTAGCCACGCTGACTTGGACATTTGCACTTTCTACACATATGAATTGTGCCATCTTCTGCTGGACTGCTGTCTGAGAGCAAAGACCTATTGGACTATTCTTACAGCTTCTACAGAGGTCAGTGAGGTTGGATTGCTTTTTCCTGTTGTTACCTGAAGGCGGACTGCAGTTTACAGGATCTGATCTCTGAGGAAACACCTGGCTAAAGGACGAGACCCAGGCGTGGTTTCTGAGGGTCTCCTATGGCAGAAAAGATCAACAGCTTCTGAAAGATGAGTCAATGAAAACATTGACTCATCTGCTGTATCTCTCCGTCTCTCCTACACACTCTGTCAAGGGGGGCCACATACTTTGTCCAGATTTTTCTGCACAGCGGGAATGAATGCTGCTCTGGACAGCTTCTGATGGAACATCACATGTAAAGTCGGGCTGAGACTCGGAGGCGGTCCTGCTTGTCTGTTGGCATGGTTGGTCCTGGGTTCTTTGCCTCTGGTCATGTGGTCTGGGCCCCAGGGCCCCTGGGATTTCCCTCGGTCTACAGGTTGGAGACAAAATGGCTGCCAACAAAACTTGGTAGTTTTTAATGGTTCTTCTTGAATTTTCGAATTGTGTGATGCCACTTTTTCTCACCTTAGTTTATTTACAGCACATTCACTGTCTACCGCCTTTGCATTCTGACCTCTGCTATTTGACCCCCGGGATAAGTTTAACGGTACAAGTGAAGGCTCGATGCAGCAGGGTGTTAGAACTCTCTGCATTTTACAGAAATATTTTGTTTGCCTGAATAATTTTCATTCTGTTTGTTCAACATCTGGCTAATGTGTTTTTCTCCTCCAGCTTTACAAGGATTGAAAAAGGATAAAAGTACGGTAATAGTTGTTAATTTCCTGATTTACAAAAGCACAACCAACCACGATTCAAATACAAAAGAGACAAGTCCTAAGTTAAGTTCTAAGTTATACTAAGTTCTATTTGGCTCAAATAACAGTGGCTACAAATATAAGGACTATTATTTCAAGTTATGATTTAAGTGTATTTGGAATCCATTTCAAATCTTAGGAAAATCTACTCTTTGGAAAATTACTGAACCAAATGATTGGTTTACTGCACATATTTTCAATCAACTATTGAATTCTTTCACTGAGATGTAAACAACCTGTTTTAATTACATCCAACTGTTATAATTAGCAATGAAAAGAAATGTGGGATAACTGATTTGCGTGGGTTTCTTAGGAGTTTCTGTACCAAAACACTATACAGTGTTCCGATACAGGGGGGACAGGGGACGATGCATGGAATTACTCTATTCAAGCAAATTGTGAGTTAATCTATTGAGAAATTTTTCAGTTTCGGGCTTCAACAAAATATAAAAGAGGTTAAATCAAAATTCACAAATGTTTTAACTATTCGAATGAGTTTCTAAAGTAATACTGAATATTCTGAATTGAATACATTAAAATTAATGATGTCATGTGTCAAATAGATTTTTACAAAATAGTTTCTTAAAATATGGAAGGGATTGTTTAATTGTTGCATCTCTCTTGCTATAATTTGAAATAATAGGTGGTTTAACCAAGTCATGCAGAAAGGTCTAACCTGAACATTTATATAATTTATATAATTTAATTAATTTAGTTGTATCAAAGTTCTCCCCAAAACTGCCAAAACGTATGAATATGATAAACACTACAAAAGAGGGTAATTCAGTTAAATAAATATTAGGGGTTTCAAAAGAACAAATTGTTCAAAGGTTAAAACTGGGATTTAAAATCATAATTAGAATAAAATAAGTAAGTTAAATATGTAGTGACAGGGTTAGCTTTATTCTTGTAAAAAAAACAGGCTAATCAGTACATTAAGTTTTAAAATGAGAAGAAAATATGAGGATTCAAATTGAATTGGTCTAAATTGGGAATTTGCAAATTAGCAATTATGGAACTGCTTAAAGGGGGATAAACAGATTGACAGAAAAAAAAATCAAGTTCTATGTGTAATTGTTGATCCAAGGTAATAATGTCTAAACCTTTCTCATAATCATAATTTACAGATTTTGGTTTGAGACAAAATAAGGTTGTCTTTTATTACATGAATGGAATATATTAGAAGGGATCTTAATTTAACACGGATCATTAACGTTTCACACCATTGATGATATTTTACAAGCCTTTAGTATAGCGGGTTAGTTATTGTTAAATGAGGACTATTTGATTGAATTTGATTAAAATAACAAAAACAAAAGATTTATATATGGTTTAAGATTTCTGGTAAAGTTTCTATTAGGAATAATTCATATATACATTTCAAATGATATTTATTTGATAAAACATGACTGTAGGCCAGGCAGTTTTGCACATTAATTTCATAATCTGGTCCTTTACATGATTTTTGTTTGGTTTCTGATTTTGTCTGATCCTATGAATATGCCAACACTTACAACAAGCAATGTTATTTTTGAAGGTTGAAATGTACAAGGTGTTACTGACTTTAAGCATTTCTTTAGCTATTAAGAGGAGAACTTAAATAACAGATGTTATTAATATATTGATGCTCTATTAGCTTAGTATGAAAAAAACAAAACTGATCTTCAGCTTCAAGGAACAGCCTTTAAAAAAAACAAAGAACATTATGTTTTCTAATCAGATGATGGCCACTCTTAAAGAATCTTCCTTGCTCTCCTCATCACCTGTGGATGCTGCTGTTCCCTGCCTGAAGTCCTTGGCTGTTCAGTGCATCACTTCCAACATAGAGAAGGGTAGTGGTACCAATAGAACCCCACCCCCCTATCAGATGGTTTCCCGGGACCGAAAGATGATCGTGGAACTCCAGCTTTCTAGAGAATATGGGCAATACTAGTATCTATAGTATAAAAAAAGATAATATTTTTCCTTTACTTTAGTGTTCATTATATAATACATTGATTTCACATTTTTGTTGTTTTTTGTGTTGCAGAATGAAACCCTATCCTTTCTGGGTGTGCCAGGATGTGAGACTGTGGGCGCCTTCCACGATTGGTGGACCAATTTACAGCTGAAACGCCACATTGAAGCCTCATGGGCTCTGTCGGGGTTTCCTATCGAGTTGCGCCGCCTCTGCATCTGGACACGCGCAGAAATTGATTTGATGATAGGTCTTGCTATAGCAAAAACTGATCTGATTCCATTTTATTGATTTCATTACAATTCAATCTTACTGCATTTTTATGGTTACTTACTGATTTGATTTTACTAGTATCATTACATTTTACTTATACGGAATTTTAAACATTTAATGTTAGTTTCGTAAAATCATTAGATTTTGATTGTACTGCCTGTAATGCTAATTTACTTCATTGGTTTGCAAATTCAAAATGTGCTCGTTTTATAGTCTGTGCCCTTAACATTTCTTTTCATCTGTTAACTTTGCATCCTTTCATAGCATATTAACTTCTTCACTATTATCTTAACATTTAATTGATTCATGATGTATTAACTTTAGAAGTAGTATCTTAACATTTCTTTGCCTGGATTTTCTATTTTAAATACTATCTCACATTTATTCATTACTTCATTCATTTTATATATAACTTTTATAACTTTTTTAATATAACTTTTAACCATTTCATATGTCATTATATGTAACATTAATCTCTTAACTTTTATTACTAAAAAAAAAAAAAAAATTCAGATTTTGCTCTTTTATAATTTATTACCCTCCCGTGGCATGACGTTGACCTGAGGTAACAAAAAGAAATAATAAATAAATAACAAGCAACATGAAGGTAATAATAATAATATTTGGTTCCAGACAGTGTCATGGTCCGACTTAATGATTGATGTGTAATTACAGAAGACAAAGCTCTCACAAAACTGCAGGAAAATATTTTCTTCCACTAAAAAAAAAAAAAAAGAGTCATGCCATGGAGGGTTGACTTGTATTTCTCCAAATTTAACACTCTAACATCCTTTAACAATTTTCTTCCTTATGTGTTCTTCATTAGATTGTAAGAGGGACATTGTGATTTCGATCCACCGCCTAAGAGGAATAGGGGTGCCCTGTCCGTTTTTACCCCCAAAAATGAAATGAAATGAAATGAAATGAATGAAAGACAACATCAATGACTGAAATGATGCTATGTATGTCAACATCTGTAATAGCCTCGGGGGATGTTTTCCGGAAGGGACAGTGTCTACTCTAGGGTTTTTCTCCCCCTTTTGCGCTGAAAGTGAATAAAATAAGTAAAGTATGAATGCTTTTGTTGACTGATTTTATGCTCTGTGTGTCAATACAAATTATGGATTCATCAATTAGGATTTTCATCCTCAACAATAACTATAAATAATAATAAAAGGAATTATTAATTAATCTATCAATTTAGATCAAAATTATCAAGTTGGGACACCACCTGATCAACAGGAAAATAATAATGGTGCTTTGTTGAATCAATAACAGTCCCCTGCAGTTTGAGAACTGATTAAAAGGAAACCCAACTCACCCGTCAACCTTGCTGAGATCAGCGTCCGTCTTCAGATGATCCCTTGCATGATTGGCATAGTCAGTGACTATAGCAACATACAGAGAAACATACTCAAACAGAAGTTCATTATGAACTGATGTCAGTCTTAGCTACAGGGTGCAGGACCTACCAATGACATGTGTAGAGATCCCAGCTTGAGCGAACAGTGGCGCCACCTTCTGCTCATAGATGCGTTTGCCCTGACGCTTCCCACCGTATGGATTGATGTAGACCAGCAGATTTCTGGGTCTGGCGGCTGTAACAACCAACAGTTCTTCATCACAACTGTTTTAACACTCGTGTTTAATTTCCAGTCTGCTTGTGTGTGTGTGTGCGTGTGTATGTGTGCATGTGTAGGAGCCAAGTCGTACAGATGCTGGCTAGCTGCTCTCTGATGCTGCTGACCCAGTTCTGGCAGAGGACCCCATCTGGACACGTGAAGTTAACTTCAGCACAGCGCCAGTGGTGCTGACGACACCTCTCCACGTACAACACTGAAATAAAGCAGAGGCCCCAAGTCGATTTTAGCTGTTGATTTTTGCTGACCACTGACAAGTTATTGAAACAGTAAAGTTTTTTAATGATAATGATATAATTATACATCACTATATAATTATATCATTATATAAATATTATATTCAACAAAATAATAATTACCATGTACGTTGCACTACATATCAATCAATCAATCAAGTTTATTTGTATAGTACATGTAAAGAGTGAAAAGGAATGGTGAGAGTACAGTTTCCTGTGTTGCTGATTTCCTGGTTAGACACTCAGTCCTTCAGTCTTACAAACTGTGTTCTGTTAGTCAGGTAGTCATAGATAGAGGTGATTGTTGAGTCCTCCACCTCTGTCTTCTGTAGTTTCTCACAGAGCAGATCAGGCTGAATTATGTCAAATGCACTGGAGAAATCAAAGAACATAGTCCTCACAGTGCTGCCCGCTTTGTCCAGATGATTGTTGAAGCAGGTGGGTGACGGCATCATCGACTCCACAGTGATAAGCAAACTGTAGGCGTCCTGATATGCACTTGTCTGCTTATTCAGGTGGGCCAACAGGAGTTTCTCCTGGACTTTCATGATGTGGGATGTCAGGGCAACAAGGTTCATAGTCGATGACTGATGGAGCAGCTTTCTTTGGAACCAGAACCAGGCGGGATGTCTTCCACAACCAAGGAACCTCCTATTAAGTCAGGCTAAGGTTGAAGAGGTGCTGCAGAATCCCATTGACCTGCTCTGAATAGGACTTCAGGACTCTGGGGCTGACACCATCTGGACCTGACTTCTAGATAGGGTGAGAAGCTTGGTCATCCAGAAGGGACTCAGAGTAGAGCCGCTGTTCCTCCACGTCAAGAGGAGCTAGTTGAGGTGGCTCGGGCATCTGGTAAGGATGCCTCCTGGACGCCTCCCTGGTGAAGTGTTACGGGCATGTCCCACTGGGAGGAGGCCTCGGGGAAGACCCAGGACACGCTGGAGGGACAGGGACTATGTCTCTCGGCTGGCCTGGGAACGCCTTGGGGTTCCCCCAGAGGAGCTGGAAGAAGTGGCCGAGGAGAGGGAAGTCTGGGCCTCCCTTCTGAAGCTGCTACCCCCGCGACCCGACCCCGGATGAAGCGGAAGACGATGGATGGATGGATGGATGGATGGATGGATGGATGGATGGATGGATGGATGGATGGATGGATGGATGGATGGATGGATGGATGGATGGATGGATGGATGGATGGATGGATGGATGGATGGAAAAAAGTTTCCTGAATTCCAAACTAAAGTCTTTACTGTAATGCTGGCCCACACAATGACTTACCCTCAATAACTTTCCTGTAAAGATCTGCCTCATGATGGGCCAGTTTACCAATGAAGGTCAGACTACCTGTGAAGGCCTGCCTGCAATCCGATCTGTCTCCACCTTTGATCTTCTTCCAGCTGCTGTCATCTTTTTGATCACTGCCGTTCATCCATTGTTCCTCTCTGACTGAGATGATTTCTGTCACCGGCACACTGCGATTCACGCCTGCAACAACACAAACAAATGAGGTTTCAAAATCAATAAATGATAAAGGGAAGTAGAGCTAAATATCTACAAAAATCTTTTAGGTTTTACTGAAATTTTTGTTACGTATGCTATTAAATATGAGGATGTTTAAAGGAGGCAAAGAAGCCTTTACAACTAGCTACTGTCCATACCTAGCAGGAGTTGTAAAATAATGGCCCAAAACCTTGTAAGGTTCAAACTGGGGAAGTCACATCCACAAACTGTCACTAGGCAACCCTAGAATTATAAGAGGCAAGTTCGTCAAGACAAGGAGCAGAGATGGGGTTGGGTTTTTATTTGCAGGGCTTTGAGAGGAAGACGATCCCCAGACTGACCGTAGATTTATGCCTGAGTGAGAGGACAGCCCAATGATCAGATTTTGTTCAAGATAGGATTCCCTAATTCTTGCCGTTTTGTTGGACAAAAGATCCAGATATTTGGGTATGAAATTCTCTCTCTTGCTCCATTGGTCAAAAGTTTTTACATCCAAAAGTAAATAACAGCCTTGTGTTAAATAGATGGATTGTTTGTTTGTAAACGGAGCAGATGCACGTGCAATCTGCTTGACAGGAGAAGGAGCCTTTAAACTCTCACTGGCTGCCATGATTACCTTCATTTATCTTACTGTTTAAACATTGGCTAGCATGTTGTCAGCATATTACAGCAGTGTATCACAACGTGACAAAATAATTTATGCTATCAAACTGACATTAGTGAATGAGATGTGTAATAATGACCTATAAGCATTAAATGCAGGTGAGTCGATAAATGACGGGTGAAATTGCCCATATATATACGGTGTGTGTGTGTGTGTATATATATATATATATATATATATATATATATGTTATATTTGTGTGTATGTGTGTGTGTGTGTGTGTGTGTGTGTGTGTGTGTTCGTGTGTTTGCCCCAACACTATAGTTGGCGCTTCAGTATTTCCAATAATGTCTTCTTATAACATATTTAAGCATATTTTCAAATTCCCTGTAAATTAAAAAAAAAAAAAAAAAACATTTTTAATATAAAAACACGCTGGGTAGCCGTAACACCCCATCGGAATTAGCGAGTTTTCTGGGGAAAATCCCTGCCTAGGTTGTCCTTAATGTCATCAATGTATGTCATTTTGACGTTTAACGTTGTCTGCAAACGTTTAGTGATCGTTGGCTGGACGTTTGCTACACTTCGGACGTTTAATGGAACGTTGATGACAACGTTCTGGGGACGTTGGTTGGACCTTTTCAAATCTATCATATTTGGGGGCAAAACAGCAGCTAAACCCTTGGAAACGCAGTAGGTTTCGTGTAAGCTGGTGTTGGTGTGTATCGTTCCCGTTGTGCCTCTGGGTCCTCAGCATTTTGTGACAGACTGGATAACAGACTGCTGTGTTATGCAAGCGGATATGCGGTGTATGTTTGTGTGTCTATCTATAGTTCCAAATAACTCTGTGCGTCCAAACATGTCCCCTCTGTTTTTACAAACAGAGCAAAAGAGATTAGCATACAAACAAGAAAACATGCTACAAGCTCTTACTGGCTCTGAATGGGCGGTACACCGGACTGGAGGCCCGTCTTTTCCATGTCAGCAGTGACCGACTTAGGCTTACATCGTACGCCACGTTCCTGACGCAGAGTTCGGAGAGCAGAAGCAGCCTGCAAGGCCTATCCATGGGAGTCTAGCTCGTTCCTTCAGCCGGCTGAAGAAGCAGCAGCAGTCCCTTCCCGATCACGTTCTTCCGATCATTTTGTCTTTTTCGTCTTTTAGATACGGTTGAAATCTCGAAAATATGCAGCTTTTTCAGGAGCAGCTACCTGGTTCCGTGAGGCGCATTCCTGGTTGAGATGTTCTTTTTCTTTGTATTTATTTTTTTTCTACTGATAGATAGCGGTTTTCCACCGGATGTGGGAGGAGCTTGGGGTTGCGTTCAAGTGCTCCAAAAATTATAACCCATAAGACTGTAGTTCACTACACTAAAAACGTAAAATTTTTTAAAAAGGCTAGCTGAAAAATTTCTTTGGGTCAGGGGCGCTGCCAGGAATCGTGGGCCCCTGACAAAAAAATTGTTTGGGCCCCCCTGCGCAGCTGCTGTTACAATTTTTTGAGTCTATTTGATCCATAAATAGCATCACAATTTTAAAGGCTTGCATCTGCCTTGCTTTCTTTGGTTCAATACTGATAATTAGCACAATATTTACTGCTCATGAATTTAACATCCAACAGTCCACATCCAGTATGTTAGTAGGTTGCTTAAATTTTTTCTATTAGTTTTAGATACTGAAATGTCTCTCCCCATGAGCAACAGTCTAAACCAATGTGCAAAATACACATAAAGCAATCCAGACTTCTCAAAAATGCTATGCTATGCTATGCATTTTATTCAAGCTGCAGTACATAACTTCAATAAAAATATGTTTTCTCCATATTTGTTAAAGCTGTCATGATGTTGTAGCAGTTTGTTATGAGACAGATAATCTGTGAAAACAATCAATCTCCTCCATCTTCTTTCTGAATTACTATTATTGGTTAAAGTAATCCACTGTTCTGACCAAAACAGCCAATCAGAACTAGTAGGACGCTCTTAGCACTGTGAATTAGCCTCATTCACTCACTGCTAAATGTGCTAATGGTGGAGAAACAACTTATCATTACAAGAAACCATTTATCTGCCATCATTGGTAGCTATGCTAACTTAACTGAGCATTTACAGTTTGAATCTGCATAGCTCTGTGCTATGCTAACTGCAGCACGGCACAAATCGAGGGTGAGGAAGGATGAGCAGCACCACATGAGATTGTGATTGACAGCACTAAAATTGCCACTTATTGGTTGTTTCTAGCACTGGGAGAAGGCAGAGGAAATAGATTTTTCACAGATTACCTCTCATACCATACTGTCACAACATAATGTTTTAAAAATATGTGGAAAAAAAATATTGATAAAAAAGTGACATATTGCAGCTTTAATTTCACTCAGAAGAGAACGGGTCAGGAGGGACGTGGGTTAGAGCTGCTGCTGACTGACTCATCTGTCGTTATGTGGTAAAAGGTACAAGGGACAAGTTAAATATATGAATATGTTGGTCGTTTTTTTCCTTAATTCATTAAATGCTAGTGAAAAGGAGGCAAACAGTAGTTTGTAGCTAAGCTAACTATGCTCCCCTGCTTTGGGTCCTGGACAATGGATATTAGATGGCCCATCAACCACAACAGTCCGTAATTAGTAGAAAATGACTTAATATTTATCATTTAAAGACTGATATTGGTGCCATATAAATGTGTGAAAGTAAAGTTTTATCTTTAATAGTGAGTTCTTTCAGAAATGAAGCTACACCTTTTTGCCTATTTAGCTTTTTTTTATGCACTTGTTTTACACTTTATAAGATCAGATCAATATATAACTGCACTCTAAGTAAAAAATAATGTTCAGACCTCTCAGGATGTTAATGACTGGCTAGATCTGTAGTACTTTCACGTCCACAGTTGTTAGACTACTGATTCCAGTTTCCACTTTTCACAACATATCAGAAAGTATTTAGTCAACTGTCTAAATTGATATTGATCAATAAGAGATCTATAGTAAATTGCCTACTTCTTCAACACAAGGTCCAGCACTTTACACTACATTCAGTAATTCACCTATTCATGCAAACATTCACCAGCAGGGACAGTGAATGAAGTGTCTTGTCAGAGAACGCAACAACTGTGACAGACGGAGGAGGAGTTCAAACCAGCAACCCACCAGCTATGAACTCCTACCATCGTCGCCCAAACTCCTTTGTAATATGTGTAAGGATCTGGGGATGTGTGAGTTTGTTTTTTTCATTTTTTATGTTCCTTAGTTTTTTCCATTAGTTCTGTCTTGTTTCCAGTTCTTCATTAGAGATCGTAGTTTATTTCTTATTTCTAGTTATTCTTTGTCACTTTATTATGTTTCTTTAGTGTAGTCATTCTTTAGTGTTAAATTCATTTCTTGTTTCCCAGTGTACTTTCCCTCGCCCCCGTGTCACTTTCTCTCACCCTCTCCTCAGCCTTCCTCCTGCTCTCTACATTCGTACCTGCAACCCTATCTCATCAACCTAGGTCTTTGGATTAGTACTCAACCTTCCCAGTATTTAAGCACTTAATTGCCAGTTCCTTTCATCTACTTCCGTACTTCCTCGTTCCACCCTGTGTACTCATATCTCCTTGCCAGTTTCCTTCTTCTATTCTACAATTGCACATTTCCTCTTTTCCAAACATTCCTTTCTGCCTTTTTGGTGAAAAATTGCTTTCTTTGGACAACCACTTCCATTTTGTTTTGGATACTATGAAAAAAAAATATATTTTTTCCATTTTGTTGTGCATATGCTGAATACTCTCCATACATATACATACTTTTTTCCCCCAAATGCTATGCATCACTGTTAAGCGCCACTTTAAGCCCTTCACTTAAATGATTTCTGATTATTATATTTAACAATGACACCAACTGCTACGGTATTTGGCAGATAAACATTATCGTAGCGGTTTTCGGAATAGCACCGATAGCTATCTAAATGCGATATGGTAAGTAAATCTGATGAAGTAGCACAGCTTGTCAGAACACAGTAACAATGTATCAATTCACATTAGAAATTATATTCCATCACTTATAAAACTTTATCAGAAGAGCTGTCATTATTTACATTATGTTTGTACCACTCCACAAACATCCATAATAAGCCTTCATAAATTTAATGTGGCAGTCTCCATTTCAATCTAAAGATGGAAACCCCAATAGGATTTGGCTTTACATAGCTGTTACAGCCTGCAATTGCTACAAAAAGATAAAGACCATCCTCCTGCTCCCCCCAAAAAACAAATCCTAAATCAAAGTAGCAAAAAAAAAAAAATATGGTAACACTTTATTTGAAGGGGGTTGAATAAGACTGTCATGACACTGTCATAAACATGACATAACACCTGTCATGAACATCAATAAGTCTTCATGAATAGTTATGACTGTTGTCATAAAGCGTCATTCGGTAAATAATGACACTTTTAATACAAAGTTGACATTATTCAAAATGTCTTCGTTATGACAACTTGTCATTAACCTCGCCAAAAATGTCTTCGTTATGACAACTTGTCATAAACAAGAAATCATGATCTAACATAAATTTGTCATAATAGTAGTCATAATGATTTAATTATTACACTAGCAAAAGCTTTAACAAAACAATGATTAATATTTCCACTCCCTGAAATAAAGCAAAACAAGTAGGACAAGCAATAAAGATTTCACTAAGCTTTATTACACGGTCAAATGATTTAATAACAGACTCATTAACAATTTCTTTTACATCAACTAAAGTGGAACAAGTAGCACCAGTTATGAATATGTCATTAAGTGTTATTACAGTGTCATTAATATTAACTGTTACCTCAAGTAAAGTGAAACAAGTTACAACAGTTATGACAAAGTCATTAAGTGTCACTACGGTGTCATTAATATTAACTATTACCTCAAGTAAAGTGAAACAAGCTACAACAGTTATGACAAAGTCATTAAGTGTCATTAATATTAACTTTTACCTCAAGTAAATTGAAACTAGTAGCAACAATTATAAAGATGTAATTTAGTATTACAGTGTCAAATGCAATGCTAACAGAGTTATTGATATTAAGTCTTACCTCAAATGAAGTGAAACACACTGGACTACGTATAACTACCATCATAACTGTAGAACAAACCCTTTGTACATTGGAATAAAACAAAAGATAACTTGTTCTAAGATAACAGAGGGTTTAACGTCTGGTCAGTATATTGTTACTCTGAAATGCTGATTGAAAAACTAAAACAGAATTACTTAGTCTTTAACTTAAGAAAATAGGTTCTTTCAACAGTAAATTTTTTTGCTTTGATTATGTCAGCCATCTCCTTCGTAATAGTCTTCCTGTAATGCTCTGAAAACAGGAGATCTTCTTGTCTTCATTTCCTGGAAGCAGCTCTTTGAAGGTGTCCAGAAATGCTCAGAAATTACAGCTGTTCTTGCAATAGTTAATCATGGCGAAAGCCTTTTCATGAATTCAAACTTGGTGAATCTGTTCTGGACATTCTCATAGTCAGTGATGACTCAGTTCATTCACTTAAAAAAGAACAAAAACAAAAAACAATGTCAACATATCCCAGCATTTATTTAAATACCATTTCAAAAATGTCCCTTGCTGCACACTGTCAGAATGGTAGACTGGCAGACAAATGCCTAGTTAACATGACTGGTTGTTATAAAGTGCAATACAACTATTTCTTAATACAAGTCGAATAATAACTGGACCTGAACAAAATTATTCTGATCAAATATTTGTCTGGCAGAAGTTCAGACAGACTGCCACTGTTATTCGAATGCATCATTTAACATATAGTTTTAGGCACATGAGTGCATCTTTTTACTTAATGATCATTCTAAATTATTTCTAACCAGTTACTCTAACTTAGGGTTGTTCGCAAGAAGCTTATTAATAAATAAATAGATTTAACATCAGTTTTAGTTGTCTAAAACGTAACTTAACTCAGCTGATGAATGTTGATTCCTGCTCCCCATTCCCCACTTACCTGGCTGTCCCACTCCACTTCACATGGTGAAAATATTAACACAAAAACGACTTACTTAATTTTCTTGGGGAATATTTCATCTGCTTCTTTCTCTTTGGTCAAATAGGAACTTCTTTCTCTGGTGGCTGGTCCTTATTATCATCCTCCACACTCGTAGCATGTCTTCATTAGCCAACTTTGTCCTCCCCACCATGTGTCCTTAGGCTAGCCTGGGTCTTCATGTGGCTAAACTTGCCAAAGCAAAGAACACAAGCACTGTGTCACATCAGCCAAGTCGCTAAATAATGCACATGAAGGATAACTTTGACTAATATATTAGCTTTTAATTTGCTAGATTAAAATTGGAGGGGGAAAAAATAATTTGCCTGTCTTTAAAATATATTTAATATTAAGGGCTAACGTTACAGTAATTGTGTTTAATAACTTTAGCTAACATTAACTTACAGCAAGGTAGGATTGGCTTGAATTGCTTATAGCTAACATTACAGAGAAAGAGAACATAGTCAATGTTATTTTCTCAAAGAAAATGTAAAGTTAATAAGACACATACCTCATATGTATTAGGTATCAAACTTCGGCTTCTTTTTAAACAGGAGGTCTGGCCGTTATAACCATAGACATAATATAAGGGTAGACGCCGCATTGGCTGCTCCGGCGCAGGAAATACGGCGGCCATCTTAGAGCGGTATAAACTCCTACTTTCCTCAATCAAAACAATAGACGATGCCTCAGCTCTGAGGGATATTATTGTTCGGATCTATGGATTATTGATGTGAGGGCTCCACAGACAGCATTTCACAAGTAAGATGGACATATTATTGTGTATATATTGTGATTATATTATATATTAGAATATTACTTTACTGTATTTATGTCCACCGGCGAGATACCAGCTAATATTAGCTACAGTGCTTGGTGTAATACGGGTTCAGCCCCGCTATGAAGGCTAACTGAGATTCTGTACATCTAAAAATATTAATTATTCTCTAACATTGACTTAGATTATATGACACAAGGGCATTAGAAATGAAACAATATATATTATAAAACTTATGTGTTATAACATTCACCAGCAAAGTTTACACAGGTGGTAAAGACTATTATTTATATGTAATTCTTTCACTAGTAAGATACATCCCAAATCTTCCGTTTTTGTTTTGAAAGTTTCATAAAGACACGATGTGAGGAAGAAGAGGGAGAAATCTATAAAGAGAGACGAATTCACTGCAGCAGGATGGATCTCATCAGATTTTGGACTTAATCTCAGCTGCTGAATCTCTGAAGCTAGAAGTCGGCAAAAAAAAAAAAAAAAAAAAAATATATATATATATATATATATATATATATATATATATATATATATATATATATATTATTCAGTATTAATTATTTATTTGTGCCATTATGAATCTTTATTTGTGTTGTATAGTTATTTAAATATGTATTGATATTACTAAATAATTTATTAAATAAATTATGAACGGCTGTGTGCTTTGTAATATGCTCTTTATACATCAATATCAGAATATTCCATTCCTATTCTATTGTTTTAGCCACTAAGCATATTTAAATACTTAAATAACTTAAATAACATACTTAAATAATACAATTGTTTATAAATGTAGCTTTGATAGATGTTTGAATATGGTTTCCAGTAACAAAAAAGCGTGTTATGATCGATTAAATGCGCTGATCCGTCACTGTGCCTGTTAAACACATAGGACCGAGTGGAGTGGTATACCGCTCCAAGATGGCCGCCCTAAATCTCGTCAGCGACAATAGGCGACAGCGGGGCATGAGGCGTCTATCCTTATATTATGTCTATGGTTATAACTAGTGTTAGGTTTGCGCCACAATATGAAGATTTCTTTTTCATCAACACACTGCACGCCTGTTCGTGCACTGCTGCCTCTCACTGGTGGAAATGGTGTATTGCACTACTTAGCCCTTGTGTTTAGAAATGGGATCCATACCAACCGATCTTGCTGTAAACCTTTAGGATCGATTCAGTTAAGAAAATTAAGACTAAACAACATGGCAGAGCTTTATAATATTACTACATAAAGCTAATTTTTAAAGTTTAATCGGTAATACTTTTATAACAAATTTATGTCAGATCATGATTTCTTGGTTAATGACAAGTTGTCATAACGAATACATTTTTGGCGAGGTTAATGACAAGTTGTAATAACGAAGACATTTTGTCTAGATTAATGACAAGTTGTCATAATGAAGACATTTCGAATAATGTCAACTTTGTATTAAAAGTGTCATTATTTACCGAATGACGCTTTATGACAACAGTCATAATTATTCATGAAGAACATTGATGTTCATGACAGGTGTTATGACATGTTTATGACAGTGTCATGACAGTCTTATTCAACCCCCTTCAAATAAAGTGTTAAATATATATATATATATATATATATATATATATATATATATATATATATATATATATATATATATATTCAGTTAAGAGTATATAATATAGTATATAATCTGTTGAGTTTATATAAATGTAGTTCTTCATAGTCATACTGCAGTTCAAGTTAAAATATATAAATAAGTATTCAGATCAGTGAAATTTTTATTAAATACAATATTTATGTTAGTCTCGTCAGTGGAGTCTCCTTCACTAGAATTGGTCCAACAGTTGTTTCTTCCTCCAGTGGTACGTCTACAAAACATTTACAACTTGTGTATTAGTGACTTTGTTGCAGAACTGTACAGATAACTGCAGGATGAATCCTAGGTAATATTTACAGTTACTACAACATTTCCAGAAAAAAAAGAGCTTGTCACAATTGTTGAGATCAAACTTAAGGATTCCTTTTTTCATGGCATGCGCTGCAGTCTCACGAGAAGCCCTGTAAAATTACATATGATGTCTTACTTTTTTACAACAACAAAAGCTCAGATATCTGAGCATTAGAATTTTAATACTCCATTCAAGGCAGAAGAAAAGCTCGAATATCTGAGCATTGCCAGATTTACTGGATTCTTTGACTTGACCCAGAAGTCCAAAACCACTATATTAAAGACATGCACTTACATTAAAGTTATTGGATTTTAAAAAAATATCAGCTTTATAGGCTGCACTGCTGAAATACTCAAGGTAAAAATAAAAACTTGCTGAAGACTGAGAGCAGCTGTGAAATGTTCTGGGAAAACATCCATCAGTGGCTTGTTCTCATTGTGGAGAAATGCATGCATTTCTCCACAATGCTGATGCTGGAGCATATCTTATGGTTCTAAAGTTGTTGTCTGACCGGAGCCAGCACTCGTGTTGTTTTTAACTTGTTTCCTCTCTTCTGGCCTGCAGAAGTATGCACTTATTTTCCCTCTTTCCTCAATGCATTTTACTCTGGATCTTTTTAACCATATTCCAATCCCCACCAATTAAGACATGTTTTCTAGACGACCTTTAATTCCTGAAGCTAATCTGCTTTCAAAAAGTTCCTACCCATTCCAGTCAGATCAAAACCACCCACTTTTCCACAGTTTGTCACAGCAAGAACAGATGTGATGGTTGCCACTGGACTCCCTCCACCTGGTCAGAAAACAACAACTTTGTATTCAATGAATTTTCTTTACTTTATGATGGAAGAAACTTTCTAATCATCATCTTACCCATCAGCAAATGAACAGTCTTTGTTTGTGGCACTGATAGGTGAAGATGCTGGTATTGCCCCCAGACTGTATGTTATGTAGAACTGTAGGACTCAATAAGGCAGCAATGTGTTGAACTAAAGCCAAAAAAAAAAGAAAAAGGGGAAACAAAAAACACTGTAGAATATAGTGACACATGACTCACCACGTCACGTGTCACTATACGTGACAAGGTGACGTAGTGGAGGCCTTCAGGTTCGAGGTGGAACCTGAAGGCCTCCACCTGGAACTGTACTTTGTCATCCTGAGAGCGAGGCAAGAAATGTGAACCAGAACTGGTCAGCTGACCGTCAAACAAGCACCTGAACACAGAAACAACACACCATTTTAGAAACCGACTGAATACATAAATCATTGGCCAACAGCCATACACTCACTGATGTAGGGACGCATGATGAGTAAAACAGGGCAGACATTACACTTCAGCAGGAAATGTACACAGATAAGCCCCAATAAGGTATTGCCTGAATTATGGGTGCAACTTCCGCCCCAATCCAAACTGTTTACAGGCTAGGAATGTGCTAAACTGCTTTCATCAGAGGTTAAGGAAGTCTTAAGCTTTGTGGAAAAAGGAGTAAAGGGGGAGGATCAAAGAATATAAATCTTGATGTGTGAACTACACTGTAAAAAAAGTCAGTAAATTTACGGTAAAAAAAGGTAAAAAACCAACAGTTTTTGACAGTGGTATCCAAAAACATTGCATTACCGTAGAAATTACATGGAACCACCGTAAGTCGAAACTGCAAAGAAAGTCAGTAAATTTACGGTAAAAAATGGTAAAATACCAGCAGTTACTGACCGTAATATTCACAGCAGTATACTGCCGTAGAAAATACATGGCATTATCATAACTGAATAAATATATATCCTAAGTAATTTTGACAGTCACGAATGTAGAAAATACATAAAAATAGTGTAAAAATATAAGTAATTGTAAAGTTCATAAAAAAATTGTAATATTGCCAGCAGTTAATTACCCTAAACTTAACAGTAGTAATCAGCCAAAATTACAAATTTAGCTGATATTTAGATCTACAATGTAAAAGCATAAACAAGACTGCAAAAGAATTTTTTACAAAGAACAGAATGCTGGTGTGATATTTTGGTTTCTTTTTTAATAATGCCTTTAATACAGTGTTTTTCAACCTCTTTTGAGCCAAGGTACACTTTTTTAATTGAAAAAATCTCGAGGCACACCACCAACCAAAATTGTAAACAAAGATACTCTGTAGTCGCCTATATTACATATATAGTCATTCTTATCAAAGTGTCTTGAATAGGAATCAAATAAACACAAAAATGTATTTTTATTACATTTTACATTTCTTATTTCAAATTGCACGTAACATGTCCACTTCAAAAATACACCTGAACAGTCACAACACTGTGGTGTTAAATTTAAAGAAATTGTAGAAAACTTCAGTGTTTTACAAACCAACCCACAAGCATTATTTTAGCCAGATTACAGAAAATAATTCTTATTCTGAAAGAAGCAATAATATTTGGGAAAGATTTCACTGTTACAATATGAAGATTTGCATGTACAAAATGTTAATATCTGTATATTTTACCCATCTAGTGTGAAACCTGTGAATGTTTGGATGAAAACAGCTGATTTCCTGGCAGAAATTGAAGAAAGACAAAGCTCTTCCTCAACAGCTCTCAGTCTCTCTCTGGTTTCAGTTTTTATAGTATCCAGGCTTGAGAAGCTCACTTCACACAGACATGTTGTGGGAAATGGACCCATGTTCTTTCCAACTACTGTTGAGCTTCACCGTCTTTTCGTCACTGTCGTCACAGCTAGATACGATGCTCTCACCGCTACCTGTAACATTCATGCATCACTAATTCTCTTGTTTTAATGTAAAATGCTTTGCACCTACTGCCATCTAGTGGTAAGAAAATTACATCATTACGCCGCTAGTCACTACTACAGCAGACACTCGAAGATGGCATTATTTGCAGATAATTAATTCTTTTTCAAAAAATCTTTTTAAACCAATTACCGTATTTTGCAGACTATAGAGCTCACCATACTAACACCTTCAATTTTTTTTTTGAAAAAAACAAAACAAAACAAAACAAAAAAAAAAACTGGAAGCTGCTCTCGGTTTTCCGTAAGGACCCAGCAGAGAACTGCGTCCTATGAAATCTGCTGGATATATTAAGGACGCAGCACTACGTCTCCAAAGTCGAACCATGGTTTCGTTCACACAAAGCTTAAGTGCAGCGGCTTTATTTCCCTCTGTAGTGCCAGATCGACAGTCCTCAACTTAAAAGCTGCATCATATGAGTTTGAAAACATTTCTCCGTCGTGCCTGCTGCTAGCATGTGGTTGTTCTAAATGAAAATCAACGAGTTCTTCTTTGATTTACAATTTTGACTTCTAATGATTCACTTCCTGCTAGAGAGCCCCCTGGTGGTTGAAGAAAAATACACAGAAAAGCCTCACCGGGCTACAATCCGCATAGTTCAAAGCTTAGGAAAAAAGTAGCGTCGTATAGACCGGAAAATACGGTACCGTAGGTGAAATTGAATAATTTCCACGGCTTTAATACACCAAACTGAAATCTCAACAGTAGACCAGGCATCGATCTGGCGACCCACCGATTGCAAAGCAAACTCCTACAGCCAACGCCACTATCATTTATGAGAGCATTTGATCATTAACATTAAGAGAACTGTCTGTTAGCCCCTCTTGCTTCATTGAAGCTGAAGTTGGTTTCCATTGGTGCTTCCAATTTGGGAAATGGCTAAAGGGCAATTCCACCTAATTTTTCACTACAATCAGCATCTTTAATTTACTCTAGCTAAAAACTACAACACCTAGACTCTTCAAATCTGGACTAGATTATTCTCAACTCATATCAGAATATTTAAAACCAAGTGTGGGATTTGTAAAACCTTTATCTGATTTGTGAAACTTCAATAAAGAACAATTCTAGTGTTATCCAAAATCATACAAGTTGTAAAGTCACCCATCATTGAAGTTTCACAAATCCCACACTTGGTTTTAAATATTGTGCTATTAGTAGAGAATAGTCTAGAGCAGGGGTCCCCAAACCTTTTCCTGCGAGGGCCACATAGCTGTTCCTTTCTCTGCTCGGGGGCCGGTCTTAGTTTTTGGAGAAAGATACCTTAGAAAATTATTGTCGGCGGGGGCGCGGGGGGGGTACTGTTCTGTCTTTGAAACTGTCGACGGGGGGGGGGATTGCTGACTACGAAACATTCGCGCTCGCTTTTAGATAGATTTTTACCCAGAATAGAAATGGAAAAAACCGTGAGTGAAACGCTGACTGGGACTGACTAGTATATATTTGAGGGAAAGTTAGTTTGACATCTACTCAAGAGCCCCCTGGTGGTTGAAGAAAAATCCACAAACCGGAAAATACAATATATGAAAAAAATACACTGAATGCTCTCTGGTATGAGGAGGCGGGCCAGATCCGGCATTGCCAGACCAAATGACGCAGGCCGTAGTTTGGGGACCCCTGGTCTAGAGCAGTGGTCCCCAACCCCCGGTCCGTGGACCGGTACCGGTCCGTGGACCAATTGGTACCGGGCCGCGAAAGAAATAATTAAATATTTCCGTTTTATGTATTATTTGAGTCTGGAGGATCTTTTATTTTGAAAATTCTTTAACCGGATTCTCTCAGTTACTTGCGTGCCAACATTTAGCCCACAAGCAGCAAAATGAGTAAGAAACGGATCAGATGTCTTTGGAAAGTTTCTTTGCAAAGGGGAAAAGGCCCAGAGAAGAGACAGGAGGATGGATTTATCCCGGACCGGTAGGTGAGTCAAACATTTCAAGCCGCTCTGAGTAACATGCGGCGACCGGCTGCTAATGAGGCAATGAAGCTTCAAACTGCTTCACCACGTAGAGAAAAGCAGGCTGTGGATATAAGCAACACTTCGGGTGTTATTGTCTCTCATCACTCCCAGATGGGACCGTCTCGTTGCAGAGAAACAAGCTCAGGGCTCCCGTTAGTTATTATCGTGAGTTAAAATTTTCACGAAAGTAAAATGTTCATTTTTGTGGCGCATCTGTATCTTATTTTGAAGGGATATGTAAACGTTACCATAGCGACCAGAGTCAGAGAGTGTTTGGGCAGTGGTCGAGAGGAGATGAGTAGAGATTGTGAGTCTTAAGTCTGGTTTAGACGGCAAGATTTAAGGATGTCGGCCGATTTTCCAAACCTCTGTGACCACAGAGCTGATAAAAGTACAACAGGTTCGATCGGTTCGTGTTCAGCCACAAGGCAGAAGCAACAAACCACACGAACCGATTCCAGTCAAACATCGCGATTCCAGAAGAAAATCCACAAAACCCCCAACATAGCATACGGGAATTTAGAATAACCAAACACGGATGACGATGTAGAAGCAATAGTGACAGTTTGTGGAGTCATTTTAAGAGATAAAAGACGTAATAAAAAGAAAAGGCGGTGATAAAAGACAGCGGGAGCAGCCGCTCTATTTGTCGCACTATGATTTGGAGGTGACTGTTTTTTCATAGTTAACATTTTTAACTGAATAAACATAAACATAGATAATAATGACCTTTACATATAATAATAAACATTTTCACATATCTCCGATATCCACCGGACTCTCAGTTGCGCGATATGTCAGCTGTTTGGGATTCCCCTCTGTTCTTACGTCATCACGCTTTCTGATTGGCTACCTGTCACATTCAACAGGTTGTATTCTCGTTCCCAGTCAGGGTAAACCCCACAGGCTGCGATAAAAAGGCCAAGACAACCCAAATTGGGTATATGCAGTATTTAGCGGGAACACCAACATGCAGAACCTTATCTGACGGTTCACGATGAACCCCCCCCCCCGTCCGCAGCAAAATTTTCCAAGTCTTGACCGGTCCGTGGTAATAAAAAGGTTGGGGACCACTGGTCTAGAGAGTTTTTCAGTTTGTTATTGTGATAAATAGCAGGGTTTACAGTAAATGGAGACTGTTATTTGTCATGTAAACAAATAATTATCTAGTTTGCATTGCTGCTTGATCCTTCAGCATCAGCAGCAAGATTCTTTTAACTCTGTTCCTGTAGTGGTGTCCTGAACTCAACACAGTAAAGTCACTGTGCTAACTAAGGTTGCTAACTAGGGTGCTGAGAGCCCAGTAGGCCTGGTCCTTGTCAAAATGCTGCTACTGTCTTTGAAATCAAATTTCTGCTATTTTTGCACTTTCAGGAGGAGAAGGGCAACACATCACAGGTGAGTCCCTTTCACGGTTTTAACTGAAGTTAGCTAACTTTAACCAACTGATAAAGAAATGTGTAGTTTCTGAGCCATGCTGTTTATGTACATGCACTGCAGCTATATATTTTTACTATACGGAACATTTAATCTTCACAGATTAAATGTTTCTGTAGGAACGGCTGCATAGATTATATTTCTGGTCTACTTTAGACTACATGTGCTTAAAGTTATTGTTAATGGCAGAAGCAACTTTTTCCAAGTTTGGTTCAATAATTAATTTGAATTACTTTGAGTGTGAAATGTTCATGCATGCAAGTTAAATCTCTGAAGAACATGTTAGCTTTTGTTTCAATACTTTGGTAATACTTAGAAGTATAAAGCTTGGCATCAGAGATAATATTTAATATTTTCCTTTGACCTCTTGACTCTCACCCCCAAAATATTTGCACTAAAGTCACTGGGTCCATGACAGTTGAAGGATTTTAAGATAAGAGAATTTAAATATTAATATTTTACAGCTTTTCTCAGTTTGGGTGCATCTCTCAGAACAGAATTGAAATTCCTAAAACTACCTGTTCAATCTTCAAATTACTGTGTCACTTCTGCACATCAAAAAAATTAGTTTTGCAAGTTTTGCTTTTGTACATCATGTAGCTGGTTATGTACACTTCTATGCTTTCCCCCCCGTTGTAATTTGCTTTTATCGTCTTGATCAAAATATGTTAACCCTCCTGTTGTCCTCGGGTCAAAATGACCCACCACTGTGTTAAACCCCCCCCCATAAATCCACTAAATGTAATTTTTTTAACTTGAGATTTTAAGACTTTTCCTAGATTGGCCCAGACAATAGAAAAAGTTCAGTGTTGCTTTTATTCTCATTTCCATGTAAGCTGTACAAAAAAGGTACAAAGATGGTCTTCAGGTCAAAATGACCCATGAGGCAAATGGAGTTGAAATCAAGGTCTCAGAGTTATTTACAAACCATAAAATGTTACAAAGTTTTAGTTGTGTCTCAGATCAATCAGTAGCAGAAGTAAGCAGAGAGTGGAAGGCCAATTTTCCAAGCCACAATGCCACTCAAACTCTTTCACACCTACTCAAGACTGATACGATTTGATGACCGTGAATCAAGACCAGCAAGACGTATGACAGACAAACTTGCAGCCATAAGAGAGGTATGGGACAAGTGGGTGGAGCGGTTGCCCTACCTCTACAATCCAGGGCCTGATGTAACAGTGGATGAGCAACTGGTTCCATTTAGAGGTAATCTATTTTCATATTTGTAATAAAAGTGATTTTCACTATTGATTTCTTTGACTGTTTTCTGTGACACTGATACTAATCACTGATGCTAATGTCTTTTGTCCAAAGGTTGTTGTCCTTTCCGGCAGTATATGCCCAGCAAGCCAGGAAAATATGGGATCAAGTCATGGGTGGCTTCCGAATCAAGTTATGCTTGGAAAATGCAAGTCTATACTGGGAAGTCAACCAGTGGATGCCCAGAGAAGAACCAGGGGTTGCGAGTTGTGCTTGATGTGACAGAGGGTCTGAGGGGTCACAATGTGACATGTGACAATTTCTTCAAGTCTTATGAACTCGGACAGCAGCTCCTGAAGAGGAAGATCACCATGGTTGGTACAGTTCGAAAGAACAAGCCTGAGCTCCCACCTGCACTGCTTGGGTCAAAGGAGAGAGAGGTCTTCTCCTCAAAGTTTGCCTTCACACCCACCACCACTCTAGTTTCCTACCTCCCAAAGAAAAACAAGAATGTAGTTCTTCTGAGCACACTGCACAAAGACGGCAACACTAGTGACCGTGAGGACAGGAAGCCAATCATCATCCTGGAATAAAACCGAAACAAAGGAGGTGTGGACAACCTCGATAAGGTGATTGGAGCATATAGCTGCAGAAGAATGACTGCCCGCTGGCCCCTGGTCATCTTCCACAACATCATTGATGTGTCCTCCTACAATGCCTTTGTGATTTGGATAGAGATCAACCCAACCTGGATGTCTCATAAGCACAACAAGTGGAGGGTGTTCCTGGAGCAGCTAGGAAAGGCACTTGTAACTCCACTCATTGAAAGAAGGAAGCATGTCCCCCGCACAGAAGCCTCAGCAGCAGTTGTGAAAGCTATTCAGAGTGCAGCAGCTCCTGATCAACCTGAGGATCCATCTACCACAGCCACTTCCCCAGCTAAGCCAAGTAAGAGGAAGAGATGTCAGTTCTGCCCTCAGACTATAAAACACATACTGTGTGCTGCAGGTGTAAGAAATATATCTGCAAAGGCTGTGCACTTGCATACTGCCCTACATGTGCCAATTAGTTGAATGGGTTATGTTATTTTTCATATTTTTGTATTGTACATCCTCTTGTTCTCTGGAGAAAAGTAAAAGAAAATTAGTCACTTTGATGAATAAAAATGCATTCGAAACTCATTTTGCACATTTTTTTTCTTAAGCTATAGAAATTCAAGTGGAGAGGGAAAACTCAAGTATTCACACATTTTGTGGTGAGTGACAATATACAAGATAGAATTTGGTGCTTAAAATTCAATTAAGCTGCTTATATTGGGGGTTCAGTGAAGACGGGTCATTTTGACCCGGAGGATAAAGGGTGTATACAGAAAATGAGGACAACAGGACAACAACGTGTCTGTGTTGAATTCTCAACTTCCAAAATAGCATCAGTTCATTGTGTAAGTCTTAACATGCATAAGTCTTAAAGTTGTCATAATGTGAATCATATATTAATTAATTTATATTCTATTATTTTCTAAATCTGTCCTGAATTTTTCAAATTGCTCCCAAGTGAGTCCTGAGTTTCTCTAACAGGTCAGTGTATGAACCATTAGCTCAACCAACGATCAACCAGTTTTCTGAAACAGATTGGAGGTGCATCTTGTGAACCATCAGTTGGCAACATTATGCTCTATATAGCCAGAACACAACACAATGTTACATTTCTGAGAACTGATGAACAAGTATCTGGACAGAGTGAACAGCCAGAGAGAAGAAGAGGAGTGAGGCTGAGGAGGAAATAGTTGGGAGGAAAGCAGAAGAAGAGTCAGAAGAGGCTGAGGACATCTGCCAGTTTCCATCAGTCCAACATCAGGACATGGCTGCGACCCACAACATGATGCTGATGGAGGTCCTCCGACCCTACTGTTCATTCCTTAACTCCACTGAGGAAAAAAGATTCCTCAGTGGAGTTAAGGAACAAAGTGACTATGGAAATTAAAACGTAATGTAATTTCTACAGCACTGTACAGTTTTCCATGAGGAGATTGTCCTGTGGCTCCTTTTCTACTTTTTTTGTTCTCTGCATTTCTGTCTTTTTCTTTCTGAATCACCAAGGCATGGTCCATGAATAAATTATAGCAAAAGCGTAAATCAGTGTTTCTCAATCCTGGTCTTCAACGCCACCCTGTCCTGCAGGTTTAGGTATTTCCCTTCTGCCACACACCTGAATTGTATCTCTGGATGATTAACAGGCTTCTGCAGTACTTGATTGTCATCCAATCATTTGAATCAGCTGTTCTGGAGTAGAGGCACATCTAAAACATGCAGAGCAGGGGGGCGGTGAGGACCAGGGTTGATAAACACTGGCGTAAATGATCCTTTTGTAGTCTCTTCCCATGACTAATCAATTTGACTGTCTTATCTGTACATAGAGAAACTATAACTTATTATTTTGAGTCACTGATATGTTAACAGACAGAATTTTAAGAGCTGAACTAAGGATTTTGAAAGCAAACAAATGCTATTTTTCCTGTTTCTACAAATTGTTTTGAGAAATGCGCTTACTGTTTTGTAAATGCCAACAATGACTTGAGAAATGCACCAAAGTGACTGAGGAAAACTAATGTAGCATAAATTGTCTCAGCTGTATCTATTTGTTTGCATGTATGAAAAGTGTTCACATTTACAGCTTTGTTTCTGCTAGCTTGCAGGAAATGTAACTTACATAAATGGTTGAAGACAACCTATTGGCCTTCATGAGACTCAGATAAATGGTGAGTATCTATTTCATAAATTGCCTAAAACAGTTATATTTGTTTTTATTTATGTTTTTTGTTTGTGTATTTTGTCTGGTTGCAGAGAGGATCACACCTGTTGACAACAAAGAAAGGTTTAACTACTGAATTTTCAGTCAGAAATGATCGCACCACCTGGTTGAAGTACCTGTGTCCATATGCAAGTCAACAAAGGTGAAACAAACATTTAAGCGAATAAGATGTTCATGTAGTGCATCTTTCTAACTTTTTCTTTGTTTGTTTTCCAGCAGAGAGGAAACACCCGATTGACAACATGTGAGTCTCAATTTCAACCTGTGACTGGGAAGACTACAACCATCCTGAGCAAAGTCTGATCTCAGCGACTTGTGACTCTCAATCCAGAACAAGAATCCTTTTATCACCATTTTTTCTTCTACAATATGTTATCTCTTATGTGATACATACTGTTTTTTTTGTTTGTTTTGTTTTCCAGATCTCAGTAATACCGCGAGGAAACTGGACAGAAAATAGAATCAGTTCTTTTTTTAACTGACTTTTTAAATAGAAATTGTTTCTTTAAGTGGATTACTCGTAATCTGTATTTTTGTTTAATTTGAAATTATTTTCTTTATAACTTTCTGTATAGAAATGCTTGACAAGTTACACTTCCTTGTGTGTTGTACTATAATTTGTATGGTAAAATTCTGGTAGGAACAGTGACCAGTAATTTACCATACGTTTTTTTTTGGGGGGTATTTTAAAAATACGGTAAAATCCTGCATTTACAAAATACGGTAAAAAACTGGCAGCTGTGGTTGCCAGAATTTTACCGTATTTTAAAAATACGGTAAAATCCTGCATTTACAAAATACGGTAAAAAACTGGCAGCTGTGGTTGCCAGAATTTTACCGTATTTTAAAAATACGGTAAAATCCTGCATTTAGCAAATACGGTAAAAAACTGGCAACTTTGGTTGCCAGAATTTTACCGTATTTTAAAAATACGGTAAAATCCTGCATTTACAAAATACGGTAAAAAACTGGCAGCTTTGGTTGCCAGAATTTTACCGTATTTTAAAAATACGGTAAAATCCTGCATTTACAAAATACGGTAAAAAACTGGCAGCTTTGGTTGCCAGAATTTTACCGTATTTTAAAAATACGGTAAAATCCTGCATTTACAGAATACGGTATAAAACTGGCAGCTTTGGTTGCCAGAATTTTACCGTATTTTAGAAATACAGTAAAAAACTGGCAGTTTTGGTTGCCAGAATTTTACCGTATTTTAGAAATACTGTAAAAAACTGGCAGTTTTGGTTGCCAGAATTTTACCGTATAAAGACGGTAAACTTCTGGCAATTCAGCTGCCAGTTTTTTACCGTAAAATGAGGCCGTTTTTTTTTTTTACAGTGTAGCATTTTATTTGCACAGTCCACTCTACCTCCGTTTTCATGTTTAGTCCAGGTTGTCTTTTTTTTATCTGGGACCACAAAACTCCAATTTGTAATGCGTCATACAGAAGCATTTGAGGACAAGAATCTTGAAGCTTTGTTTCATTCATTTTCCACACTCAGTTAATGCTCGACATCACAGGCTTTTCCTTCATCCAGAAGTGTAGAACCAGATTACACTCTGGGAAGATGTTGATGCTGTGAAGTGGCAAAGACTTTTTCCTGAAACACCGTATAAACTTAAAAATAATTAGCTATGCATAAGAAAGGAAAATTCAAAGTTTTGAAAAAATCAGGATAACACTTACCTGCTGTTCCCTAGAAATGTGTATCGAGGAACAGTACCAACATTTGGGACCACAGTTGCGACACAGACATCCACAACTACTCTAAGAGCAATGTGATGAAACTGTTTGACACTTCAAACTGTCTCCCAGCATGAACTCAGAAACAGGACAAGGGAAACTCCAGTCATCTGAAGACACAGTATTACAGATCGCAATAATTTGAATTCGCAGTTGTGTTTTTGTGAGGAAACACTTTCAGTGAAAAAGATCCGCACCTGTCATGAGCATTAAGGAGAAGTAAATACTTTCCTCTGAATTTTTACTGTCACTAAATGGAGTCCAGGTTGGCTTCAGCAGCTCACTGCTAAAGTCATGCTTTCTGGAAGGGGAAAAACCAGAGGAATGATTAGAAACTAAGGTTAAAACACTGTGGCTGCTTCAGCCATTCAGGAAAAATGTTAACCTCTGGTAGTGGCACTCAATGCTGACAGAAACCTCTCTCCCTCGAACAATTGGGCTGTCTGCCAGTGGAAGTGTAGTGTAGGGGTGAACACATAGGTGTTGTCTTCAGACATCTAAGACAACCGATAGTTTCTGCACAGCCTTCTTGTGCATCATTGACATGGATGATTTACTTTCAGCTTTACTAAAAGTTTCAAGTATGTTCAATCGTGTGTAGAAACTAAAGGCATATTCTGTACTTGGACAAATATTCAGATCTGTCTTTCCAGTTAGGACAAAGACAAAGACCAAAGAATGAATTCAATATATCTCAGAAACTACAGCGTGTATTTGAATGGTTCTTGTATCAAAATAAAGGTAACATTCCAGAGAATACTCTAGAGGTCTAAATAACTTTTTTATTACCAAGTGAGAGCAAATAAATAGGGCACAGTGAAAGTTTTTTTAATTAAAAATTTTGTGATCACATTTTGTGATCTGCATTTTCCTTGAAGGTATGCATTGAAATCCAGAACCTCTACCAATCTATAGTAACTAACCATTAACAAATTTCATCCCAAAAAAAAAAGGAAGCATACATACTCTTCAGCTGGAAACACAGCTGGTGTAGATTCCACTTCCCTTGCTACTGGGAAACAATCATAGCCCTGGCCTCCCAGCACGCCAACTGGACATGGAGCTGTCCAGTAAGTGGACAGCTCCCCCACCAGGTCTTAATCCCTCCAAACTCCTTTTGCCCCTTACTGTATCAGAGGCCTCGTCTCATCAAGGCAGGATGGCTAATGAGAAATTTTGTCACCTGAATTGATGTCTCTTAACTTTAGTGAGAAATTGCATCGTTACTTTTCGCTAGGTACTTCTCTCCTGAGCTCCGAAAAGGCATGTTTCACGGATACGACTTCTCTTCTTATTGCTTGAAAAGCAGAACCACCTGGCTCTGATTCCCCAAAGGAATCATCATCAGCGGTCTGAGATCAGGTTCCATTCATCAGCTTTACACCTGTGTTCCTCCAGAATGCGTCTGGCCTCCCAGGAGTATGAAACAGGACAGTACCTGTCTAGATCACTAAAAGAAAATTTACAAAAAAATAAATGCAGTCTACAAATCAAGTCTCGGATTCATCCACTGTCTAAAGCAACCTAAAATTTATGAACAATCTGAAACCCAGTCACTTAAACTGGCTCTGCTAAACACAAGATCAGCATCAGCAAAATGACCAACAGTTAAAGATTGAATCACTGGGCAGGATGTTGAGGTTATGTTCCTAATAGAAACATTGTTGTATGAAAGTAATGAATGACCCACACTAATTGAATCAGCACCTCCTAATTACAATTTTTTAAGTGATCTCTTTCAGTCCAGTTTCCATGGTCACCACTGACAGAGACTGCTCTTGTCAAAGTGTTCAATGACATCCACATAGACACAGACTGTGGAAGAACCAGTGGTGGTTCTCTTGGGCCTCAGAGCAGCTTTTGACCCTGTTGACCACGATGCATTACTGAAACAACAGAAGAGTTGGGTCTTTGTCCTAATAAACTTCTCAATGAAGCGGACAGAAATCACATGTGGGGGTACCCCAAGGCTAAACCTTAGGGCGCTTCTCATTAAACATTCATTGAGTGTCATGGCAGAATGAGTTTGTTACCATTTCCTCCCCACAAAGAAAACTTAAAATTTTGAGAAGCAGAACCTGCCAGGAAATCTTGTCTGCCAAACCTTTTCTAAATGAACAGCCAAGACATTTGAGAATCGAGTTCTTAAAGAGATGCTTACAACTTCAGCAGGTCTGAAATTGACCCATTTTAGAGATGTGGAAAAATTGAATCTACTTTAAACTCCCACCAGCAACTGACTGCCACAGCCATGCAGCTCTGACTCAAAGATGAAGATTTGAGCTTGGGCATCTTTTCCTGTGGCAGCACATCCTCCCAGAGTCACATCTGCAGCCGGAACAGGTTTACCGATCCCCAGCAGGTCCTTCCTTGCTTCCACTCGAACAGAGCTCTCCCCACAAACAGCACTGACACTCTGAGCTGGCTCTGGAATTTTCAGCTCAAAGTTTGGAGGGTACTGAGGCTCTTCCTCTGCAGGTGGATCAGGATACCTCCAAGCTAAAGGTCCCTCTGGTTTCACCTGCTGGACAGCTGGGATGCAGGGTACGATCAGTTCATTTATGTAAAGGTCAGAATGATAAGTTCAAATTTAAAAACAGTGACAGGTTTAGAAAACATTTTTCAGTGCTTCCTTTTTCCTACAAAGTCTTAAGCTGTTGGGGAGCAGGAACTATGATAATACACCAAACAGTATACGAGTAAAATCTGTCAGTCTATTTAATATTAAACGTGTCTTGCTAAGTGTAAATGACCCTGCTTCATTATGTGAAGAATTTTTACAATTTTTACTCTTTTTTTTTCTTCCTTTCTTTCTCAGCTCCAGACATTTGATGATCAGAGTATAAAGTCAGATCAGTCATAGGTCAATATAAACTAGGGCTGAAACGATTCCTCGAATAATTCGAGTACCTCGATTACTAAAATTCCTCGAGGAAAATTTACCTGCCTCGAAGCTTCGTTAATTGATGTTTTATTAGTTAGCGCACCGTGTTCCGGCCGGGACTTAATTTGCGTTGCGCGGAGCTCTCACTTCCGCCTCTGAGTTGTTGACAAAAGCTAAGTCTCAGCGGCATAAAGTCCAATCTTCAAGATTGGCCCGTGGGGATTTTATTGATTGATGATAATGCCCGACTTTTTATCGTTTTTGGGGAACCAATAAGCATCCTTAAAATGACTGGGGGAATGCCTGGAGTACGGCAGCATTTCTCCTCCGGGGCTGCTGGTTGAAAGCGAACGGCGGGAAGAGCGCTGAGGTGAGCGGTAGACTGAACAGGGCGGGCGGCTGAGTAGCTGATGCTTACCGTGTAAATGTAGCTTTACCGACGAACCGCACAATAAATTTCATATCCCGGTCTGAAGAAACGGGTGGCGGAGCGCATCGTACATGGCTGGTAGATGAGTTTCTGAGTGTGACCAGTGAAGGTGTCGTAAATATCCCGTATTGCTTCCCCCCGTGTTCGTCCCCCGGTCTAACGGTTCGTCAGTCCGCTGGTCTATTTCCTCCCCTCCACCCCATCTTACGTTCGTTCATTCGCCCTCTCCTCCCACTCCAGGCGGCATTTCCCGTATTTTCAAACCCAAAGCGTGACAGGTTAGGTAGCAAGGTGAGTTTAATTAATCTATTAAACTCACTGAAGATGAATACATAAACTAAAAGCTGGATTGTAGACATTTTTTATAAGCATATTTGTGAGCCTGCCTCTTTGTTATTAAATTCAATATAATTTCAGATTTTTCTATAACTTTTCTTCTGGTTAACTTAGAAAGTGAGGTATTATTGTTACAGGTTAGTTTTCTAAACTACAAAAAAGCAACTGTTAGGGATGCTCAAATATGAAAAATTGGACTGATATTGATATCTGATAGTAACACCGGTATTATGGCAGATTTACCAATATTTCATTTTATAATTTTTTTTATCCGATTACTCGATTAATCGTAAGAATAATCGATAGATTACTCGATTACTAAAATATTCGTTTACAACAGCCCTAATATAAACAGTGCCAAAACTCAATATGTTAAGTACCACTAGTTGTGAATCCCACTAACCTTGTAACTGTCAAAATACAGGTTGCTGTCTCATCCGGTCAGCAGGGACAAAGGGATTTTGGTTTAATTCCTTAGCTAAAGCACCACAAGACAGGCAAAAAGCTATCTTGATAAATATCATCCTCTTATTCTTTGTGATTTATTTTCCTGATTCTGAAAAATGTTGATTGATGCAAGAGGTAACTTTGTATAGTGCAGTGTTTTTCAACCACTGTTCCGCAGCACACTAGTGTGCCGTGAGTGATCGTCAGGTGTGCTGTGGAAATTATTCAATTTCACCTACGGTCACCTCCGGACTATGAGCTGCTACTTTTTTCCTAAACTTTGAACTATGCGGATTGTAGCCCGGTGCGGCTGTGTATTTTTCTTCAACCACTAGCAGGAAGTGAATCATTAGAAGTCAAAATTGTAAATCAAAGAAGAACGCGTTAATTTTCACAACAACATGGTAGCAGCAGGCACGACGGAGAAATGTTTTCAAACTCGTATGGTGCAGCTTTTAAGTTGAGGGCTGTCGATCTGGCACTACAGGAGGGAAACAAAGCCGCTGCACTTAAGCTCGGTGTGAACGAAACCATGGTTAGTAGTGGCTAGCGGCGTAATCATGTAATTTTCTTACCACTAGATGGCAGTAGGTACAGAGCATTTTACATTAAAACAAGAGAATTAGTGATGCATGAATGTTACAGGTAGAGGTGAGCACATAGACATAATATAAGGATAGACGCCTCATGCACCGCTCTCGCCTATTGTCGCTGACGAGATTTAGGGCGGCCCCTAAATAATTTATTTATTAAATTATTTAGTAACAGAAATACATATTTATATAACTATGCAAACACAAATAAATAAAGATTAATAATGGCACAAATAAATAATGATTAATACTGAATAATATAAATTGGATACATGTTTCTTCTTCCTTATATCGTGTCTTTATGAAACTTTCAAAACAAAAACGGAAGATTTGGGATGTATCTTACTAGTGAAAGAATTACATACAAATAATAGTCTTTGCCACCTGTGTAAACTTTGCTGGTGAATGTTATAACACATAATATAAGTTTTATAATATGCGTTATATTGTTTCCTTTCTAATATAGGCCCTTGTGTCAGATAATCTAAGTCAATGTTAGAGAATAATTAATTTTTTTTAGATTTACAGAATCTCAGTTAGCCTTCATAGCGGGGCTGAACCCGGTATTACACCAAGCACTCTAGCTAATATTAGCTGGTATCTCGCCGGTGGACATAAATACAGTAAAGTAATATTCTAATCACAATATATACACAATGATATGTCCATCTTACTTGTGAAATGTTATCTGTGGAGCCCTCACATCAATAATCCATAGATCCTAGCAACAATATCCCTCAGTGCTGAGGCATCTTCTGCTGTTTTGATTGAGCAAAGTAGGAGGGTGTACCGCTCCAAGATGGCCGTCGTATTTCCTGCGCCGGAGCGGCCAATGCGGGGTCTACTCTTATATTATGTCCATAGACATAATATAAGAGTTTAGCCGCTATGAAGGCTAAATCTAAAAAAAAAATAATGTTAAATCTATGGCGGTGAGAGCATCGTATCCATATTATGTCTATGCTCCAAACATTCAATGCTAGAGGGGAATAAGCTGACGTCATCATATGCGACACTTACACTCCGGTGAGTAGAAACCTGCACCTGTCAAAATGTTTTTGTACTCTAAAACCAAAAATAACTCCAAAGTGTCACGATATAAAGTTACTGATTGTAGTTTTAGGACTTAATGGCAGTAGGACTGTGATTCGAATGGTTGAAGACACGTTTGTAACTTTTTTGCCGGAGAATATACAGTGGAAGCTAGCTAAATTAGCCTCTTGGAGGCTAATTGTACCTGTGCTTAATACGTTTAATTAGCCGTGATAAAGTCACATAATAGTATTTATAGTCATGCTTGTTGTTGCCACTTTGTAAAATTAGAGGGTTCCTAAAAACAGTGCCCCTAGACCAGGGGTGTCAAACTCAATTTCACCGAGGGCCACTTCAGCATATTGGCCACCCTCAAAGGGCCACATTGACGGTACAAATCAGGAGTGCCCAGCTGCAGTCCTTCAGACTGCAACTTTTAGATGCATCCCTGCTAAAACACACCCCAGACAAAAGGTTGATTTCCCTCATTAGCAGCAACTCAGTTCTGTAGAGCCTTATAATGAGTAAATGATCCAGGTGTGTTAGAGAAGAAACGCATCTAAAGTTGCAGATGGTAGCTCTGGAAAACGGGACTTGGGCACCCCTAGCATAAAATGAATGAAAATACAATGTTAAAAATAAATTGAACACCTCATATTGTTTGTTAAATAACTCTTTGGAGCTTCTGGTTAGGAAGCGCATTCGAAACCTTTGTTTGAAATGGCGCGTTAAATTCAAGTCTCCATTACAGACCAGAGAAAACTAAAGAGAATGCAACTTTGTGTTAATCCATTTGAGGAGCCGGTAGTTTATCTTGTGGAAATAAATGACGATGCAAAAGTTAATTAGATTGTAACATGCGCAGTCTGCTGCTCAACCACTGCGGAGGCAGTTACGTTACGCCACTGCGAAGAATTAAAAACCGCTGGGAGTAACTCATCCAGCGGATTTAACAAATGGAGCCTTCTGGGTTCACGTTACCCAGGAGAGCGGTGCTCTGGAGGAGCTGCAGACGTGACATCTGTCCGTTTCGGAGAAGCGAAAAAAAAAAAAAATCCTTAAAGCGCACACCGGACCCCGCAGGGTAAAACACTCAGAGTTCAGTTGATCTGTTTGGATCAGACAGATCCAACTGACTGATGAATTAGCGCAGATTTTTCTGCAGATTTGAACTAGGAGGAAGTGCGTTCAGACCCCAGCGGGTGAAGTGATGCTAATTTAAGTGAAGTCGCTTAATTTAATTTATTAAAAGTTATTGGGGCCTCAGTCAGTGGTTTTTTTGTCACTACGGAGAAAAATGTAGATGCATTTATCTGCTTAATTTGTGATGGGATCAGGATTCACGGTGAATATTCACTAAACCGCATAAAATGCGGCTAAATAGCCGATGTTAATATGATTATAATTTCACGGATAAAAATAGTACAGGGCCAATTTTTTTTTTTTTTTTTATGTTGTCGGTCAAGATAACGGATAACAGAAAAAGTCTAGCGCGACCTGCCGCCCTGACACCAACTCACACATCTTCATTCACAGTCTTACTTATAAATCGATTTTTCTTTTCTTGGACGTTTTGATGTTAGCTTGTCGAAGTCTCAGTTTTATTCGCTGGTAAAATCAATAAGCAGCTTGAGGTGACTCTGCTGCTCTCTAGTGGCGAGAAGCCGTAATGTTGGCTGGTAACAATCGGAATGCATTGTGGGAGATGTAGTTTGTTGTAAATTCGTGCTCAAAACCTATTTTAAGTCAATCATGGACCTATAAAACGCTGGGGGGCCACATAAAATGACATGGCGGGCCACATGTGGCCCGCGGGCCTTGAGTTTGACACATGTGCCCTAGACTGTGACGATCTTTAAAGTTTCGTTTATGAACCCTGTCTGAATACACTGATTGCAGCTATAGGTTATTTACTTGAATTAAAAATGAACTTGCATCAGTACAGGCACATTTTTTTCCTCCTGTCTATGTTATTTATTGCTGTTGCAAGCCAAATGAAGAGAAGTAAAGAGCTGAGAACCTGATCTTTGAACAGACAGAACATAGGTCTAGAGCAGCCTGGGATGCTTACATGGGGAGCATCCAATGATGATACCAGAAAACCAGGAAGAGACTGTGATAGTGATTGATCTGGTTCCTGTTTCTCCTCCTGTTGTCCCATCTTCTCAGTCTTTTCAGAAGAAGAAAAGACCCAGAAGCACCTCTCCAGCTGCCTCCCCTCCCATTCCGTCATCTGTCTCTCTTGCCTATAGACCCTTTTCACATGACGTCACACAACCTCCGTTTTGGCTCGAAGCTGTGTATCCTTAGTTCCGGTGTACATAGTAAGTAACGATAAAGTTGTCTATTTCATATATATATATGTAAAATGGACACATATATGTCTATGTATATCTATATAGAGACATATATATAGAAAGAGAGATTTATATATTTATATATATATATAAAAAAAATAAAAAAAATCCCCTCTCACCCTCTGTGGGTGGTCTCTTTCATCCTCTGAGCTCGGGTCCTCTACCAGAGGCCTGGGAGCTTGAGGGTTCTGCGCAGTATCTTGGCTGTGCCTAGAACTGCTATATATATATATATATATATATATATATATATATATATATATATATATATATATATATATATATATATATATATATATATATCTGACAGCATATGTTGATCAGACAGAACACCGGAGCATGGAGTTTACACAGTCTCTAAAACATTTGCCTAAAAGATTTGAAGATAGATCACGATTTGCAAACCAATTTTCTCTGACAATAAAATCTAAATTAGACAAAGGCTAGAAATTCTTCACCGAACAATACCTGTTTGACTATGAAGGTAGGTATTTTTGTTTTGCGTAACCGTTAGCTTAGCATTAGTGAATTTTGTTAGCTAGCTAACTACGTGACATAACTGTTCCTTAACCAGAACTTTTTACTGTTTTTGAACTATAACGTTTTAGGCTCTAATCTTGATCAGATTCTTAAATTATAGACTGGAGTTGCCACTAGGGCTGAAACGATTCCTCGAATGATTCGAGTACCTCGATTACTAAAATTCCTCGAGGAAAATTTACCTGCCTCGAAGCTTCGTTAATTTATGTTTTATTAGTTAGCGCACCGTGTTCCGGCCGGGACTTCATTTGCGTTGCGCGGAGCTCTCACTTCCGCCTCTGAGTTGTTGACAAAAGCTAAGTCTCAGCGGCATAAAGTCCAATCTTCAAGATTGGCCCGTGGGGATTTTATTGATTGATGATAATGCCCGACTTTTTATCGTTTTTGGGGAACCAATAAGCATCCTTAAAATGACTGGGGAATGCCTGGAGTACGGCAGCATTTCTCCTCCGGGGCTGCTGGTTGAAAGCGAACGGCGGGAAGAGCGCTGAGGTGAGCGGTAGACTGAACAGGGCGGGCGGCTGAGTAGCTGATGCTTACCGTGTAAATGTAGCTTTACCGACGAACCGCACAATAAATTTCATATCCCGGTCTGAAGAAACGGGTGGCGGAGCGCATCGGACATGGCTGGTAGATGAGTTTCTGAGTGTGACCAGTGAAGGTGTCGTAAATATCCCGTATTGCTTCCCCCCGTGTTCGTCCCCCGGTCTAACGGTTCGTCAGTCCGCTGGTCTATTTCCTCCCCTCCACCCCATGTTCGTTCATTCGCCCTCTCCTCCCACTCCAGGCGGCATTTCCCGTATTTTCAAACCCAAAGCGTGACAGGTTAGGTGGCAAGGTGAGTTTAATTAATCTATTAAACTCACTGAAGATGAATATATAAACTAAAAGCTGGATTGTAGACATTTTTTATAAGCATATTTGTGAGCCTGCCTCTTTGTTATTACATTCAATATAATTTCAGATTTTTCTATAACTTTTCTTCTGGTTAACTTAGAAAGTGAGCTATTATTGTTACAGGTTAGTTTTCTAAACTACAAAAAAGCAACTGTTAGGGATGCTCAAATATGAAAAATTGGACTGATATTGATTGATATCTGATAGTAACACCGGTATTATGCCAGATTTACCAATATTTCATTTTATAATTTTTTTTATCCGATTACTCGATTAATCGTAAGAATAATCGATAGATTACTCGATTACTAAAATATTCGTTTACAACAGCCCTAGTTGCCACTCATCCCATAAAATAGGGGTTTGTTTGTTATAAGCAGAGATGTCCGGTGCCGCCGCTGCTTTGTAATGCCTTCCTCTAATCGGACCACTTTTTCCGGTAACGAATAATCTAACGAGCTCGTATTTCAAATCCAGTAATCAGATTAAAGTTATTTTTATGTCCTTTATTTTCCATTAATACAGAAAATGAACCTCTAAACGTTACATCACTGACAGGCGGCGGTGTATATGTTTCCTATCTGTGGCTAAAGCTGCTGCTAGGTGGTTTACTCATGATCGGAGGCTTGTTGGAGAATGGTAAATTGACAATGACTAATAACGGTTATCTAACACGTAAACACTGTTTTATAAAACATAGAAAGTGAACCTCTAAACGTTACAGCACTGACAGAGAGTATATTTTTTCCTAAATGTGGCTAAAGCTGCTGCTAGGTGGTTTACTCTCCGATCGGAGGCTGTTTATTTTATACACAGTTAGAGAATGGTGATTTTACAATAATTAATAACAGCTATCTAACACTTAAATGCTGTTATTATTAAACTTACCTTTTATTATATCCTTAAGATTATGAGAATGCGGGAATTTTTCAGCTTGGTTCCCAAGGCAAAATCACACCGGAAGTAAAGATACCCAGGTTTGAGTTATGGCGGCCATTGTCTGACGTCACTGTGAAAAGGGTCTATTGTCGCTGACAAGATTTAGGGCGGCCATCTTGGAGTGGTCCACCACTCCACTCAGTGTTATGTGTTTAGCAGGCACAATGACGTATCAGCGCATTTAATCGATCATAACATGCTTTTTTGTTACTGGAAACCATATTCCAGATGTTTTCCAGATGTTTATCTATCAAAGCTACATTTATAAACAATTGTATTTTTTAAGTATGTTTTTAATACATAGTTCAGCATATTTAGATATACTTAGTGGCTATAACAATAGAATAGGAATGGAATATTCTGATATTGATGTATGATGAGCATATTACAAAGCACACAGCCGTTCATAATTTATTTAATAAATTATTTAGTAATATCAATACGTATTTATATAACTATACAAACACAAATAAATAATGATTAATAATGACACAAATAAATAATGATTAATATGGAATAATATATATTGGATACATGTATGTATGTATAAACATACATATATATATAGATATATGTTTTTCAGACGACGAGTTCTAGCTTCAGAGTGACTCAGCAGCTGAGATTGAGTCCAAAATCCGATGCGAGATTCATCCGTGCTGCAGTGAATCCGTATGGAGTTAGATTTGTTTCACAATTATTCAATCAAAAAAAAAAAAAAATCATGTCAAACAAAAAAAGGAGTATCCAATCAAAAAATCATGTCAAACAAAAAAAAGTAGTATTCAATAAAAAAAATCATGTCAAACAAAAAAATCTTAAAAAGTTTTTAATCATAAAAATAATTTTTTACGAAACAAAATTTTTTTAAAGATTTTTTTTTTTATTGAAGTCACTAATTCTTTGATTGAAACTTTTGTTTTGGTTGAGTCTATTTTTTTTTTTTTTTTTTGGTTGAACTCGTTTTCTTGCTTATACAACTTTATTTGCTTTGGCGAAGCTTACATGAACATTCTGGGCGGGGCTTAAGGACGAGCAATGTAAGACGTGTTCCGATTGGATAGCGCGGACTAAAGCGGATGACTCCTTGAGATTTCAGAACTCTGTCCCGAACTGCAGGGCTTCGGTAACGGGACACAGAATGTGAATGGTAAGTAATCTTCACAAAATTACACCGTTTAGCAGCTTCTAAAGTGTCCACCCTGTTTCAAAGAAGAAATCTTACACAACTTATGACGACAGTCACATATTTTTTCTGCCGTGATTCCCGGTAGCATATTGTGCTAGCTAATGCTAGCACTAGGTAAAGTTAATAAACTAGGCTTGTGCAATATTCGTTAACCAGCGCACCTCTGTCGAGTGGCGTTAAGCGTGGAAAATACCAAATATATCTGGAGGAAATATGTGTTAAAAACTGTTGCATAATCCTCCGTGTGTGCATGTGTATATGTTGCACAAGGGAAAATATGATTGTTTTTCTTTTTCTTGCTTGTTGTGTTTTGCATGTTTTTGGTTTTGTTTTTCCCTTTAGCACCCGAACGCACCAGGTCGAAGGCAGCCCTTTAAGGAGGTGGAGCCCACTGATTGCAGCTTGTAATCAGTGGGTCGGCATGCTGATTGAGGCCATAATAAAAGAAGCCTGGATAGAAGGGGAGAGCGTGAGCCCTGCAAGCGAAAGAGACGGATCCTGACGAGTGACGGACAAAATCCGCACCCCAGACATAGAGCACCGAGAGGTGAACTGACGGCCCAACACAGAGAATCAGGGCAGAGGAGGTCCTCTGCCCGCGCCTGTAAGTAGTGTTCCGTCCCAGAGTGTTTACAGGAAATTAACCTCTCGATGGAGTCTTGGGACAGGATTGCTGGCGCTCTCCCTGTCTCTCTCTTTTAGCTGGGTCTGGCTGTAAAGGATCGTAATACGCCGAAGAGCGGGCAGTGCCGGAGTTTTTAAGAAGTCAGCTGGGAGCTGGCAAGTGTACAAAGGGTAGACGGGCCGCATTCACTTGGAGCAGCGCAAGTGGAACTCAGCCGAGGGTCTGGAACTGGTGACTTCCTTTTACGGAACTTTTACCGCGGTAAAGCTAACAGGTGTTACGTCAATCCGCGTTTCCCCATCAGATACGGTTCCCCCTTCGTCTTCTTGCCGCTCCGCCCCGCCCACGCGGCAAAATAGGCGCGTGCTCGTGACGAGCACTGAGAAAGCACGCGCGTAGCAAGCACGCGCTAGTTCGGCGCGCTTGTCTGAGGAACTACGGACATGGTGAAAGCTCAAACAACATGTTTCGGCAAAGTTGTCACACTTTCTTCACGTTTTTTGCGGGAAACTAATAGTAATAATACTAATAATTATAATAAATATATATGTTATACATATTATAATTATAATAAATAATATATATTTTATACATATTATAATTATAATACATAATATACGTTATATATATTATAGTTATATTATATATATATGTTGTATATATTATTATAATTATAATATGTTGTATATATTATAATTATATATGTTGTATATATTATAATATATATGTTGTATATATTATAATTATAATAGATAGATAGATAGATAGCCTAGTGCTATATGAATTAAAAACAGGGCAATGCAATTTAATGCTCAATATTACCCATCAGATACCGTTTCCCCTGTTTTAAAGTGGGGGAACACTATCTGATGGCCATCTTTCACCCATCAGATACCGTTTCCCCTGTTTTAAAGTGGGGGAAACGGTATGTGATGGGAGATTTATGGCCATCCGATACCGTTCCCCCACTTTAAAACAGGGGAAACGGTATCTGATGGGAGATTTATGGCCATCAGATAGCGTTCCCCCACTTTAAAACAGGGGAAACGGTATCTGATGGGTAATATTGAGCATTAAATTGCATTGCCCTGTTTTTAATTCATATAGCACTAGGCTATCTATCTATCTATCATAGTTATAATATATACAACATATTATAATATATACAACATATATATATATTATAATTATAATATATATAACATATATTATGTATTATAATTATAATATATGTATAAAATATATATTATTTATTCTAATTATAATATGTATAACATATATATTTATTATATTTATTATAATTATTAGTATTATTACTATTAGTTTCCCGCAAAAACGTGAAGAAAGTGTGACAACTTTGCCGAAACATGTTGTTTGAGCTTTCACGGTGTCCGTAGTTCCTCAGACAAGCGCGCCGAACAAGCTTGTGCTTGCTACGCGCGTGCTTTGTCAGTGCTCGTCACGAGCACGCGCCTATTTTGCCGCGTGGGCGGGGCGGAGCGGCAAGAAGACGAAGGGGGAACCGTATCTGATGGGGAAACGCGGATTGACGTAACACCTGTTCTGACTCCAGCCGGCCCAGCACACAATATACAAGTGCGCGGTCGCTCAAGACATTATGGTACACCCATTGCTGAGAAACTCTGTTTCCAAAGACTCCTACCACTTCTGGGTGACAGAGGGACAACTCTAGAACAGAACCAGAAAGTGGCAACTAGATCTGATGTGTAATTTCAAAATAAAAGACCATTAAAGTAGTAGTTTAGATCTATTCCACCTAAGTTGTCGTGCCCATTGCTGAGAAACTCTCTGTTTCCAAAGACTGCTACCACTTCTGGATGACAGAGGGACACCTATAGAACAGAACCAGAAAGTGGCAACTAGATCTGATGTGTAATTTCAAAATAAAAGACCATTAAAGTAGTAGTTTAGATCTATTCCACCTAAGTTGTCGTGCCCATTGCTGAGAAACTCTCTGTTTCCAAAGACTGCTACCACTTCTGGATGACAGAGGGACACCTATAGAACAGAACCAGAAAGTGGCAACCAGATCTGATGTATAATTTCAAAATAAAAGCCTATCAAAAAAGTCATTTTTTTATCTTTTCCATCTAAGTTGCCGTGCACATTGCTGAGAAACTCTCTGTTTCCAAAGACTGCTACCACTTCTGGGTGACAGAGGGACATCTCTAGAACAGAACCAGAAATTTGCAACTAGATCTGATGTATAATTTCAAAATAAAAGCCTATCAAAAAAGTCATTTCTTTTTCCCCTAAGTTGCCGTGCCCATTGCTGAGAAACTCTCTGTTTCCAAAGACTCCTACCACTTCTGGGTGACAGAGGGACACCTCTAGAACAGAACCAGAAAGTTGCAACCAGATCTGATGTGTAATTTCAAAATAAAAGACCATTAAAGTAGTAGTTTAGATCTATTCCACCTAAGTTGCCGTGCCCATTGCTGAGAAACTCTCTGTTTCCAAAGACTCCTACCACTTCTGGGTGACAGAGGGACACCTCTAGAAGAGAACCAGAAAGTGGCAACCAGATCTGATGTGTAATTTCAAAATAAAATACCATTAAAGTAGTAGTTTAGATCTATTCCACCTAAGTTGCCGTGCCCATTGCTTAGAAACTCTCTGTTTCCAAAGACTCCTACCACTTCTGGATGACAGAGGGTCACCTCTAGAACAGAACCAGAAAGTGGCAACTAGATCTGATGTGTAATTTCAAAATAAAAGCATTTCAAAATAGTCATTTGTTATGTTTTTCCCACCAATTTGCCTTGCACATTGCTGAAAAACTTTGTGTTTCCAGTGACTTCTCTCACTTCTGGGTGACGGATAAAAACGTCTGAGTGTTTTAAGAAGGGGAGATGCCACAGAGTGGTAAAAATGGCCGTGTTCCAACTTTTTTGGGATTTATAGACATTGTGAAATTTTGACTCAACATATATCTCCTGTAAAATGTTACATTTACTCAGATTAAACTTTTGATCTGCCATCTATGTTCTATTACGAATAAAATATTATATGTTGCCACCTCCACATCATTGCATTCAGTTTTTATTCACAAATTGTTTAGTGTCACACCTGTTTTGAAATCTGGTTTGTATATAAGTAGTACATGTATGGGAGATTATAGAAAAATCTGTGTATAAAAAAGATGATTGAGTGAGGCAGCTCTTTACATTTTCTACTTATTTGTGTATATAAAAATAAAAACGTATTATTTTAAAGGGATTTAATTTTGAAATTATAGATCATATGTGTTTGATATTTTCTGGTTGTCTTGTAGAGGTGTCCATCTGTCACCCAGAAGTGAGAGAAGTCACTGGAAACACAAAGTTTTTCAGCAATGTGCAAGGCAAATTGGTGGGAAAAACATAACAAATGACTATTTTGAAATGCTTTTATTTTGAAATTACACATCAGATCTAGTTGCCACTTTCTGGTTCTGTTCTAGAGGTGACCCTCTGTCATCCAGAAGTGGTAGGAGTCTTTGGAAACAGAGAGTTTCTCAGCAATGTGCACGGCAACTTAGGGGGAAAAGATAAAAAAATGACTTTTTTGATAGGCTTTTATTTTGAAATTACACATCAGATCTGGTTGCAACTTTCTGGTTCTGTTCTAGAGTTGTCCCTCTATCACCCAGAAGTGGTAGGAGTCTTTGGAAACAGAGAGTTTCTCAGCAATGGGCACGGCAACTTAGGGACAAAATATAAAAATGACTATACATATATATATATATATATATATATATATATATATATATATATATATATATATATATATATATATATAGTGTATTAGTTTCGTATTAGTTTCTGAGCATATATTATTTTCTGTTTGCAAATGCTGCGGCCTTTTATTGTGAAAGCAGCACGTAAATGGGTGTACCATAATGTCTTGAGCGACCGCGCACTTGTATATTGTGTGCTGGGCCGGCTGGAGTCAGAGCCGGCTAGCTTTACCGCGGTGAACTTTTTGGGATCTCATAAAAAAAGAGAAAAGGACTGTTTTTTTTATTTTATTCTTTTATATATAGCCACTATTGCAAGTGACTTCTTGTAGTAATAAAAGGTCTTAAATTTGACTGTTCCGTTGGTTGGGTTTTTTGAGTTGTTTGCTCCCCCTTGTATCGCGAACTGAGCGTGGAGCCATATTGGTGACATATATGTATTAACTAGCATTGAAGCTAAAATGGGAAAACAGCAGATCGTTGCACCAATGTTATTAGGTCCACATTAATCTGCACCACACATCAAGTGACTGTGCAGATGATTTATTTACCAAGCACATAATCAGTGTTGCCGATGAGGGGAGGCAATGTAACTCTTAAATATATATATATATTCTTCCAGATGTAAAATGTAAAACTAAGCTGGTAGGTCACAGGCCGAAGGAAGATATTCACATAATTTCTGTTTTTTATTATTTGGTGTGTATGTGTCTTGTACTTAGTTTTATTCTGAATTAGATGTAATATGCCTTTTGCTGTGTTATGATATTAAATTAAATTGGTGTTCTCCTAATTCCCCATTCTAGTATGACCAGCAGAGTGCAGCTGAAGCAGGACAGGCTTGTAGGTCTTACTGATTCCTCCAGCTGCTAGAGACGATCAGAGCATGAGGATGGAGAGACCAGCAAGTGTTGAGTCAGAGAAGGCCAGGTAGGGAAGTAAGTGTTGCTTTTAGGGGCCGGGTGTGTTTGGCTAAATATATTTCTCCAAGTCAGTTTATTTATTGGTTCGCCAACGCAAATAAAGTTGTATAAGCAAGAAAACGAGTTCAACCAAAAAATAAAAATAAAAAATAGACAACCAAAAAAAAATGCTCAACCAAAAAAAAGTGACTTCAATCAAAAAAAATCTTTAAAAATTTTTTTGTTTCGTAAAAAATTATTTTTATGATTAAAAACTTTAATATTTTTTTGTTTGACATGATTTGTTTTTGATTGAATAATTGTGAAACAAATCTAACTCCATAAATCTGTCTCTCTTTAAAGATATTTCCCACTTCTTCCTCACATCGTGTCTTTATGAAACCTTCAAAACAAAAACGGGAGATTTGGGATGCATCTTACTTTTGACAGAGTGAAATAATTGCATATAAATAATAGTCTTTACCACCTGTGTAAACTTTGCTGGTGAATGTTATAACACATATAAGTTTTATAATATATGTTATTGTTTCATTTCTAATGTAGGCTCTTGTGTCAGATAATCTAAGTTAATGTTAGAGAATAATAAATTTTTTTTAGATTTACGGAATCTCAGTTAGCCTTCATAGCGGGGCTAAACCCCGGTATTACACCAAGCACTGTAGCTAATATTAGCTGGTATCTCACCGGTAGACATAAATACAGTAAATATTCTAATCACAATATATACACAATAATATGTCCATCTTACTTGTGAAATGTTGTCTGTGTTTTTTGTTCATATATATATATATATATGTATGTATGTGTGTGTGTGTGTACTGATGTTGTGGTTATTGCACAAGGATGATCAAATGTGAGAATAGTACAGCCATTTACTGGACCCCAAATTTACACATAGCTCCCCAGCTAACTTTACTGCTGTTTTGAATGCTTATGATAAAATATATCAAAGTTTGATATATCGCCAGTTTCCTCATCTCCAAAATGAGTATACGTATGGGTTAGTTTGCATGAGGAATCTCACATTCTTCCATTATTATTTTATAGCTCACATTTGGCTTTGATACTATTGTGATTCTATGCAACCGTCATAAAACTAAGAGAGCTCAAAGACATGTAACTTTTCAGGATTTTATTCTGACAAAAACAAATCATATATTGTCTTTAATTGTTTGAGACTCTGACACTTCAGAAACTCTTTAGTGCATCAAGGTACATCCAGACATTACCCAGAGAATATGATGAATGTTGATGAACCAGCTTGCTCCCAAGGGAATGACAGCATACTCAGATGTAGTCCCCTGAAAACTGAATCAACCGTTTTCTCTCACAAAACTTTAAACATCTGTTTCTGCTTAAAGTTTAAATTTCATTTAAAGCACTTATGTTTAATAAAGCATAAATTGTGTTAAAGTCAGCTTAGTACATTTAAATGGTAATTTACATTTACTAAAATAAAATCCTGAACAAGAAAATATTTTCTAGCTTATTCTGTTTCAATTTATCAAAAGAGATGCAGTAACTCATCTTCCACAGAACGGCAAACTAGAGGAATGATGGATGGAAATAAGACGGATGGAGGGTCAGATGGAACTATGTCAGGAAGCATGTTCTCTAGTCTACTGTTCATGCAGCTTCTTTTATGGCTCTTAGCAGTATGAAGAGGTAAATAACTGCTGCAATATTACCACAAAGCTATCCACATGATAAAGTCAGCAATCAGCACTCATTAAACACCAACTTCCTATTGCGCCCTATTGTCATCACAGCTTAAAATAAATGCTTGTGTGTGAGACGAGTTCCTCCTCCCGAAACATAATAGAACAATCTGCCAAATCCTCAAGAGTTATTGCCCAGCTGATTTCAAGCAGATGCAATGGAATCATGTAAAGAACCTTCTCAGGCTTTGGGACATTACAAACACAAAGACAGCAGATTAAAAAGAATTGCTTTAAAGCAGGTGGGGTGTCCTCCGTCAATCGTCTGGTTCAGCTACACACTGCTCCACAATTTCTCTGAGGTTGGGGTTTTCCATGGCAGCTGCTATCCGCTCCTTATCATTGATCTGTTTGTTAACTGCAGACATGAACAGAAGGTTCTCACTCAGTTAATGAGCAACAGCAAGATTAAAAGAAAAGCACCCATCAATTTATCAAAAAAAGATACATCTGCTGCAAAAAACAGTATGTGCTCCATCAGAGGTTACCACTGTTTTTGCTTTTTAATTCTTACTAAAATGCTTGAGATTATCTTAATACCAGAAAAAGATAATAAATACAAAGAGCAGTTTTTCCAAGCCATGATTTCATTTATGGGATGCACCATGGAGCATCCCATAAATGTCCGCATGAAGTTGAATGTTCTCCTCATAAATAGGTGGGTTCACTCAGAGTACTTGGTCTCCCTTCACTCGTCCTGTAGCAACAGTGGTCAATCGCTTGTATTGTCGCTGACTTTGCAGAAATGCGTCAAACAGAGCATGGATGTAGCAACAGCAAAGAGGAAACTCCCCTTTAACAGGATAAACCTCTGGCAGAATACGACTCAGCGGCCATCTGCCATGGCCAACAGGGGGTTTTAGTACACACACACACACAAAAGAAACAAAAGCATTGATCTATAATTACTTCCTATATTAAAGAAAAGTAAAATATTAGCAGTATAAGAATGTTAAGTTGTTGGCAGCAGTGTCTCAGCCGATGGTTTCCTCAGGCAAGACGTATTTATGGTGTATGACCTACTTAAACCTTTAATGCTCGTATGTGAGAAAATATTAAATAAAAACTTACTGTCTTCTTCAGTAGAATGGGTTCCTTCTGAAATGTAAATTTCCAACTAAAGAAAACAAGAAGAAAAAAACAATTGATCAAACAACTTATGTTTGTTGCCATCAAGACCAAAGATGACTAATACTAGCTTGGAGAGAAGGTGGTTTAGGATTCCAAATAGCATGAGAATAGATTGAAGAGACATAATAGGGGGAAAAAAATTCACAAACAAAGAGTTTTAATAAATTTAAAGTATACCAATATTACTGCTGCTCAGAAGACAAGAGAAACATGAAATCTGCCCATTTGGTCAGGGCTGTTCAGACTCACCTTGTGTTTAAATGGCAGACACCGCTGCAACTTCACTTGTATGCACAGACCTGCAGACAACATCTTTATAAGACACAGATACTAACAGATCTACTGCAACAAAACAGGAAAAAATAGACCAGTGTTCTAAAACTTTTCCATCTGAGGACCATTTAACCCATTTAAAGTAGATATGCATTGCTTTTAAATCTTTTCTTGCATGTAAATCATTCATTGTGGCCAATATAAAGTGGAACTGCAATGCTGTGTTCTGAATTCCTGGTCACTAGAACTCAGACCAATAACGAGTAAAAAATTACAATAAGAGTAATAATTACAAATATTTAGTACTTAGTACATTAATACTTCTCAATTTACTGACTGAGTCTTTCCAAACCCAAAATATGATCAGTTCTCCATCTGCCATTGTTTTCAGGTGGGTTTAGAGGAGACTTTTGCCATCAGCAGACTTGCTCACCAATCAGAGTAGCCAGGGAGCAATGAGGAACGGTTGGGGAGAATCTGATTATGATGAGGAACTCATCCTCGTTGAGCTCCTGAATCTCCACACATTTCTCTGTCACCACCTCCAGTTCCTCCAGGGTGTTCGGCTTCTCTGGGTCCCGGATGGATCGAATCACATCTGAGGGAGGGAAGGAAATAAGTTTCCATAAGATGCTTGAAATCTATTAACTTCTACAATGACTGAACAATGAAATACAATGCTGTGAAAATGATTTATACTTTGCAAATTTCTGTTTTTTCTTATGCTTTTTTTATTGCTGTTTTGTTAGAGTTGACCCTGGGGGCACTTTGACTACCCCAGGGTCAAAGTGCCCTGCTTTTACTGCATTTTTAAAATTATTATTCCCAGTATCTCTGTCATCTTGCAGGTTAATTCTATGAAACTTGGCCAGAACGTTTTTTAAATTTTCTTTTTAAAATTTCTTTGTCCCTTTGATTGTAAGTTATGTAGAACAAAATGTATGCACTTTGTGTGCACTTAACATTCTGGTTCAACTGACTCCCATTATAACCACATATTTTTAATGGACAGTTAACCTTGTGTTTTAAAATAACTTTCTTATGAAGATCAAACTTATCTTCTACCTTCGAACTACAATGACAACTTGTTTTAGGTGTGATGACTCCCCTAATATAACCACAGGCTTCACCTCTTTATTTTGTCAAGTCTCAATGAGGGAATGGTCCTATTATCTTTCAAAATGCATGGCAAAAATATATTGAACACCACAAAAATAGTCTTGGTGTGTTGGCAATGGTGTAAAGGAGTGGTGTGAATATGATAAAGAACATATTTTCTAATTTAAGGAATCAAAGCCAAGTAGCCTTTGTTTATGTTTTCTTTATTATGGGAGATTCCGATGTGTGGCATAGCAAGTTTATGCAGGTTAATCTGTCAGATCTTCTACACATGAAGAGAGTCTGCTATACTTCTTTAGTAAGTGACAAGTCACATGACAAAATGTTAGGAGAGTACAGCTATTTCTATTCAAATGTAATGAGTAAAGGTAAAAAGTGGTCAGAAAGATAAATACTCAGGTATAGATACCTGAAAAGTCTAATTAAGTATAGCAACGAAGTACTTTTTCACTTTACAACTCTGCCTGCAATTAACATAGAATGATCTACACCAGGTTTGAAGTGTCCAGGTGTCATAGTTTAGGAGCTGGAGCGGTTTTAATGTGGTACAGATCAATAAAAAGCGTCGAAATAGCCATTAAGGAAACTTCACAATTCAAATAAAAGGTTTCAAATATCACAAACTTAGTCTTATTCTGCTTTAGTGCTGAATAATCTAGTCCAGGTTTGAAGAGTCCATGTGTTGTATTTTTTAAAGGTTAAATAAGCTCAAAGTACTGAAAAAATTAGGTGAAATTGCCTTTTAGCCATAAATTTCCGAATCGGAATTTTCAGCTTCATAGTCGCAAAGGAACAGGAAATAAAGGCGCGAGCTTTTTCTATGTATTACCTTTCCAGCTCAACTAGCACTCAGTCTGACGTTAGAAACGCCTATAGACCTCTGACTTACCGTACACGTCCAAAGCTTTTTCCTCCATCGGCTTGGTGTTCATGCCATTTCTGATGAGTCCGGACAGTTGGAAAATCTTTTCGAGAGCTGATGATAGAAGGCTGGACACTATTTCCATTCTTTAACAAGCGCCATGATAAACATTAACGTCTCAAGAAAGACTATCTTCTTCTTTTGTTCAATGGCGATTGTCAAACAACCTAACAGAGCATGACTGCCACCAACTGGGCAGTAATGCCAGTTTGGTGATCTCTCTCTCTTTCTCTCTCTCTCTCTCATACACACACACACACATACACGAACCACACTCCTTACCCGTAGGTGGCGGTAATGCACCTTAAGTTGTTTGCCAACTGCCAATAAATTTCAAGAAGAAAATTCGGTCACCAGTTCACCCGTCTCCTAATAGTGTTGTTGATTTTGTTGGGGAAAAGGAAAAAAGAAAACATTTTAGATCCATATTCAGTACAATCATATTTAGACAATAAGCACTATAGATATGTCCAAGTTTATACAGATGGTTCAAAAAAACTCAAATAGCAGTAATGGGGTGTCATCCATTGTTCCAGAATTCAATATTAAAAAATGTAAAAGAATTACTGATGGAGTATCAGTTTATACAGGAGAGATGATGGGATTCATTTTGGTTTTAGGATGGATCGAGGAAGTTCGTCCACTGAGATATATAATATGTTCTGATTCAAGTTCATCATTATATTCATTAAAAAATAATCATTCTATTAGTAGACCAGACCTTTTATTAATAATTATTAAATTATTAATAATTTAATAATATTTAAAAATATATTTTAATAATTATTTTTTTTTTATTAAAAAATTAATAATTAAAAGTTATTAATTTATATAATTCAGGCAATGGGTTTATTAGTTGTATTACATGGGTACCATCACATGTAGGAAAAAAAGGAAATGAGTTGGGAGACAAATATGCAAAACAAGCTACAAAAAATAGTTATATTGATATATTGGTACCAACCAATATATTGATATATTGGTTGGTATATCAATATATTGGTTGGTACCAATATATTGATACCAACAATATATCAATATATTGATATATTTATATATATATATTGATATATTGTTATAAAAAATAACTATTTTTTATATCAATATAAAAAATAGTTATATTGATATATTGGTACCAACCAATATATCAATATATTGGTTGGTACCAATATATCAATATAACTATTTTTTGTAGCTTGTTTTGCATATTTGTCTCCCAACTCATTTCCTTTTTTTCCTATAATAGATTTGATTTCTTCTTTACTTAATGGTTTAAGTAAAGAAGAAATCAAATCTATTATTAAACAAAAGGTTAAGGAAAGATGGCAGAAGCAGTGGGAAGAAGATAGAACTGGTAGGTGCCTTTACAGTATTCAAAGAAAAGTTGGTGCAATGAGGAGAACAGGACGAAATAGAAAAGAGGAAACCATTATATCCATATTACATTTTGGTCATACAAGGTTAAATAGCACATTATTTAAAATGGGAAAACATCCAACTGGAAATTGTGATTTTTGTCTTCAAGAAGAGACAGTAAAACATGTTTTGTTGTTCTGTTCTATTCTGTTGAGAGAAGGGAATTAGTATGTTGATTACAAGAAAAATAAATTACAGTTAAATATACAAGATATTTTGGACAAAACTTCTACTTCTGAATATTTTTGTGATTTAATAAATTACCTTAAGAAAACGAAATTAATAGAAAGGATATGTTTGTTTTTCTGTGGGAGAATATATATGTAGCATCCCGATCCACACTCCATTCCAGTAGATGGCGGTAATGCACATCAGTAAGTTGCTTGCCAACCGCCATAAATAAAGAAGAAGAAGCTATTTCGGTCAGCTGACACTAGAAGTAATGTGACTCGTTGAACTGGGAAGCTGTTGACGAGAAAGAAATGGTTCAATCTTTCCCATCTTATTCAGATATCTTTATCAAGGCAATTTAAACCGGTCAAACACTATTCTGTAACTGTGAGGAGATGTTGGATGGGCAGAACTCCATAGAGGTGCTGGTTATTCCTGAGAACCAGCACTGTGGTCAGCTAGCAGACATCCAGAAAGCCGAGCTGTGTCCTGCGGGCTCCCTCCTCTGCTGTCTTGGGGTCTCGGGCCAGCTGTTGGTGTGGGACCCTGGGGATAGAGAGGCCCCTCCGGCTGCATCGGACGGCTGCTTTGTAGAGTGAGTTCTGACTGGTCTTCACTTCCCGTGTTTGTGAAACAAGATTTATAATGCAATTTACTGCTGACTAAACGGCTTTTATGCTCTAACCGAATCGAGACAGACAATAGTTTTTAACAGTGACCCATCCTACAATAAACTCTTTAAAATCTTTTTTAGCAATAAAAATGTAAGACTCGTGCTAAGTCATGTGCCATGTACGTTTATTTCACACAGCTGCATTCAAACATTTTTTTCTGCAAAGAATGGTGCGAAATTCTGGTAAAGTCTTAATAAAGACACAAATAGTACTGTTATAAAATAATAGATTCCGTCAACACTACCAAATAAAATTCATAAATCTTTTGAAACCTGTCCTGTGGTCAAAACTTGTTTGCTGTTTATTCAGTGAAGTTGCACATGGTGTAGGTATTCTAAAAGTTACAGAAGTAATGTAACTGAGTAAATGTAAATACTTACTATATGTGACCTGGACAGAGTCTGTCACTGCTGGATTGATTTGTCTCTTATTTGTAGTTTTGTTGAATACAAAGTCAACTACTGAAATCAAAATCATATCCAAATTAAATACTTCATGGAATTGCAGATAGTAGTGCTTATTCTGCAGATAAAAAAAATAACTAACTTTTCCCTGTTTATAGTTTCTGCTGGGAGGAGGCGACTACAAGCATTTTGGGAGTCAGCAGCTTTAATTTGTTGGCTGTTGGATCACAGGGTGACCTAACGCTATTCGAGGCTGAAGCAGAACAATCCACCCCAGTTTCTTTACTGACTGTGCAAAAGTGTAATGTAGATAATCTGCTGGAAATTGTCAAAGAGAGCGACAAAAGTGAGTACTCAGTTGTTCTTACCTGCTGATTTTTGTTTCAAAAGTCTTGATGTTAACTGGTTGACAGCCAAAAAATTGTCTGGGGTTTTTCAACTCTCTTAGGGTCATTTTGATGAGCTCAATCCAGAAATCACATTGGTTTTGCTGAATCAGGTCAACTCTGAACTATAGTGCACCATGAGCATCAAATGCTTGACTTGTTCTCACATCTGAATCGGTTTCCTGAGAATCTGATCAATGAGTGATGAGGAGAGATTCCATCAGAACAGAAAAGAGATGGAGAATTTTACACAATGAAGACGTAATGTTCAATTCACATGTACTTACCCTCTGTAGTGTTTGTTGCACACTTAATGATCAGTCAGTGTGCTTTTCCGCAGGTTCTTTATTTTGAGGAACGCTGTTAAAACAAGAGCGACAGTGAGCGCCTCCGCTGACCAGCCGTTGCTGCGCTAAATTGCCATTGGCTCTCCTCACAAACAAATATTTACAATATAACTGAAAAAAGAAATATTTACAATATAAATCAAAGAATTGTTCATGCAAAACTTCCACAAATATATACTGCTCAAAAAAATAAAGGGAACATTTCACTTTAATTTTGTGTGTGGCTCCAAATCCAGGCCTCCGTTGGTTAATAAATTTGATTTCCATTGATGATTTTTGTGTGATTTTGTTGTCAGCACATTCAACTTTGTACAGAACAAAGTATTCAATGAGAATATTTCATTCATTCAGATCTAGGATGTGTTATGTGAGTGTTCCCTTTATTTTTTTGAGCAGTGTATATCGCCACTCCACTCCAGCTCACTTCCCCAACAAGACAGCGTCGATACAAATAGCAGCGACAGTTAGCGCCTCCGCTGACCAGCCGTTCGTTGGCTCGCTGAGTCAGGAGTGCTGCTCACCGTGCTCCACGCGCCCACCGGTGGCGAACCGCTGCAACTACAGTAAGAGAAGTGCATCTTGAGAGTACAGCCAACATAAGAAAAACAGAAGCAAGTAAACAAAGCAAGAAAAGGGAGGGGGGTGCAATCATTCCCAATGTCCATTCTGTCACATGTTTATTATACAATTTACAGAAGTCCAAGTTTGTAACACTTTAATAAAAACACTGTGTTAGGCAAATTTCTTTCTCCTAAAAAAATAAATATTAACAGAAATTAACTGATAATGTCACATAAATGTCATCAATTTAGTTAGATCAGATTTCTCAAAAGCAAATTAGAATAAAAACCCGATTGAGAAAAATGGATGTCATTTATGGATTCAGCGGTGCAAAACAATCCTAATTCAGTTGAAAAAACATAGACAACTTCCAAAAAAAGTTTTTTGTAACTCAGTGTTATGCTCTTGTTGCCAGGTGTGTGTGAGCTGGTGTCTGTACAGGTCTTGTCCTTTATGGCCAACCAGTGCTGTGTACTGGTAAACAGTGACTGGATTCTGCAGTTGCAGTGGGAACAGGCATCACAAGAACCAAAGAAGATCTCCTGCTGCAGAATCCAGCTAACGACCAGTGACAGACATACTGCTGTTCACCACTGTGTCTTTGCAGAGACCTTATTTGTCCTCAGCTCCAGTGGACTCATTTGTATCCTGCAAAAAGCCTCTTATACTGACAGTAAAGATGCTGCTTTGAAAAACTGCAGAAGTTCTGTCTCCTCATAATAAAGCAACAGCCCCAAGCTAGCACAACCGGTGGAAAATTAAAGAAAACAATAATCATGTAAAAAGCTTGTCCTAATCCTGGGAGCAGCATTCAGAATAGAATATGTTATGACTGCTTTTAAAATTTTGGATATGGCTGGAAAAAGAATATGAGTAAAGAACATACACACTGCAGCTTTAAACCAGGTTTGTGAAAGAAACCCTGGATATAATAAATGCGATGTGATGTGACTGATGATCTAAAAAAAAAAAAAAACGGATTGCCATTTTATAGTTTGTTAGTGTGTGAAACAATGCATTTCTACCCAAAGAGTGTTTTCCCTAATCAGTCCACCTGATCAGATGTGTATGCCATTACTGATGGCTCTCTGCTGGCCAGCATCGACATTCCTTCCTACCTGAGCTCTGGTTGGCCGGATGGCGGCCTGACTTCCTCTTCACTCTCTTCCTCCTCCTCCTTCTGTCTTTTCCATGTGTCAGCAGATCTCTGCACAGCTGTAGCTGTAACTCAGTCTCATGCAGCAGTCACCGTTAACCTTAACCACTACTTCAGGTACAGAAGTCAGTTCTCTGTTAATGTTTTCTAATTGCTTTGTTTACAGCAGTGATGTATGGCATTCCTCCTTAAGGTCTACTGTAGACTTTCCTTCATGTGTGTTACTCCCTCACTCTGAAGATGACATAGGCATTTGGGTGACAGTGATATTTGCTCTTTGTCTAAAAGATTGAACACATGTTGATGCATACATATAGAACTGATTTGAAAAACATTGCTTTGTTACTTTCTCTCAGTAGATTAAGATCACTATTGATCATAGATTTAGTGTGAGACTAAGTTTATGTGTAGCAAAAATAAGGATATGATTTGGCATCTTGTTTTAACACTTAGCATAGTGGCTGGTAGACCATGAGCCTTTGGGTTTTAATTATAACTCTGTCTTTTTGACTCAGCCCCGGCTCCAGAGTAGTTTAGCTAAGTTGACATAGTAAATGGATTTTTAATTTAATATGAATACATAAACAAACTTCCTTTCAAATATAAGAATAGCCATATTTATTAATACAAAATAAACAATAATGATGTAAACAGTGACATGGAGAAATGTTTTCAACCTCTGCAGACAATTTCTTTAAATACAAACTCATTCTACACAAGTAAGTACTATAGCGCATTAGGGCCATTGTAGGTAGAAAAAAAGGAGTACATTTCCACTGAAAAAAACTTTCCAGAAAAAAAACAAATATTTTTGAGCTGAGCAAAAGTTGAAAATTTGCTAGAAAGAACCTCAAAAAGTTTGAGATGCATCTCAGAATTCTTTTTCTTTCTTTTTTTTTTTTTTTTTTTAAATTTCCATGTTTTCTTGAAAATGTCAGTTTTTTTCTAGCAATTTATGCTTTCTTTTTTAAAAAAAAAAATCTACAATGGCCCCCTAATACACTGTAAGATACGGAGCCCTCCAGGGGACATGGGGAATTTTTTTTCTGTTGCGTTCCCTCGCAAAACTTTTGCGTTCCATCACAAAGGTTTTGCGTTCCCTCGCAATAATCTACTGATCAGTTCAGTTTAATACATAATTGAATATTGTAAGCCTTTTTACGGTGGCCGCCGTACTTTCTGCTTTAATACAAGCTTATAAGGTTTTTCCATGGACTATTGAGTTATTATCGTGGGGTAATAAGTCATCTGATTGTGTCTCTATTGTGTTCGTAGTCTGAATTGTTTAAAGGGCTGCTGTCAGTGCCGTTCCGTCTTAGCCTTAATAGACATAAACATGCAGTAAATAAATCGATTTTCAATCAGTTTATGCACCAAAGCGTTAATAATAATAAACACGTTTTATTATTATAAAACACAGCAAACTAATGGTGGTAGAGGGCCGCACTGGGTTAACTCGGGGAATCTCATCTGTCCGTGTATCAATCAACTCCTAACCTCTTCTTTGTTCTGTCACAATTATTGATTTATTTAATTTTTATTATCATGCAAAAAACTTTCCGAGGACTGACCACCCAGCTCACCCGCTTCCTCATGCACACAGAGCCAGCAGCGTCACCTTCCCATTCATACTTCATGACAGTCACGCCCACATCGACACGCCCACCACCAGGTGTCAAAGCCGCTGCTCCTGTCATATCAATAATTACTTATTTCATTCATATGGCTCTTACAGAACCTCAGTGAAAATGTGTTTATTATTATTAACGCTTTGGTGCAAAAAAACTGATCAGTAGATTATTGCGAGCGAACGCAAAACCTTTTGCGAGGGAACGCAAAAGTTTTGCGAGGGGACGCAAAAGAAAAAAATTTCCTCATGTCCCTCATGTCTCAGGATCAGGATCAGTTAATGATATTATTCAAGTAAAAGTAAAAAAGTACAGTGCAGTAAAACAACTCTTATAAACTCCCTTGGTCCTGGAGCAGTTTTGACAATGGTTGGAAAATATTTTAGCTGCTCCGTTACTAAAAAAACAACCTTCTGGTTTGTTGCACGTTAATAAAGTAAAACTGTCTTCCAGAGAACACCCAGAACACCTCCACTGTGTTGGCCCCAAGTCTCCTTCCTCACTTCAGCCCAAGGATCCAGGAGACCAGGACGCCCTGTCCAGCTCCAGCTCCAGTTTTGCTGCTGTTGGTTCTCCATTCAGTGATAACCGGTACAACCACTGATGACAGACTGTCCTTTTATGATGCAGCATACGTTTACTGTCCACTTGAAAACAATACTGTTGTAATGGATTCAGTACTGATCCTACACATGCACACAAATATCACACTGAGGAACTTTTCTCCAAACAAACTTGAACCACTCATGAGTGACGTTCCAAAATTTCCATTAAATGACAAATTAATATAAAAGAAAAACAAATATTGTACACAGTATTTTGAAATAAGTATGCATAACAAAGTTTTTAAAAAAATAAGTTTATATTTTGGGGATGTTGTACCTCTAACCAGATGGTCATAGCTCTTTCTTTGAGTTGAGGATGTTGAACATGTCTGACAAATTGTCCTGTGCCTTTCAGATTAATGATTAATGACTTTGAGGATATCTGGGCTTTCTTTTCTTCTTTTAGTGCCTGGGACACTTGTCTAGCATCCATGTATGCCAGAGCGCAGCAGGCTGCTTATCCCTCATCCCCCTCTAAGTCAGCAGGAATTCCATGGTTCCACTCGCTCCCCCGCTTGCCGTCCCACCCAGCTGCCATGTCCTCCCACAGCAGAGTGCCTCCCAGTGGGGCGATCGTCACCTTCTCTGTCCCTGACTCATCTACTCCATCTCTTCTTGCCGTTTCTGAGTTCTCTGCACTTTTGACCTTTGTTGCTCCTGGCAACACACACACAACAGTGGCATTATGGGAAATGGAGTCTGGGAGAATGAGCTACCACCAGGCAGAAGGAACGGCTGTGCCGGTGCAGCACAGTGGAGAGAGGCAGCACAGACTGCTGTTGAAGAGTAAGCTAAGCAGTGGCACAGTATTTATTTTTTTATATCTTCCACTGGTGTATCTTATGTACACATTTAACAACTTAGCCATTGAAATGCCATTTTAAAGGGGAAAAAACAAACAAATTTAACACCAATTTACAACCCTTTGTGTACAGTTTGTATTTATCTCCAATGTTTCCTGGGCAGTTTGCAAACATTTGTATTAAAATAATATAGGAATCAGACAATGTTTGTTTTAAGACTACAGAGATTGATTATCCTGCCAGAACTAATTAACACGTCATCACTCCACCTTCACATTGACGTGTGTTTTTCTTCAGAGTCAGGTGTGTTCCAGATCGTGTTTTCCATGTCCCAGCAGGATTTATTAAGCAAGTTGATGTTGTTTGGCAGTGCAGCAACAGTGGACACAGTCTGTCACCTTAACAGCTGGGGCCACTGCTCCATTCCCTTCCACGCACTGCAAGTAGGCATCTCATTCTACTACAAAAAAAATAGATTTATCGATTGATTTCCTCTGTGTTGCTTCTTTGCTTTTTGTTTTGCATGCAGACTGGACTGAAAAACCGACAGCTTGACACAGTGGATTTATACCTGAAAAGTAAAGAAAATGTCCTGAACCCATCAGCAACAGCTGGTTTTTCTGAGCAGTTAGCAAACTCCAAACCGAGTCTCAAGGACAGTAAGTACTCAAGAAGACTTGAACCACGACGATGTGTAAACTAACATCTCGCTCTTTGCTTGGACTCTGCTGTTATCTACTACCAACAAATGGAAAAAGGTTTACTGAAGCCTTAGAGTTTTGATGGAAAGCTTTCAAGTGTCTGATATATTTGTTTAACCATATTGAATATGCTGAAGAAACAACTTAAAACTGAAGTTTGATCAAGTCAGAAGTTTAATGGCATCATTTGTAGCTTTTACTATATTTAATACAAGTCATATTTTACTTTAAATTATGGACTCAGTTGAATATTTCATAAATGAAAATGGCTTGGCCAAAAAAGATGGCAATGTTTTTGGCAGCACCCTTTTCAGCAGTTACTGCTAGCAGCAAGCAATGTTTGAACTGCTAAAGAAGACGTCCATATTTACTGACAGGGATTTCAGTTTTAAAGTGTCTGTTTTCCAAATTGTGGTTTTCACATCTTCTACATTAAACATAAACATAAACAAATTAAACCTAGAAACTCAAGAAGGGTTTTTAAACAATAGTTAAAATTTTCTCTGCCATTTTCAGACCTTTTAGCTTCATTTGAGTTATCCTTTTGAGGAAAACACTTTTTTTTAGAAGCCTTATTTTTGTGAACTCTGATCTGATATGATGGAGCAAAAGGCTCCACTTTTTTCATTATTCCAGAAAATTATTCTCCCAAGATGGTTCATTAATTTTCAGATTTTCAACTGTCCAATTTTCAGATTGGGCAATTGTTGCCCTGACCTAGTATTTGTGAAATGTTTATTTGACACTGTTATTAAAAGTCTGCAGAATTCCTTCATTTAATAATTCCTTTGTAATGTTGTCATATTCTATCAAATTTATATATCAGTTTTTGCTATGATTATTTTAAATCATGTTTATATAAAAAATAAAAAAAAACAAATCATGTTCATTGATATTGAACAGTTGATATTCCATACAATTGACATTGTATGGAATTACTTTTTTAAAGGTTTTTGGAAGCTAACTTAAAGGTAGAAAAATTTGCAATGGTCATAGTCATAACGGCCTATTAGGAGCTGATTGGAGATCCATGCATAACCTATGTATGATGTATATTTGTGTTTCTGAATGTAAACACACATGGCTGTCCTTGAGTTTTTGTTGGTTTATCTCTATGTAGGTGTCCAGGAGTTGTTGCCTGCGTTGGATTTGTTGTGTTCAGCTGTCAGAGAGCTAAGCAGTGAAGCTCAGAGCCGACAGTTCTCTGAGCAGCTGCTCAACCTCACCATGAGCTTCATTAACACACAGCTCCGCTCTGTGCTCCTCTGGTCGCACTGTAAGGCAAACACAGCTCACAGTTACTTCACTTTACTGATATGCTTTTTCACTATTTGGGATTCAGAGAGCTGGAGGTGTTTTGTTGTGCTTGCAGATGAGCAGTCAGATGTGCAGAGCAATGTTGAAGTCCTGGGTAAGTATGTCACAGAGTTGAGGGGTTATATGAAGAGATTCCCCTGGGCTTCAGGCGACTCCACATCTGATGCTAGTGCTCCTCTCCAGGGAGCAAAGAGTGATGAATGGGAGCAACTTTCAACTGAGGTGATGTTCCAACTTGTATTTTATTTGTTGTAGTATGAATCATTAGAAAACATAGTGTACCTTTTGTATTTTGTGTTGGCATCAAGTATGTAATTATCAGACTGAACTTGCTTTGCAGGAAGTTATCCATCAGTCCATCCTGACCAATCAGATCCCCAGAGCTCAGGCCGTGATGTGGAGACAGAACCGGCCTGAAAAGCAGCTGGCAGCTCTGAGGATGGTGGGCCTGCGCCAAGTTTTGCTCTGCCTGCAATGCAAGGACCTAAAGTCTGCCAAAAAATTCCTGACCAACATGGTAAGAACACTAATCCAACTGGAAGCTAACACACAGCTTGTAGGAATATTTTCATTAAAAAAAATCTTTCTTTATTCTGGGATTTAGCAACTAAATGTAGTTTTCCTGACTGACATGGAATTGACAATGTGGAAAAAGGTTAGGGCTACATGCTGTATAAGAAAATGTAAGGTTTGTTTTTTCAAATATAATTATTTTTCTGAAATGTTCAGTAATGGGGAAATACTTACTCTGCAAGTTTGACCTTGCTGAGTAACACAAAACCTGTTATTCCCAGGACTCCTTGAATTTCTAACATATAGGATCTTGAACCCACTAAGCGACTGAGAGAGACGATGACAGCACAGAAAGTTTACAGATTACATGACATTTATTAAGAATTCAAACAGCAATAATTATATTGATTTTTATTTCTTTTTTTAAACTCTGTTCTCTAATCTGTTGAAAAGACACATTGTTTTGTTGGGTAGAGACTGAAATTACAAGATTATTGTGCTGAATATTTTTTTTACCCAGATCATTTCTATTATTTCCACATGCAAAAAATCCTAGAAATTAAATTTTTTTACTTTTTATCATCCTTTTTGGAAATAAGCTGATGATTGTTGAGCTAAATCCTTACCAATAATTTTCCTAAAGAGGTAAACTGCAACATTTTGTTGTCTGCAGGGTCTCAGTGTAAAGAAAGAGCTTCACAACATCTGCCTTTATACCAACAACAAAGGTCTCCGGGAATTGTTGGTGAGTCACGATTCTTACAACAAACACCAAATGAGACGTTACCTTTATGTGAGAGTTGACCAGGATGTTTTGTTTTTGGTACCTTTTGTACTTGAACATGATTTTGTTATTGCTTTTTATATGTTTTAACACATACTGTGAATAAAGTGCTGTCATAGTCATTCTGATTTTTGTGTGTTCAAAGCCTCTGGCACCTTGCCGGCTCAAACCTGCACTTGTACAGGAGCATCTAAAGAAGTTTAAATATTCACAAAGCTTATTTATTTTAGTAAGTCAGTCACAAAAATTAAACTCATCTATAGCTTCATTACCCACAGTGATTTATGTTGTGTTTTTTTCTGTTAATTTGCATAACTTTGTTGTACTGTTAATAAAAACAGTGGACAGGGCTAACATTATGGAACAAAAACCTGCTCCACATATGCTTTACCTCTAGTTTAAATCTTTTAAATCAAAGATTTTAAAAAGCAGCTTGTTTTCGAAGGCCTTGTTGAAAATTCGACCTTCATATCAAGGGCGTAGGAACAAGTCTGTCATTGGGGGGGACGCATATCGGAAACCTGACAGATCAGTAAATAGCTTGAGCAGAATTGTCAAACAATTATGCCATCCAGGGCCGTGCAGGGACCACTAAAGGGGCAGGTGCTCAAAAAAAGGGCACATCTAACCGCCTTCTAGGACAGAATATTAACAAAGCCACAAAGCTTTCAGAGTTTAATAAACAATGATAATTTACAAAATGATAAGATATACAATCAAGGCTAAGGAAAATCTCTATATAGAGCATACAACTATGCATATGTAAGATATTTTATTAGTAATTTCTTTCTGCAGGTCTATTTTGTTATAAGAAAGTATTGCCATATTCAAACCCGCATTTTAGCAGGATATGTAAATCAGAGCTGGACCACCAGACATATTTTATCTTTACAGAATTACACTATTAAAAATGTAAACAAGGACACAATGCAACCTTTTAGTGTACTGTAATCTATAAAAAGAGCTGCATGTTTGCTACACTTGCAGTGGAGATGAAGATGGTCCATTCAGGAAAGCAGAGCTGCATCAAACTTTAACGTGGAACTGCAGAAAAAAAAACTAAAGCAAAATTTTAATTGTTAATGCATGTCACCATGAGAAAAGCCTACTGAGTTTTGATTAAAAAACTTTAAAAAAAAAAATTAAAATCACACATTTTTATATCATGAAGTGAAAAAAATTATTTGCAAAACAAACTTATTTGCACGTCAGAAATATTTTCTTGCTATTCTAAGTTTTTATTGTTTGTGACTCAAAGTTTTGCTTGTGATTCTCACATGAAAAGATTTCTGAGTGCAAATAAAAGTTTATGTTTGGCAAATAACTTAAGTTCACGAGACAAAAATTAGTTATTTAATTAAAAAAAAAAGTTTTTTTAAACAAAATGTTTTGTTTTTAAAAAAGAAATCATTACAGTTCCAAAAGTTTTGATTACAATTTTATTGTAATAGGTTAGTTTTTTTTTTTCATTGAATAATTGGGAAAACATTTTTTACTTTATACTCTGTGAACCAGACCCTAAACTTACTTAAAGTCTGGATTGAGTTTTTTCCCCTTCATTAATGACACACTTTTATTGCATACATTATATCCATCATGGTAATTCAGGGTGAGTTATTTTTAATTCTAAATGAATATCCTTGTTGGACTTTTATGTAAGTGCTATTCTCCTTCAAGATACATTTACCTAATGCTAGAATAAATGGAATGTACATTATGCAGCAAAGGAAATTAGAAGATCGGACATATCTCCTTTATGGAGATGATCGGTTTTAGACGGGCGATGTGCCCCTGTTCCATAAGCGATACTGAAGAATGACTGATTTCATTAACGATACAGGGAAGAAACTTTTTAGTTATCTAGCTTTGCTAGCAAAGTCGTTAGCTAGCAGCTAGCTAATAGCACAACAGCAGCCTAATGTCTGTATGATAAAAATACTGAATCGATAGATAAGAACAGTTTTTCCTCACCTGTCTGTCTCCTCCCGCTCAGTAGTTCTTCAGAGAAAGGCAGACGCAGAGGCCTGTCAGTGTCTGTTGTATTTCATTACCTCTCTGCTTAAACCGCTGAAGCAGAAACGATACTTCAAAGTTTTCTGTCATCTGACAAGTAGCAAGTCTACTCCACTTTATTCACCAAGAACATTTTTTTTAATTCACCAAAAACTGTTCTGTAATCTGGAACGTTCGCTACGTTGAGCTCCAGTTAGCCGCCTTATCTCACTGCGTGAGAGGCAACTGCGTCATGCGTCACGGGCAAAAGGTCAAAGGAAATGGGGCGGGGGGGGGGGGGGGGGCACTTATGTTTTTACAAAAAAAAACAAAAAAATAATAATTTTAGTACATGTTATTATGTGTCAGAAGAGGGCTTAGAAAATACCAAAAAAAAAAAAAGTTTGACCAAAGGGCACTTGGGGGGCAAGGAGCAAAAGGGGCAGGTGCTCAAGCCCCCCCAGCCCCTCCCTCTGCCTGATGCCATCAACACATCAGTAACGCGTTACTCTAATCTGACCCTTGTTTCAGTAACAAGTATTCTAACATGTTACTATTTACAATCCAATAATCAGATTAAAGTTATGCAGTATAATGACTGTCATTCCAGGATGAACACTCACTTTAGCATTTGCCTCACACAACTAGCAAGCTAAATATTATGGTAGCACAGACAGGCTACCAGATTGTGATATATTTTATTGGTCAAAAGACATTTGATTATTGGTCAAAATGCATTGATATAAATTGACTGGTAATTGAACTGGTTCTACCTCTTTCTAAAACCAAAGTAGAAAACAGCTCATAAAATAGGACTCGGCAGTTTTAAACTCAGTACAGCAATTTGACCAACAAAAATAAAATCTAAACAAGTTTTGTTCTTCTTTAACAACTCTCTACATCAGTGCAACAGTTTGATCTACAAAATAAATAAAAATTATACTTTTCACGTCTAACAGACACCTTAGCTCCTCACTGTTAACTCAGTCTCACTTTCCAGCCCTGCATTCAGTAACTTACCAAAGATCCATGAAAAACACTGAGGCAAAAAGACTAAATGTTTTTTTTTCCCTGTCATTTTCAGCCGCAAACATTTAACTAAAATATCTACGGATATGTGTTTCTGTCTCTGCCTCCCTTTGACTCTCTGCAGTAAAATTTTGGACATGTGACTATCCCAGAATTAAAACGGCTTAACCTAAAAGATTTAGTTCTATATATGAAAGTAAACTGACAACAAGATGTTATAAACGAGCGATATTCATGGCAAAATTCCTGACAGACAGTTTACCTCCTTCAAACGGAGTTTCTGACTCCGTCTGCTGCTGCCTTTACTCTGAGCCGTTCAGAAGAGGGAGGGGGAGGAAGTGCTCTGCTGAATGCGCTGTTGTGATAAAATAAATAAAATAAACGAGTGGAAGATTTTAAAATTCTTCGCAACAGCGGTGAAATTATTGGTGGGGGACGAATGTGACTCTCTCCAATATTGGGGGGGACATGTCCCCCCCGCTTCCTACGCCTATGCTTCATATTATTTGGGGAGCCCTGGTTTTAACAAATTTTTCTATTCTATAGATTGGCCATGCTGGTTTGGTCTTTGTAACTCTGTGTTCTATCCATCAGGTAGAGGATCTGTCAAAGCACAGTTCTCTGACTGAAGAAGAGCTGGAGGGTGTCTCATTCATCTGTGAGATAGAGAAGCTTGGCCTGCTGCCTGCTGTCTCCTGCCCAGCTAATCCCCTTTCACAACGGTACAGATGCTGCATTTCTTTCCTCGTTATTTGTAGTATTAATGTGCGTCTCATATGGTCACCAGAACAAATAAAAACTAAATAAGAGAAAATGAAATATGCCAAGAAAGCAAACATAAGTATGGAAAAAGTGGTTTAAAATTATAAAGGTAAGAAATTTAGAACAAATAAAACAATTTTCATACAGACTTATATTTTAAGCTAGATGCATTTTGTGGAAATGTATCTAGTGTATGTATCTAATGATAAAAATAAATGATTTTCAATATTCTGTTGTTTTTGATCTTTTACCTTAATGTAGCTTAGAAATTCTAAGCTACATTATTTTTATGATACCTCTGTGGTTTTATGGTGAAAGTTTTCAATTTTTTATCCTTACATATTTAATAGTTTTTTTTTGTCACCCAGTTCATTTCCTTCATACTTTTAAATTTGATCACCCTAAAATTTCCACAATATTTTCTTTGGAAATTACAGAAGAATTTCTGATGGATTAAATTTACATTGTCAGTGTTGATATAGATGAAGTCTGTGTTTTGACCTTTGTAAAAAAAAAAAAAAAACATGTTCCAGGTTACCTCAGATGATTCATAAGGAGCTAGATGGTGAAGAGGTGGTGAAGGAGTTGGTGGGACAGAGTTCAAAGGAGGAGGGAGAACTCTGGAGGAACCTCCGACTGGACTGGGTGAAGACCTGGGATCAGAGCTGCCAGACGGCTGTTCGCTTATCCAGGCTGCAGCACATAGGTCAGGCTACAAGTCCAAGCAAAACTAGAATTGCTCTGTGGTGCTGCAGCATACAGACGCACAACAAACATCTGTCTCTTTTATCAGAGCTGAGCTGCTGTGACCCTGCATTGTTGTGGCATTACCTGACTGCTTTTCACCACCATCAGAAGGTGGTTGACTGGATTCACAATCAAAGGACCTTCGGCTCCCCCTGTTGGCCTGACATAACTCCTGAGATGGTCAACAATAACACAGTGTGCAGCATCTTCTTCAAGGAGAACATCTTGGACCTTCTAGCTAGGTATTAGATCCTTGTGTTTTAAGTTAAAGTTGTTGAAAAGAGAACAAATAAAATCACCCACATACACACACTCACACACACTATGCCTGCGTTTGGCCTATTTTGATCATATGTTAGGATGTGGGATGTTGATTAATTGTTAATCAATTGTTAATTGATTAACCCAAAATTTTTTTTTTTTTTGAGTGGAAGTTGATAACAATATTTAAATTTTTTCTGAAGAAAAGTATACACACAAATCAAGACAGTTTCTTTCAATTTGTTGTATTTTCATATAGATATCCTATACTCACCTATTGAAAAGCAATGATGTCATAGATCCACCTCTTGCTCACATCACACATAACAGCAGGCTTTATGTCCACACCTCTTTCTGTTTATTGCTTATTTTAGTGACAACTACAAAATAACAAAAAGGTGATCCATTCACCAAATCTGACAGATCATCAGTAGAGCAGATGTTTAAATGAGCTAATCTACCACAATGATGATGATCGCAAAATGAACATTAAGCCTAAAAACATAAAACTGTAATGGACTGAATGTTCTTTTGGAAATGTTTGAGTGTTTTTTTTTCTGAATTCTGAAACATACACTGAGAAAAAAGTGGTTTTGAGTTGTTATTGAGCGGTTTTCCTGCATTATTTTCCCTTTTGTCAAAATTTGAGTTTCAGGCTGTAGATCACTTCATCCCCAAACATTCTGCCTCATTTAACTATTAATGCCTTCTGCCACCACAGGAAAGGTGTGTTTATCCCAGATGAGATGTCAGATTTGGAGCAGCTTCTATGGCGACTAGCTCAGGGTGCTGGGTTGATGACATCATCCCCCCCCGTATCTCAGTATTGCTCCCCTCTCTGCCTTAACTTACACAGTGTTTTCATTGCATTGTGCCTGGAGCATAATCTTCAGTACCTGCTTTATACCTACCTGGAGCACTACAGGTACAGAACTGCTGTTTAGTTTTGATTAAATACATGTTTCTGTTATTATGCAAAGCATCAGTTTTGGGTCCCCTTTCCACAGACTGACGCCCAGAAACTGCCCCCTCCTTACCGATCAGAACCTGCTGGGGAGTCATCCCTGGTTTGAGATGATGGTAAAGACCCAGGAGATAACCAGAGACCTGTCAGGTACCCATAGCGGATCAAGTGCACTGATAGGATCAAGCTTCTCTTCATAGGTCATGATTATAAAAAAAAAAAAATTAATACATAAGCAAATAAATGTTTGGAGATCTGTTTTCCACATATTAAAAACTACATTCATGTCACTATTGCAGTTAAGAACGCAACAAACCTCTTTCGTGTGTCTTTAGACACCACATAACTCAAAAAGTAAATATCAGGAAAAACTATTTCTAAAGAAATTTCATGACCGTACATTTTCTGTCTTTCTCTCTCTTTGTTTGTAGAACCAGAACCCATGTTCCAGGCGAGTCTGACCAGCGCTCAGGTGCTGCTACCTGGCAGCCTGGCCTCTCTGAGCAGCTTACTGTTTGAGGGACACAGTCTGCTGGCACTGGCTTCCATCATGTTTGCTCATGGTGGAATTGATAAGGTAAATATGCTTCAGCTAATCAAAACTTCTTCCCTTATTTTATCTTATTTCTTAAAGCTATAACCTAAATTGTCATAGAAAAAAACTATAAAAATTTTTTCTGTTAAAACTGCTGTAGTTTTAACAGAAAATTATAACGGCAATAATCACAAAATATCACTGTTATATAATAATGCAATATAAACACCATGTTATATAGGGTGTGTATATATTAATATTAATCCTGTGTATATATTAATATACACACCACTACAGGAAAATGAATAGTTGTAATAATATGTTTATTTCATAAGTATTTTTCAGATCACTCACAGTGGTGCCAGTTACTGATCTTTAAGAAACCTGACCTGCCGACTCTGATTTTGGCCGATACAGATTTTTTTTTGTTTGAAATGTTTTTATATATGGCAAGAAAGTTGCTGAGTTGGTAACAGTGGAGTGATTAATATTAACTGCAAACATGCAGACATGACTTGGTGTACAGGGTCAAACCTCTGTCACAGCAAAACAAAAGGGCACAGTGGTTGGTTTTTAAACCTTTGCTGGGGTCGATAAGATCGACTTCACATGTAGGTATCGGTGCACTGCTAATTTCAACATCTTCCATCAACATAGATGCCATGGATTTTGTGGCTCACTATGAAAACTAAAACACAAATACAAACATATTTATGTAAAAGAACATGGGCTGGTAATACAAATGAAATATAAACAAAACGTACCTGGCTTCTTTCACTGTGTGTGTTCCAACATATGAATGTTCTGAAGTCTTTTGTCCTTAAAGACAGACATCGAGTGTAACCTAAAATCCTGCTGACAGTAAGTTGTTGTTTTCTGGCCATTTGTGCTGTGTTCAGTTTCTTTGTTTATCACAATTTTGCTTTGATCAATTTAAGTTAACAAGGTGGGCTGCCTGACTATCGTCTGCCACAATTGTCAGTTTCAGTCAATTGCTTTTTTAAATCCCTTTTTTTTGTTTTTTTTTTTTTTGTTTTGTTTTTAGTAGTCACATTATCTGCTAAATATTTTACCACTGAACAGAACTGTGCTTTTATGCATAGGTTGTGGCTCAGGGACAGAGTTCAACATGTTTGGAGGGGACTGTTGACCCCCAGCTCCTGAAGATGGCCCTGGCCCCTCATTACAAGCTGAGAGCCGCCCTCTTCCCATCTGCGAATGGCTCATTCTCTGACATCTTCATTTATCACCTTCTCCAGGTAGACACACAACCTTTTATGAAATAAAAAAATGCTGAAGTAATCTATTGGAGATTGCTTCAGCATTTAGCAAAGAAATATAGTTTGTGGAAAAGTTAAAATAATACCAGGTGATATCACATTGTAAAAGCTGATTATCTCTTAATGTGTAACATAGTAATCCTTAATGGTTATCTATCCTAGTCACTTCACCCTCTTGACCCATCCAGGCTATTTAGTTGGCAGACTGCAAACCCTCTGAACTGCACTGGTAAGAATATTGTTTTTTGAGATATGTTATAGGCACATGTAAAAAAAATGAAAATGAAAAGATTATTAAATAGAGCCAAACTATCCATTTAATACAGAGTAAAACTGGTAATTTATTTATGTTCTGCAGAAACTGCCGAACTGCCTCATTTTTCTAGCTCTCATCTGGTTGGCAAGTTCGCTATTATAGAAAACCTGGACTTTCTTTACTACATCCATCATGGTCGACCATCTTTTGCATATGGAAACTTTCTTATCCAGCAGCTGGGGGTCTGCAGTGACGTGCAGTTGCTGTGAGTACATCTAACATCAGGTTTTATTATCAGATTATTGAGATGGTTGCGAGGGCAGGCAAGATGGCACCCATGTTTCTGACAAGCTGCATATTTCTTTAGTTGTATTTGCATGCGTGTGTTTTAGACTCCAGAAGGTCTGGCTGCAGGTGTACAGATTGGCTCTGAAGTGTTTCAATAAGCCGTCTGTGACATCGTCTGCTGTATGTTTCTGTGAGCTGCTGGGAATCTGCAGCCTGAAGCTGAGAGTTGACATCAGAGCCTTGAACACCATCCTTCAGCACTGGAACCAACTCGACAGGCTCACACCAACGCAGAATCTGCGAACATTAAGTAAACAACACCAAGACATATGCCAGTCCAACACAGCATCTATACGGTCCAAGTGAACACAGTAAACGCCTTTCCGGTTGTGTTTCAGTGTCTAAAGCAGTAAAGCTGGTGAATGGAGAGCCGGGAGCCGCAGCAGAGCTGCTTTGTTACCTGGAGGCTGCAGTGGCAGACAGTCTGGAGCAGAGGGGGATCAGCAGGTAAGCCTACCTACTAACACGTTTACAGTTTACAATCTACCGCCCTTTATCATCCAGTAACACTTAATTTGTGTGTGTTCACTTTTGTCTATGTGCATAATGCATTGAATTGGTTAATTAATTTGTGAAGTACCTGCTGTTATGGCTGTTCAGCTCAGAGCAATCTGTTTTCCCGAAATTGAATAAATGTTCATGTTTCATATAATATTGAATTTATTCAGAAGAGTCATTTTAACTGACTTAAGATAAAATTCTTAAAGGTCAGTTTTACATGCATATTTTCTTAGAAATGTCTCAAATGTCTTTTTATTGATTATTAGCAACATATTGAAAAATACACTACAGGAGATGGCAATACAATTTGAGTAGATTTTAACCCGACGTCAAATAAATAAGATTTGCATATATATATATATATATATATATATATATATATATATATATATATATATATATATATATATATATATATATATATATATATATATATATATATATATGTATGTATATATATGTGTATGTATATGTTAGGGGTTGAACAACTACATATTTTTTAAGGTCGACTACATCATGATAATAGTCGAGTCGTTGTCGACTAGTCGCGGTGACGTCATAGTGACGTAAGCGCAAAAACCCTGCACAACTACTTGGAGGCTTTATCAGCTATTTTCACGGCAAATATGGATCCTCCCCCGACCCCACACACACACACACACACTCCCCTTCTCCTGCTTTTACTAAGTCTATTATGCAGAATTAAAAGAGCAATAAACAGATCATTCTTCGTGAGCAGGGAGAAAAGTTCGTTGTACAAATTCGGGTCTGACTTTTTTTTTGTTTTTTTTCCAAACACCGGCTGATGCTGATGATCTCTGGATAGTTACTTGTATAGGAGTCAAATTATCACACTGACCACAATGGTGCTTTTGGAACATCACAAACCAAACTTATTATGAACGGATCCCGTTTGGTTACAGTTGAATTTAACGAAACCTCCTGCTGCTCCTCTGCCCGATGCGCAGCATGATCTCTGCTGACTCAGCAGCGGCTCTCTGAACCGACATCTGGACGGCGGCCGAGATCTCCTTTATCAGATCCTCAGGATGAAGCTTGGACTTAGTTTCCAGATGTAGTCAAACCATATCTTTATAAGAGCGTAAAGCTGCCAGGTTAAAAGCTTCCATACGCAGGGTGACGCTGATCAGTTGGATGGATAAAGAAGCCTCACATCATGACGCGTTGTAACACATTACTGCGGTAGTCTTTTTTATTTATTTAATTTTTTAAGGATTTTTTCGGCACTAGTTTATTTGACAACGATCTGACTGTAAGGGGGCAGAGAGAGCGGAGAGAGGCCTGGGCCCAGCGAATGGAGGCCGGGAGTCGGACTCCTGATTACCGCGGGCTAAAGTCTCTGTATACGGGGCGCCGCGCTAACCACCGCGCCGCGCAACGCCCCTATTGCGGTAGCCTACGCTGTAATTTACAGTTTGTAATTATTAAATTATTTACATTTTTATACAATTTGAGCTTTCTGACGAACTCACCTAGTCCACCTTCTTTCATTTTCTGGTAAAAATCTGTTTAGTCATGTAATTGCGACTAGTCGACTGGCCCAGAAAAAAGTCAGTGCAGAGAAAAGAATCGACTAGTCGACTAATTGGTGCAACCCCTTATATATATATATAAATGCGTGTGTGTGTGTGTATATATATATATATATATATATATATATATATATATATATATATATTCTTATTTGTATAAATAAGAATGAATAACTTCAGACAGTAAAGGTTATTTTTTCTAAGTCCATACAAAACATCATATCCTTTATCCAGTGTGAATGTGAAGGGGGATCATTCCATCTTAATAAGACAGCTCTCCTGGCAATTAATGATGAAAGTGAGAGAATTCTTTGTTTGACACCAAAGATGGTGGATAAATGGTTTGACTTGATCTCACAGTGCAAGACGTCAGATATAGTACGGAAGGCTGACGTCTAGAAATTAGCTGGAGAAGGACAAGACCAAAACATGTGGATTTATGTAGCAGGTGAACTGCTATACCTGTCGCATGCTGGGTCCATGTTTGGGTAAATGCGCACCAGTTTAGCTTTAGAGAGGTGTACCTGGTGAATAACTTTAAATTACAGAAGTGTGTGGTGAGTACACGTCAAGGATGAAAACAGAATCCCACACCTTGTTTTTTTTTACTGTCCCACAGCAGTGTTAGCCAGACCACCCTGATGTAATGTCATGAAAAATTAAACTACTTGCAGTTGAATGATTGACAGATGTAATTCTGAGGTCTTATGTTCAGATGTTCTACCTAAGTATTGTGAGTTGTTTTCTCAGGTCATCGTTCGAGGCGGCTCAGCAGTGGGCCTTACCTGTTCAGTTCTGTCAGCTCCACAGTCTGGAGCTCAGCCTGATTTATCCCAGCCACTGTGCTGAGGACAGACAATTTGTACACTTTTTATTGTTTGTCCAACTGCACAATTTCCCACCCCAGCAGGTGAGCACACACAGGACACACTCCATCTTTTTAAGAAATGTTACTTATTTCCATTTATTTGAATAAACATAATTTGTGCCTATTTTGTAATTATTTGATTAAACCTTTATTTAACTAGGTTAGTTCCATTGAGATCAGAGATATATTTTACAAGGGAGACCTGGCCAACACCACTAATACAATTACCAAGATAAAAGCAACACACATTAAAACTTGCTCTAAAACACTTTCAGACAATATCACAGTCAAAAAAGCAGTTCAACAGTCAAAAACATTGTATGGGGTTTTTCAACTCTTAGTGTCATTTTGATTAACTGAATCCAGAAATCACATTGGTTTTGCTCAATCAGGTCAACTTTCTGAACTATGGAACAACATGAGCATCAAATGCATGGACTTGTTCTCACATCTGGATTGGTTTCCTGAGAATCTGATCAATGAGTAGGAGGAGAGATTCCATCAGGACAGAAAAGAGACGGAGAACTTTGCACAATGAAGACGTGATGTTCAGTTCACATGTACTTACCCTTAGTAGTGTTTATTATAGAATATACAGAAATCCAAGTTTGTAACACTTCATTAAAACACCCTGTTAGAATTTTTTTTAACAGAAAAAAATAACTTTTTTAGATGAGAAATATTAACTGATAATGTTACAAAAATGTCATCAATTTAGTCAGATCAGATTTCTCTAAAGTAAATCAGCTACAATCTAACTAATTATTATAGGGTATAATTAGGTAGAAAATTGATAGAAATTTTTTATTTTATTATAAACCTACAGTACAGACCAAAAGTTTGGACACACCTTTTCATTCAAAGAGTTTTCTTCATTTTCATGACTATGAAAATTGTAGATTCTCTCTGAAGGCATCAAAACTATGAATTAACACATGTGGAATTATATACTTAACAAAAATGTGTGAAATAACTGAAAATACGCCTTATATTCTAAGTTCTTCAAAGTAACCACCTTTTGCTTTGATTACTGCTTCGCACACTCTTGGCATTCTCTTGATCAGCTTCAAGAGGTAGTCACCTGAAATGGTCTTCCAACAGTCTTGAAGGATTTCCCAGAGATACTTAGCACTTGTTGGCCCTTTTGCCTTCACTCTGTGGCCAATCTCACCCCAAACCATCTCTATTGGGTTCAGGACCGGTGACTGTGGAGGCCAGGTCATCTGGCGCAGCACCCTATCACTCTCCTTCTTGGTCAAATAGCCCTTACACAGCCTGGAGGTGTGTTTGGGTCTTTGTCCTGTTGAAAAATAAATGATGGTCCAACTAAACGCAAACCGGATGGAATAGCATGCCGCTGCAAGATGCTGTGGTGGCCATGCTGGTTCAGTATGCCTTCAATTTTGAATAAATCCCCAACAGTGTCACCAGCAAAGCACCCCCACACCATCACACCTCCTCCTCCATGCTTCACGGTGGGAACCAGGCATGTAGAGTCCATCCGTTCACCTTTTCTGCGTCGCACAAAGACACGGTGGTTGGAACCAAAGATCACAAATTTGGACTCATCAGACCAAAGCACAGATTTCCACTGGTCTGATGTCCATTCCTTATGTTCTTTAGCCCAAACAAGTCTCTTCTGCTTGTTGCCTGTCCTTAGCAGTGGTTTCCTAGCAGCTGTTCTACCATGAAGTCCTGATTCACACAGTCTCCTCTCCGCTGCACAGTTGTTGCAGCGATGTGTCTGCTGCTAGAACTCTGTGGTATTGACCTGGTCTCTAATCTGAGCTGCTGTTAACCTACGATTTCTGAGGCTGGTGACTCGGATGAACTTATCCTCCGCAGCAGAGGTGACTCTTGGTCTTCCTTTCCTGGGGCGGTCCTCATGTGAGCCAGTTTCTTTGTAGCGCTTGATGGTTTTTGCGACTGCACTTGGGGACACTTTCAAAGTTTTCCCAATTTTTCGGACTGACTGACCTTCATTTCTTAAAGTAATGATGGCCACTCGTTTTTCTTTACTTAGCTACTTTTGTCTTGCCATAATACAAATTCTAGCACTCTATTCAGTAGGACTATCAGCTGTGTGTCCACCTGACTTCTGCACAACACAACTGATGGTTCCAACCTCATTTATAAGGCAAGAAATCCCACTTATTAACCTGACAGGGCACACCTGTGAAGTGAAAACCATCTCAGGTGACTACCTCTTGAAACTCAAGAGAATGCAGAGTCTGTGCAAAGCAGTAATCGCAGCAAAAGGTGGCTACTTTGAAGAAACTAGAATATAAGGTGTATTTTCAGTTGTTTTACACTTTTTTGTTTAGTACATATTTCCACATGTGTTAATTCATAGTTTTGATGCCTTCAGTGTGAATCTACAATTTTCATAGTCATGAAAATGAAGAAAACTCTTTGAATGAAAAGGTGTGTCCAAACTTTTGGTCTGTACTGTATATAACAAGAGTAAACTTAATTTCACTGATGAAATGATCAAAAATAATTTTTCTCACCTGGCCAAATAGCTTGATATGTTGTGTACTTTCTCTTGAAAAAATCAGTACCTTTATTTTAAAAAATAATCTTAACAAAATTGTTTTGCAAAATCCTCACTCATAGTTACACACACGTGTGTGGGGGTGGGGGGATCTTGAGATTTTCTTTATCCCCAGTGATGCTAAATTTTGTTCCTTGAGCCTATGATGTTTTTTTTTTTTTTTTTTTTTTTTTTTTTCCAATTCAATTCAAAATTAATTTTACTGACAAATCATCTTTGAGTCTTTCAATTTTGTTTCCCCAGGTGAGGTCCCTGGTAGGTCTCTTTGACCCCGTCTTGCAGGTTCACCTAAGCCTCGCATTTCAAGACCTGCAGGTTCACAATCAGACGAGCCGAGACCCTCAGGAACAGTTGGGCTTTTTGAGAACAGATGTGGTCGCTGGGGGCTCTGAACATGGTGGGGAGCTGTTCCAGGTGCTGCTGCAGAGCCAGGAGAAGCAAGTGTCATGGAGGTTTCTCCTACATGAAGCAATAGTTCAACACTGCCCGATGCTGGCAGTACTTGCTGCCTGTCTGCAGGTATCTGGCTAGAACAACTACATGTCAAGTCAAGTTATATTTAAGTTGTTTTACTTGTTGCCATAACACCCGTATTATACTAATAGTAAATACATTGAGTTACTACAAACTGTCCCTATCTGTGTCTCCATCAGTTTGGCACATTTTGTGTTATGAACTAGTTAATACATGGTCTTAGACAGAATCTTAATTCTGATCTAGTTGTTGGCTCTTTTTTCCCATGTAACTGACAGGGAACAGATCTGCTGTCATGTCTGTGTGTGTGGATGCTGACCTCTGTCGTTGACACAACAACAGAAGAGGCCACTTCACACCTCACCGAAGCCCCCCAGGACCATGAATGGACCCTCCATGACCTGTCAGTCATCTGGAAGATGCTGCTGAGGCAGGGTCACACCTGGGTCCTCCTGCGAGGATTTGAGCTTTTTCAGCAGGTATCATTGACCTACACACTGCAAAAACACCAAGTCTTACAAAGTATTTTTAGTCTCGCTTCTAGTGCAAATTTCTTATTGCACTTGAAATAAGTGAAAAATACCTTACAAGTATCTGTTCAGCAAGATATAGAAGTTTGTGTTCAGTAAATAATTCCTTAATGTTGGTGGGAAAAAAAAGACCTATTCCATTAGCAGATAAATTTACGTATAAGACAATTTCCCTGTGATATAAGTGAAATAATCTGCCAATTTTCACCAATGTTAAGGAATTATTTACTTAAAACAAGATTCTTGCTGATAAGATACTTTTAAATTAGTTTTGTCTTAATTCAAATGTACTAAGATATTTGCACTAGAAACTAGACAAAAATACTTGGTAAGATTGTGTGTTTTTGCAGATTATATCCTAGATTTATAGTAATGTTCATTCTAGCAAACAATCAGTACTACCAATAACAAATACTTTTTTTTCCTCAGGATTGTCCCCTGGTGTTGGTGCTGAGAATGTTCGAGTTGTGTTGCGATTACAGAAAATTCACTGAGGCCAAGACAAAGTTGTTGGACTTTCAGAGGACACTTATTGCTGTAAGTAGGACTGTTGACTGCATTTTAATACAATGTAAGAAAAAAATTATTTACAGTAATTCAGTTTAAACTGTTTTAAAAATCTTGAACAATATGTTGTTGGATGTAGCTTTATAATAATAAATGTCTTTAAGAGTGACCACTGCAGACAATGACTTGAACTGTAGGTCATATCAGAACCAAATGAACATAAAGTTCAGGGTGGGAAAAGCAGTCTGTTCTTCCTCTGTTTTTATTTCTCTGCCAAGGTAATAAAATGATGCATTTATTTCATGGGGTATTTTGAAATGGCTTTGTCTTCATGTGCATTTCAAGTAGATTGGGATTTTTGATAAATACTGAAGGTTAAATACCACACAACAATTGTTATCCATGAGTTTTAAAGATTATAGTTGGATCTCAGTATATGATGAGCTTAGTTGCACATTCAGTTCTTGCATCTGTCATGTTTTTGGGATTTTTTTAATGGGTCAGCATCTCTTTATGACATGTTTATGCACTGTAGAACAGTACTGTGGTAGCAAGGAGAGAGCAAAGGGAGCAGATGGTGGGCTAAGAAATGTGATTGAGCTGACAGTGAAATTAGCTAAAAGAAGAGAGACTGAAACTGATCTGTTTCCTTTGGTGTAGCTCAGAAACTGTGGTCCAGAGGCTGCAGACAGCCTTCCTCTGCAGTGGGTGGAGAGCCAAGCCTCAGTGCTGCTCCTCACTATGCTGCTGCGCTGCTCCTCCCAGTACGACCTTCACCAGCTGCTGCAGCTCCTGGCTGACGTTGACAAACTTCTCAAATCCAATGGTGAGATGTTCAGGGCTGCTGCCTCACAAAGTGATCACAATATGCATCTCTTACTGACAGAATCAGCTCAGAAAATGTGATTTTAATTTGTTTTTTTTTATCATATATGCCCAGTGCTTGTATGAAAAAAAGCTGGCACCAGATTTCTTCTGTTTTTTCTTCATTTCTGTCACATCATCAAACTGCTTCTTTGTTCAACAATGTTAAAGAGAGCTTGAATATCATGTTTCCATGCTAGGAGAGTCTGATTTTTATTGAGAATAATCATAATTAACAAAAATAAAGGCTCATAAATATCAGTCTATATGTAATTACTGTGTTTTGTCTCATGGTGAATTGAGTCACTGAAATTTATAGATTTAGAATTATCCTTAGGTTGCACAGCTCAGTCTGCTCAAATAACTTTTGGAAGCTAAGGATACCCAGGCTTGAATATAGAACTTTAAACATGCTCTGAAAATACTGATGAACAAAACTTTGAAAAAGATAATATCTTCTGAATTGTGTATATTCCTATGTATTCCTATGTGTGTGTGTGCATGTAACTCCTGTTTGTCTCCAGGTCCAGACTTCAGGAAGTTGAGCCAGCTGAGTCAGTTACTGCAGGGATCAGGTGTGACTCTGTCCCAGAGCCTGCTGCAGTGCATTTCCCCCTCTGTCCAGCAGGAGGAGTTTCAGCTGATAGTGGATGCTTTGCAAACTGGAGGATGCTACAGCCAGGCCAGACAGGTGGCAGTGCTGGCTGGTCTGCCTGTTCACCGCCTCCTCATGAGCCAGGTCTGAACCATCAGGTCACACAAGGTTTAGCCTTGTTTTAGTTTCTAGAGTTATGTTTAAAATGAAGGAAGAAAGGACTAAAATTGGACCCAGAGAGAAAAGTCAGACAGTTACTACTTACGGTTATTAATACTAAAAAGATTGCAGAGCACTTTACACTGTGAGCTATCTCTACCAGACTCTTAATACAAATTGCACATTTCTTTTAGTAAATATACACCTAGTTTGTACAAACTGATCCTCGTCTACAACCTTGTCTACATAATAAATTTCACTTTTTGGCTTTCAGATATCACGTTGCTTCTCCTTCGCACAAGGACAGCTTCCTATTCTACTCAATAGAAAACTTCCTATCTAATTTTTCCCAGTCTCTTCTTCTAGTACCTTTTCTGTCCGGTAACTTATCCATGAGAACGTTTTCATGCTCACATGCAACTTTATGTTTTACGCTACAGCACATGTCTGTAGCGTGTTATTAAATAAGAAGATGTACTTACTAAATAATCAAAGAAATCCTATGAACATCATCCATTCTCACCTCCAGTGGGTTAAAATGTTCCAGATTTTACAATTGCTTCCCTTAAGATAGCTTGTTCTAACTACGGTGGCCCACAGGTGCAAACATGCAGTAAAAGGCAAGAGGACCTACCAACACGTAAAAACAAAAAGCAAATGCAACAGCAAAGCACTGCAAACAACAACAAAGAAAATGCTCCAACAACAGAAAATGGAAGCAAAAACTTTCAGTCAACAAAATTAATGCAAACAAAAAAAGGCATCAATGACAAAACACTGCAATCACAAGAAAAAGGAGCAAGGGGGAAATAAAACTACAAACTCCATCAGCAAAACAGAATGCTCCAGACCACTAGGGGGAGTCGAGACTCATTTGTGTCCGAAGCATCATAGAATTAATTTCTCTGACACATTATGTGTGACACCTTCACACATAAAGCCTTATACACTTACTTTGTTTTGTATATGAAGCTAAAGTTAGATTCTGTTTGTTGCTTCCGAGTCGGTAAATTGCTAAAGGGCTAGTCCACCCAATTTTACACAACATTGAGTGTCTGCTCTAGAATAAAAACTACAATTCTGAGACCCTCTAACTGCGACTAGAATATTCTTACCCTGTAGCTTTCTTTTGGTATTTCTGTATTTAGAGTTTTGACAATATAACTTGAGGATGGATGAACTTGTTAGTGACAAAAAAAGCTAAATGCTTTGTGTTCTATATCTGTTTTTCCTGCAGCTGCTTCAGGAAGTAAACTTCCACAAGAGCAAGTGGCGGTGGAGACGTTTGGAGACCCGAGTGGCCTTCTGGAAGAAGTGCCACAGGCGACTGAAAGCTGATAGCACTGAGCCAGAGTCAGCCGCGCAGTTCTTTTTATCTCAGACTGAGGCCGCCGCCGGCCCTGATGGTGACCAGGCTCAGACAAATGTTTTGGACATCCAGGAATGCTGCTTGCTGCTCCAGCTCACAGCTCACTGGCTTTCTTTGCTAACCCCTGTTCCTGTAGATGAGCTACAGAGGCTGGAGAAAAAGCTGTGGTTCTGTCAGGTCCAGAAGCACATTCTCACAACTACAATAGAGGAAAAGAGCATGTTTAACCTGCTGCCACCAGCAATCACACCTGAAACCAATGAATATGAGATTTTCATGAAGGAGTTTTCGTTCTCTAACATCGCAGACCTGAATATGGAGAAGTACCTGAGTCTGGAGGGATTCCCAGAAAAGCCTGAGGAGTTGGATACAGAATCAGATTTAAGTTCTGAAGAGAGAAGAGTTTTGGCAATACTTATTGACCAGTTACTAGATAAGGGTAGTATACATGAAGCCAGTCGTGTTTGCCGCTATTTCAATATGCACAATCCAGATGTATGGTTGGTCCTGTGCTGCCATGCTCTGGCATGTGGATTCTTGGTACCGGAACCACAAGGGCAGACCACAGAACCCGCAGAAACAAAGGCTCTAACCCAGTGTATGTTCTTTTTTAACATCTTCCCTAAAATCCTTTCCCTCGTTGGTCCTTTCTGTAATTTTCTTTTCTTGCCCAACCAGCCCCCTCACTCAGCAGCCTGTCCTCATTTGTGATGGTGCCCCTCCACGAAGATGCAGTCACTGTCCAGATCCAGAAACGGGTGGATCAGTGTCGCCATGGGAGCAGCTACTGCAAACAAGTCCTCAGTCTCTACCAGCTCTCCAAGGTCTGCAACCTTTCATCAGTACAAACTTGCACATTTCTATATTGCTGTGGTATTTTTCTTAATTTTTGGTAATTTCTGCTTCTGTCAAACTGCCTCAAAGCAGCTGTGGTACAATGTACCTTACCATGATCAGAGTGTGAATGAGTGAACTAGGGCTGTTGTAAACGAATATTTTAGTAATCGAGTACTCTATCGATTATTCTTACGATTAATCAAGTAATCGGATAAAAAAAATTATAAAATGAAATATTGGTAAATCTGGCATAATACAGGTGTTACTATCAGATATCAATATCAGTCCAATTTTTCATATTTGAGCATCCCTAACAGTTGCTTTTTTGTAGTTTAGAAAACTAACCTGTAACAATAATACCTCACTTTCTAAGTTAACCAGAAGAAAAGTTATAGAAAAATCTGAAATTATATTGAATTTAATAACAAAGAGGCAGGCTCACAAATGTGCTTATAAAAAATGTCTACAATCCAGCTTTTAGTTTATGTATTCATCTTCAGTGAGTTTAATAGATCAATTAAACTCACCTTGCCACCTAACCTGTTCACGCTTTGGGTTTGAAAATACGGGAAATGCCGCCTGGAGTGGGAGGAGAGGGCGAATGAACTAATGTAAGATGGGGTGGAGGGGAGGAAATAGACCAGCGGACTGACGAACCGTTAGACCGGGGGACGAACACGGGGGGAAGCAATACGGGATGTTTACGACACCTTCACTGGTCACACTCAGAAACTCATCTACCAGCCATGTACGATGCGCTCCGCCACCCGTTTCTTCAGACCGGGATATGAAATTTATTGTGCGGTTCGTCGGTAAAGCTACATTTACACGGTAAGCATCAGCTACTCAGCCGCCCGCCCTGTTCAGTCTATCCGCTCACCTCAGCGCTCTTCCCGCCGTTCGCTTTCAACCAGCAGCCCCGGAGGAGAAATGCTGCCGTACTCCAGGCATTCCCCCAGTCATTTTAAGGATGCTTATTGGTTCCCCAAAAACGATAAAAAGTCGGGCATTATCATCAATCAATAAAATCCCCACGGGCCAATCTTGAAGATTGGACTTTATGCCGCTGAGACTTAGCTTTTGTCAACAACTCAGAGGCGGAAGTGAGAGCTCCGCGCAACGTAAATGAAGTCCCGGCCGGAACACGGTGCGCTAACTAATAAAACATCAATTAACGAAGCTTCGAGGCAGGTAAATTTTCCTCGAGGAATTTTAGTAATCGAGGTACTCGAATCATTCGAGGAATCGTTTCAGCCCTAGAGTGAACGACTGAATGTTACTGTATGTTTGGCATCCTCTGGATTATATAAAGTTCTGTACAAGTACACACCATTTACCGTCACCTTTCAACAGCTGGTCAGCACTTATTTTCTCCACAACTTGGTTGTTTATTCCTCCGTCTTGCTTCTATACATGTATATTCCTGGAATATACTTACTAACTCCAAACTCTGATAAAAAAATGTAACTGATCAATCAAGACTCCTGGAAATCTTGTGATTTTCATAAAAACAATTCTAACAAAAAGAACTGTAAGAAGATGGTCACCGGAAGCTGGGGGAGCCCTGCAAAGTTGTTTTGAGGTTACTGACTGGAATACTCTGTGGCAGCCACATTGAGAGGGTGACAGTGTCATGACTGTGTCCAACTGTATAAAACTATGTGTGGACAACAACCACCCCTACCAGAACAGCTTCCCTAATGACTAACCCTTGATCACCAACTTCATACTTTCAAGTCACAACTCAAAATACATCTGTTCAGTTGGCCTTATCATTGTAATCTTTCATTTATTTATTTTTTCTTCTACATTTGTTCTCATTTTTAGTGTACACTTGTATTGGTTTTTTTATTGTAAAGTGCTCTTGGGTGTCTTGAAAGGTGCTAGCAAATAAAAATCATCATCCATCATCATTTTAAACAAGTAAAAAAGGGAGACAGGGAATTACTGAAGAATATCTGGAAACAGCTCAGAGAAAAAACTAGCGACAGCAAGAGAAAGTACAGGAGGAAATGTATAGAATTATGCTTGACATATTGTGATAACCTGTTCGAGCGTTTTGCTTGTTAACATTTAAGCGATGAAATTATGCTTAAATGTTGTGGAGATTGAGACAATTCATATAATAAATAATGACCATCATATCAAAAGCAATTGAACATGTAGGAAAAAGCAGAGAATTGTACATAATTGCTTGGATGCACAAAAGTATTTGCAACTTGTTGGAAGAAATAAGAAACTGCTTTTTTCGTTGTGCACAAGTAACACCTGATTTGACGATTGAACAAGCAGTTTTGAAAATTTCAATTCTGTTCTGAGAAAAGCACCAAAAGCGACTAAGAAAAACTGTAAGGAGATTGTTTTAAAGGAGCCTACTCCATGTGATCTGATACCTGAAACCCAACAAAAACTCATTTGTGTGTTCCAGCTTCCATTGTGTCCTGTGTAGAATATGGAACATGTCTCCTAGAGATTGTGGCCTTTTGAAGGTTTAACACAGATTCATAAATTAAGGCATATAATGAACATATTTACAAGGTTAACTTTTCAGTTTTGCAAAAGTGGAATTTCCTAAGTAGACTTTGTGCTGAGTGTGTTTTGCATAAATCTACTTTAAAAAAAAGACTTCTGAACCTTACAGCTTTTGTGCTTCATGTTATACATCAGTACTGTATGTCATGACTTTAAGTGCAAAACACAGAGCAGTGTTTTTGGTTTTGTTCAATACATGTTGGGTTTTTTCTGGTTCCTTCCTTAGGAGCTGCAGTGCCTCTTCAGTCATATCAGCAGAGAAGAGCCTCATTCTGTGTTAGAGAAGCTGCTGTTGTTGGTGCAACCAGATCGGTTCAGGATGGCCAAGACCTTCATCAAAACTCAGGGTCTTAGTGCTGACAGTGTGGCTGAGCTGGTCTCTAATGCAGTGGTTCAAGGCCTCCTAGCAGCAACCCAGGACCTGCAGTCTGGTGAGAGTAGAGCTGTCTCTTACATCAAATATTATTTGTCCCTTTGCCATTTTCTCAGTTTATTCTGTGCATGTTTCAACCAGGAGAAAGGCTGATTTTCAGACCATCAGAGGGGCAGGAGTCACTGATACAACTGATCAGACTGTGTGAAGATCCAAACATAGTGGGCCTCAAACTGCTGGAAAACCTTAACTCTGTTCCACTGAGGGACCTGAACTCCAGTATGGAAAAATCCTACAAACATAACTGAACTCAACTAGTAGATATCATTTAGTTTAATTGAAATGGCCTTATTTGTATGCATCACTCCACATGACTCAGTAAACCACCTTTTTGCCTGTCCTCCTTGCTTGTCCTGTTTAGTTGTGGAGCTGCTGATTGTGGCTCACAGCTGTTTCAGTCTCACTTGTAACATGGAGGGAATTGTTCGAGTTCTCCAAGCTGCTCGTCATCTCAGCCACACCTACCTGGCTCCAGGAGAGCACTACAGCCTGCTGGTGAGCCCTCAGTGTTCAACTGCAAACTAAATTATTAATTCACTTATACCTTAGAAGCCACCTTCTCACAATGAGGGTTTTATAAAAAAAAATGAAAGTATTTTCCAGAGTTGAGACCTGTTGAGTGTGTGACTTGGAGGTGTTTCTGTAGCTGATGACTTGTTCTTGTGTTTACTTGTTTCTTCTTAATTTGGTTGTGCTTGTATTGTTCTGGGGCTGTAAGCTTCAGGTGAAGTTGAGACTAGCACCAAGTGGTCAGATTGTGTTTGTGTAGTAAAACACTGGTGTTCAGAGTGAGATACTAACTTTATAACCAAAATAAAATGCAGAGGGCTTTGTCTACTTTGGTGGTGATCAGCCAAAAATCTTTGTGCCATCAACATATTTTTTTAATGACAAAGATATGTGGCTTTGTTTGACTGGATAAATTATTTTGGATGAGTTAAATGTTGTAACTCATCCAAATTTCTTTAGAGTTGTTGATGGTGAAGGCTTGTGGGCAGGCAGAATATTACAGCAGTTCTAGCCTCTGACTGAAGACCCTCTGTTGTTGTATACAGTCTGTAATTCTCTTGATTCGAACACAACTCTAGAACCTTCTCTTGAGTCAAGCTAAGGTTGAAGAAGTGCTGCTGAATCCCACTGAGCTGCTCACTGTTTCTGTGTAAAACAACTGAAATGGACGGTTACTTCATCAGGTTGGTGTTTTTTTGTGTGTGTAATATATTTGTGTGTGTTCAGGTGCGTCTCCTGACGGGTATTGGCAGGTACAATGAGATGACGTACATCTTCGATTTGCTTCATCAGAACCATTGTTTCGAGATGCTACTGAGAAAGAAGGTGGACAGAGATATAGGACAGGTTTGACACACACGCGCACACACACAAAGATTAAATGCATGAAATATTTAAACTTTTTTGAATTAGCCACTTTAATTTAGAGGTTTTAAGTCCCGTTTATAATTCTATGAGCAGCCAGAGCTTGTTCCTCCCCAACATATCAGCCCCATCATTAATTTATTCCCTTCTTTTTTGCAGAGCTCTAGTTTGAAAACTTCTCTGCTGGATTACATCAAACGTTGCCTCCCTGCTGACAGTGAGAAGCACAACATGGTGGCGCTGTGTTTCAGCATGAGAAGGGAAATTGGAGAAAACCATGAAATAGCTGCCAGGACACAGCTGAAGATGATTGAATCTCAGGACTGGGGTGAGCAGAGCAAAATCAAACGTTACAAATTACCTGCTGTGATTGCAGAGTAAGTTTCACTCTTGTTGAATTTGTTATACAGTTGTGAATCCTGATCTTAAGAACTCATTGGTCAAGGTGTTGGGTCTGCTAAAGGATGCTGCAGAAAGTTTCTCCAAGGTACTTCCACTTCCTTTTCTACACCTAGGAATGACTTCATGGTTCATGATCAATTGTCATTGTTTGTTTTTGTGTGTGTCCCTACCAGGACTCCTGTGTGCATCAGGCTGGTCGTTGTGTCCGTGCAGCCAAACTGATCACTCTTCAGCTCCACTTGTTGAACCAGGGATCCAACCTACGCATCATAAACCTAAAGCCTGCAGAGATGCATAGTGCCATCTTGGCTCTGCCACAGTGCTACCAGGTGTGCAGCATCCCTCTGCTCTCTAAATCTGCTTTCAGCCGTGCCTCCTTAAATTCCAATAAAACGGGCAGCTCTGAAAGCATGGTCTAACTGATATGTATAAGAGTTTGATTCTATATGTGAGGGTGTTTGTGTGAAACATTGCGATCATAGTAGAGTTTATGAGAGGGTTTGGTTGTGTTTGTGTGAGAGTAAAAATGTAGGCATGTAAGCGCAATTGTAAGTTTTGGCCCATGGGAGCTCTTATTCTGCTTCCTGTGTCTCAGGTGTTTGTTGTCGCAGAAGCGTACAGCTACAGTCCAGACTGGGCTGAGATTTTGTATCAGAAAGTGGCTCTGAAGGGACACTTTGCTTACCTTGAGGAGCTGAAATGCCACCTTCCTCTCACCTCTGCCCTATTTGAAGACATTTTCAGAAAGTAAGCCATAGTGGGTTTTCTTCCCCAGCCTTTGCCAAAATACATGTCTAAGAATGTTTTTTGACATTGTATGACTTTTGTAACTCTGAAGGTTGTTCTGTGTGTCATTCCAGGCTGGACAGCATCCCCAGTAGCGTCTGTTCCAATGTGAAGCGTCTGCTTAACCACTGTGATGATGTGTACACCCGCTACAGACTGGCCTACCAGCAGAATCTCTATGATGTCACCAAAACACTGCTGCAAGATAACAAAACCTCCAGCTACATGAATGACAGACTTGCCAGTAAAGCATTTATCTGACTGAGCAATGTCATGTGTCTGTCAGGACAGTCCAGTCTACAGTCAGTGGTCTGTAAATACCCAATAAAATGATTTTGGTGTACAGCAATTATTCATGTGTACAAAATATAGTTTTATGAAACCATTAAAATTACGGAACTTTTCTAAGCTAAATGATGTAATATTAACATTAAACAGTTTCTGATCAGGATTTCAGAAACTGAAATCCTGATCATTTCTGTCAGAATTTCAGTTTCTGTCTTTATTTGATCAGCAACAAATTCTGTTAGTCTGCGAAAATGATCACAAAATGACTACATAGTTTTTATGATTACTCATCAAGTTGTGGAACCTAATAAGCAAAATGCAGTTGTATGGTCTGTGTTATGGTTATCAAATATGTTACACATATGTTAATAGTGAAAGATTGTGGAAAAAAATGCAACCACTGTAAAAAAAAAAGTGCTTTTAAAAATTTTAAGACTAAGGTCAAACTGTTATGTTCATTTTCTAATGTAGGATATTCTGATAGGCCTTCATCACCATGTCACAGCAGTGCGTACACAAGTGTTATTGACATTGCTAAGACAGTCCTAGCTTTGGTTGTTTTTGACTGGGAGACCATGACCATAGATGAGGGTAGGAACGTAGATCAACCAGTAAATCGAGAGCTTTGCTTTTTGACTCAGCTCTCTCTTCAACACGACCGATTGCTGCACCAATCCACCTGTCAATCTCTTGTTTCATGTTTCGCTCATTTGTTCACAAATGATCTCTAGATACTTGAACTCCTCCACTTGGGAGGACAAGACCATGGTCTCAGATTAGGATGCACAGATTCTCATCCCGGCTGCTAACCACAGGCTTTTACCACTTTCCCCAAGTACTTCTTCTGGTCCAGGTGACTTTTTTGGGTGTACTCTTGAGTATCCGACGTACTTGGTGTATCTGAAGAGTAAGAGCTGGAGGACTGTGAGACTGGCAGTGTTTTGTGGAAGTGTGTGACCATCCCACTTAAACTCTTGCAAAAAGAAAAAAGATTTAGTTCTTCCACTAGGAGGGGGTCAATGCAAGATGCCGTATGCTCTGCCAGACCTGCTGTGACTTATTTTGAGCCTGTTGGTCCTTCATTTTCCATGTGAATTCCACTTCAATTATTTGAAATGTGGACATTTGTCTTGGAGTAGTGAACAACTGTAACGCTGATACATTTATGTAGTCAATATTTTCTACTCCACTGAAAGAATGTGGTGCTTGTGCACACATTTTAATGGGTATCAAAGCAGCATTGAACAAACCATACAGTATGCTACCGATGAAAAATCAGTTTTGATAGAAGATAATTATGTTGCCATTTGTCCAGGTATCATAATGAACTCAAGCATAAGTTTATCCAAAATAGACACTTCAGAAAAAAACAAAACACAAGTCTATGCATCGTCTTTTCTGAAACGGCCTCTGTTCTTCAGGAGTTGGTTGAGGATGCTGTTCTGTTTCAGAACCCTCAAGTCAGATATGTCCTCTGCAATTACAGGTATGTCCTCATTGCAACACGCCTCATTGTCTTCATCGTCATTGCTGTCAGACAGTGTACACAGGAGGGCATCATTCTCATATGTTGGGAAATAATATCTGGAGATCAGAGATTCAAAAGAGAGTTTAGCTGAGTTTGAGCCAAACTTTAATGATATGTTATCTTAAAGATGAGATTACTCGGATTCAATACAAAAGCATCATGAAGCATCATGTTCTTGGTAGGACTTACTGTGGTTGGTCCCAGGTGGACATCTCTGGCAGTTTCATCACATGCCCTTCAGAGATGATGTGGTCCATCATGTCTGCTCTGGAATCAAACTTCTTCTGGCAGCCATAGCAATGGCTCTGGTGGATTTGCCGCCGGATAAAGTTGACCAGCTTCACCTGCTGGTAGAAATTGAGGTCTGACGGAGGAGACATCAGGACAGGATGAAGAAAATGACACTGGTCATATTTAGCAACTGACTAAACTGTCCGGCTTTTTAAAGAATCTCTAGTTTAAAACTAAACTGAAGACTCTTATCATACAAACAAACACAAAACCATTTTAAGGAGCTGAAATTAAACAGCCTTCATCCACTTCATACCCTCAAGTGAAAACGGAAAGTCTGTCCATGTCTCCTATAGACGTAATTTGAATACGTCTCAGTAGACATGTAAAAAAAAACTAATTTGGGGCAGTGTCCAAACATATTAGGTCCCAACTGTATATCGAATCTGATAGTTTGTAAATCAAGCTGATAATTAGGGTGATGGCAACAAAGCTGCTGCTTGGTGATAATGTTCTGTTTACATATTTTACTTACTGAGCTCCATCTTTAAGTTATGAAGATCAAAACCATGGGAGTCCTACAAAAATAATCCGACAACAGAATCAGAGACACGATCACAACTGTGTTCAACAAACTGCTATTGAAAAAAGAAAACACTGCTTCTTTTCTTTTCTAAAATCTCTGTATTTTTCATAAGCGTACTTTACCTTCATGTGTGTATAAATCTGATCCATTGTCTCTGACTGACGGTCACAAAAGAGACAAACGGCAGAGACAGGATGGGCATGCCAGTCGGACCAGTCACTGTGGACATAAATGTTAGTCAGAGGGAACAAGCAAATTCACACACTTCACAAAATAAGAGATGGTCTCGTATGACGTGGATGTACACACGTGGACAAAGTTGTCTACTTTTATAAATTCCTGTTGAGTGCGAGAGCCAAGCAAGCAGTGTGGCTTTGATATTTCAACTGAATGTTTGGTGCAGAGCCGGATTTGCTAATGGGAAACAAATCTGGCCAAAGTGGACTGAACCGGTTAGAGGCGGTATAGTAGAAAAGCAACTTTTATAAACTTGGAAAATAAATATGCACACAGTTGTAGTTCTAGCAGGAATGGTGCCCTGGGCAAACCCCTTCATCGGCAATGCAAGCAATTATCTGATTTTTTTTTTTTTTTTGCATCAGAATGCAGTTAGTATAGTCTCAGTAACTAAGGGAAACTTACTCCACTCCACTTGCAAACCAAGTAGTAGCAAACCTGTTCAGGGGACAACTGACAGATGAGATATATTTTATTTTGTAGTTTTTGGGTGTCATACCCCTAACTGATGACACCCTGGGCAACTACCCATGTCACCCATATCAAAACCCTCCATTGTATGTACATTACCGATACATTACATTACAACACTGAGGGATACCAACAATTTTGTCCACATGTGTCAATCAATTCCATGTCTAAAACTGATTTAGCTTTCAGCATCCAGCTGTTTGGATGCAGTTAGAAAAACCCAGGCGTCCGACCTGAAATTCTCCTTCATGTAGATTTTGATGAAGATACTTACTCATCTTCAACATCTACCAGCTCCCGGTCGTCCTCACTCTGAACCTCCTCCCAGGTTTTTCCCAGTTCCTTACAAGAGAACCAAGTAATGAGCAGAATGCACTGACTTCTTAATTAGCACCTCAAGTTAAGAACAAAGGGCAAGATACAGGAAGAGGACGAAAGGAAAAATAAAAATAAAAGCGTGACCTACTCTTCTCAAGCTTTTATCTTTGAACAAATTGCTTGTGGATTTGGCCTCTGAAGTTTTTTGAATTTTGACTGCCCTTCATTGTTTATACGTGAAAAAAAAACCCCACCTGTTTTGATGTATTTAATTCTTGAATCAAAGCTGCCTCACCTTGCTTGCTCACTAATTTTTAGTGTGGAAGTGAAAGTCAAACAAAGTTTTAAAAATTCAAATAAAATGCAATTTTCTACATTTATATTTGGTACGGGTAACAAAGTTAGAAAAAGAGGAGATATTAAACTGCTTCAGGTCGTCTTAGTGACGGTGACTGTTGTGGAACTTTGGGCAGGAAAACATTCCTAATCTCAAGAAAGGGCCAATCAAAGCTCGTCAGCCAAGGTGAATGAGTTGAACGCTCAGTAAAATGATGCGTAATTTATTTTCAGTGTTCCTACAAAATTCATTTTACACAAAAGAGGATTACTGCTACAGAATTCTGACTTTCCTTTCTCAGAGTTCTGACTTTAGACATGGTGACATGGTGCAGAGATGACAGTTTTTTGACTATCAAAGCATGTACCAAAGTTAACGGACATGCACCAAGTGTTATTTGAACCTTTATACATCATTTAAGCTAAATAAATTATGAATCCTTGAAATTATGGAAGTGGATAAGAGCCACTGCGGGAAAAAAAATCTGCCTTTAATCTCAGAATTCTGACTTTTAATCCTGAAATAAGAAATTTGTAACAGAAGCCTTATTTCAATTTACCAGATAGTTGATCACATAAAAGCGGTCGTATTCATGGTTGTTGGCATTGATGCGACGGTGAGCTTTCTTCCTCATATGGTCCTTCAGTGTAGATTTGTCACGGAAGATTTTTTCACAGTACAAACACTGCAGGCTTATGGAGGAGAGAAAATACATCTTCTTTATGTAACAGGGGAAATAAACTAAATGGAAAACTGCAGTTTTGTATTTACTCAGAATGTCTGATATTAAAATTTGCTTTATGATTAGAAACATTTACAGTACAGACCAAAAGTTTGGACACACCTTTTCATTCAAAGAGTTTTCTTCATTTTCATGACTATGAAAATTGTAGATTCACACTGAAGGCATCAAAACTATTAACACATGTGGAAATATGTACTAAACAAAAAAGTGTAAAACAACTGAAAATACACCTTATATTCTAGTTTCTTCAAAGTAGCCACCTTTTGCTGCGATTACTGCTTTGCACAGACTCTGCATTCTCTTGAGTTTCAAGAGGTAGTCACCTGAGATGGTTTTCACTTCACAGGTGTGCCCTGTCAGGTTAATAAGTGGGATTTCTTGCCTTATAAATGAGGTTGGAACCATCAGTTGTGTTGTGCAGAAGTCAGGTGGACACACAGCTGATAGTCCTACTGAATAGAGTGCTAGAATTTGTATTATGGCAAGACAAAAGTAGCTAAGTAAAGAAAAACGAGTGGCCATCATTACTTTAAGAAATGAAGGTCAGTCAGTCCGAAAAATTGGGAAAACTTTGAAAGTGTCCCCAAGTGCAGTCGCAAAAACCATCAAGCGCTACAAAGAAACTGGCTCACATGAGGACCGCCCCAGGAAAGGAAGACCAAGAGTCACCTCTGCTGCGGAGGATAAGTTCATCCGAGTCACCAGCCTCAGAAATCGTAGGTTAACAGCAGCTCAGATTAGAGACCAGGTCAATACCACACAGAGTTCTAGCAGCAGACACATCGCTGCAACAACTGTGCAGCGGAGAGGAGACTGTGTGAATCAGGACTTCATGGTAGAATAGCTGCTAGGAAACCACTGCTAAGGACAGGCAACAAGCAGAAGAGACTTGTTTGGGCTAAAGAACATAAGGAATGGACATCAGACCAGTGGAAATCTGTGCTTTGGTCTGATGAGTCCAAATTTGTGATCTTTGGTTCCAACCACCGTGTCTTTGTGCGACGCAGAAAAGGTGAACGGATGGACTCTACATGCCTGGTTCCCACTGTGAAGCATGGAGGAGGAGGTGTGATGGTGTGGGGGTGCTTTGCTGGTGACACTGTTGGGGATTTATTCAAAATTGAAGGCATACTGAACCAGCATGGCCACCACAGCATCTTGCAGCGGCATGCTATTCCATCCGGTTTGCGTTTAGTTGGACCATCATTTGTTGTGACTTTTTTACACTTATGTTGTTCGGTATATTTGCATGATAAGTGACTGATTTACAATTATATGTTAAGCATAATTTACATGATGATTATTATTATTAATTGTATTGAACATGATTGTATATAATTACAAAGGTGAAGTGAAATATATTTAAGTGCAAGACATGATTTATTTGAATAGAGGAAGTCTTTTATTTTGAAGAATGCTTAAGGATCTGTTACTGTTTTGTCACTATCTTGCTTTGTTGACTTTTGATTGCTATTGGTTACGAACAGCTGTTGCCCGTTATCAGCTGACGCTGTTGTTTTCCTCTTCAATAAATACAGAACAGAAAGGTTCAGTAAAAGAAATGCGAGCCTCCGTCTTGTTTGAAAAGAAGCTTTACTCCGTAACATTTTGGTGCCGAAACCCAGGAATAAGGATTTTTTTTTTATTTTTCTGAACGAAGTGAAGCTACGGCTCAGTTTAGCAGCCAACATGACGGACATTTGACCAAGGAGAGTGATAGGGTGCTGCGCCAGATGACCTGGCCTCCACAGTCACCGGTCCTGAACCCAGTAGAGATGGTTTGGGGTGAGCTTGGCCACAGAGTGAAGGCAAAAGGGCCAACAAGTGCTAAGCATCTCTGGGAAATCCTTCAAGACTGTTGGAAGACCATTTCAGGTGACTACCTCTTGAAGCTCATCAAGAGAATGCCAACAGTGTGCGAAGCAGTAATCAAAGCAAAAGGTGGTTACTTTGAAGAACTTAGAATATAAGGCGTATTTTCAGTTATTTCACACATTTTTGTTAAGTATATAATTCCACATGTGTTAATTCATAGTTTTGATGCCTTCAGAGAGAATCTACAATTTTCATAGTCATGAAAATGAAGAAAACTCTTTGAATGAAAAGGTGTGTCCAAACTTTTGGTCTGTACTGTAAATGTGATTAAAAACCAAAATCAGACGACTTCTACAACTGAGTAAGACTTTCCACTATTATTAAAGATACTGAGGTGAACTGAGTTCATGTTAGGCATGTACTAGAGATTATACTTAGAGAAAAGGTGCAAGTCCACAATGCAAATTTACACAGTAAAGTGAGACACGATTGTGTGTGCGCGTGAGTGTGTGTGTGCGTGTAACTGTTCTCATGACAGATGTCCTGACAGTATGGGAAAAAAACAAGACTAGTTTTTTTTTTTACATCAACTTCTACCATGTTTTAAGCCTACATATTGGGTTCTAGTTGTCCACAGTGAGGAACTTCAGAGAAATCCAGGCTTCAGATGGTGTCCTTGTGGTTTCTCCCCGCCCCCCAACATCCGATTAAAAATAAAACACCATATTTCCAAAGTTATTCTCTACATTGTAACCATTTGACGCTGCTTATCTGTGGATGATTGAAAAATCTATTTAGCAGTTTTGTCAGAGAAACCAAGCTGCTATAGAGTCAGTTCTTACTTGTCCAGTTTATATTGTAGTGTGTCCAAGAACTCATTGCAGTACACAATGTTATCTGGCAGCCCAATGCTGAATGAGTGTTCTCTGGCCATGTGGTTCAGCAGACATGCCCTGAACACAGAATATGGAAAGGATCAATAATACAATAATAATTAACATTTGAGTAGAGCTCAAATGAACAGCTTTGAGTAGAGCTGTTCGAACTTGTCCACATTTCCTTAAATGATATCAAATGATATCAGACTTATATAGTATTTTTCAGGATCCTCAAAGACACTTGCAGTCATTCCCATTCATGCACATATTCACACATTTATGATGGCAAGCTACTGGACTGTAGCCACTGGGGCAGACTGACAGCAACAAGCCATCGGTCCTTCTGATCACCCTCAGCAGGCGAGGTGGGTGAAGTGCTTTGACCACAACGACAGACGGTTGGAGCAGAGATCAAACAGGTGACCCACCAATTGCAGGGAGAACTTCTGCTATCGGAGTTTGTTTGTAGGACTTAAGGAGTCGCCACTATCACCCAATCATCCTTACAAATCACACATGTCCTTATACACTCTCTTAGTGTAGACCCTGGTGCATTCTCACCTGTTTCCAGTGCACTCCTCACTGCAGAATAAACAAAGACGATGGAAGTAGCAGTCGTCACGCTCCTTCTGTTGTTGCTCTAGGACCTCCTCCTAAAGTAAAGTGTGATTTTTAAGAAAGCAAATCTGAGAGAATTTTATAAACTGACAGAACTCTAATGTGCTCTGACACATCATCTATTAGCAGCAGTAAGTATGCACATATATAGTATATCATTTTTACAGTTTGTAGCTGTGTGCCGTACTTCGTTTCAGCAGTCACTGTTTTAAAGCGCTTAAGGAATTTTGACCCAGGAATGGAATGCAAGAAATTACATTACAGAGACTAAATTTGTGGGGATCAATAATATAATCTGCAATAGCTGCAATCCTGCAATAAATTTCTGTCCCTGCCCTCACCTGATACATATTCTGCAACATACAAAAACAACAATTTATTGTAGTATTTTTTTGTTGTTGTTGTTTACAATGAACCATCAAAACTGATGACACCATATTTCCAAAGATGTAGCTGAAAAACTGTCCCAGTTGTCTTTTTAAAAAGTGTTGGGTTGCTGATCCTCACCAGTCGTTTCTGCTGGAGCCTCTCTCTAAGGATCCGGTCCTCTGGGAGGACGTCACATAGCAGGAAGTAATCCTCCTGTTTCTCTGCAAGGTAAATAACTTGCTATCAGCAGTTAAGTCGTGTTCACAAACTTTCCTTTTTTACACTGATTAAAGCCTAAATGAAAAGTGAATTCTGGCTTTTCTCTGTCAATCAATCAATCAAGTTTATTTGTACAGTGCTTTTCAGCAACAGGGCAGTTCAAAGTGCAAACATTTAAACATCATAAACACATCATACAGTCAACAGTTGTGAAAACCAGTAACAGACATTACATTTTGTCAAGTGCCATTGTTGAAATCATCAATACACATTCAACATGTTGGTTAATGTTCCTTTTTTTATTATACTAAAGCAACTCTAAACAGGTGGAATTCTAGACTTGATGTAAAGGAAATCATGTTTCAGCTGTTTTGCAGTTTTCTGGAAGTTTGTTCCAGATTTGAACAAACTTCCAGAAGCTGAATGCTGCTTCTCCATGTTTGACACTAAATATTAATTACATTGTCATGATGTCTCTCTTGAGGAGGTCATGAATTGTTGTGTTCCAATGGACTCACCAACTGGGCCAGTGGAATTAGTCTTTATGACACTGCAGAAATCTGTGACTGGTTGTTCAAGGAACCTGCCCTTCCAGTAAACCAAGTACCTGACAAAGTGAACTCAGACAGCTCAGTGTGGTCACATATACATTTCTGTAACTCCACACAAAGGCAAAGAGCCCTACCTTGGGAGGCTGGCTATGAGCTTGATATCAGCGATGACCAGCTTGTGTTCCAGCAGCAGGTGTCTGAGCAGGGTGTCTTTCTGCAGCAGCGGGACAGACTCGGAGCAGAACAGACAGACCAGCAGCTCATCACTGGGATGCTGCACCACAATGGGAGTGCTGGGACTTCCAGCTCCAAGCTCTGGAAAACTCAAAGGTTCCAATATGCTGTCCCTGCCTGAAGGATAGTCATTTAAAACAAATCTAAAGGAGGGCTTACTAACGTGCATAAATAAGAGCAAACACAGCAGAGACATAAGGAATGAATCTGACAGACGAAAATAAAATTTATGAACATGAAAGGTCGGAGTAAGCAAAGGCTAATTTCTAATATAGATCTTCTCTAATTATCTATTAGTCAATAGACTAATTAATAGTTAATCAAACCTTTGAGGCTAACCCTTTTCAGATCATAGTTCTGCAAAAAATAAAAAACAAAAATTGCGAACACACTTAAAAGTCGATTGAGTGAGTTCACTGACCCTGTGTGAATAATAATGGAAAGCTTTATTCCACCTAATACATGCATATATGCTGGTGTTGGTCCTTTGTATTATTGTACTTTATCAAGTCCAAGAGAAAGTTTGTGTACGGGTATGAATTTGATCTGTGGGCTTGTCTTAAAATTGAGTTAAATGTGAATTCGTTTCAACTAAACTGAACTTAAGATCCTTTTTGATGTACAATAGAGCTGTGGGCTCCGAAAGATTCAAACCCCTTTTTTCACAGACTAGCTGCTTTCTGGCTGCCTTTTTAAATGTACAGAGACAATAACAGAATGTCAAAAGGTTTAAATCAAAAGCTAATGTTGTATGCAGTGAAGGATGAATTGAAAAGTGAATGTAGTTCCTGCTGCTTTCGTTCACTACCACACACTGTGCGTACTTAAAACATATCAAGTCTTTCAGTGAATAGCCACAGCCAGGTGTCAAACTTTAACATACCACAGTCTGCTGTTCGCTCGCAGGCGGCCATAACGGATTTTACGTAGGGATATTTTTCCTTTGTGTTTTTTTGGCGATTGGCAAACCAACTTAAAGGGCATTTACCGCCACCTACCGGACTGGAGTGTAGACGTCAATTGATAATCAGAGGGAATTTATTACATCAAATAGTGTCATACATACCTGCCAAGTCCCTTTTTTTGGACGGGAACGGCCGTATTTTACCCCTCTTTCCCGCCGTGCTCCCGTATTATTATCTTCCCGTATTGTAACATATTCCCCCCTACGGTGTGTGTGTATGTAAATATATATATATATATATATATATATATATATATATATATATATATATATATATATATATATATACATATATATATATATATATATATATATACATATACATATATATATGTTTATGAAACAAATGTAATATCTAGAATAACTGAAATTACTCAAATCGTACCTGAAAATAACATACATTTTTTGACCTTTAGCTCATGTCAGGGGCGACGAAGTTCAGCATTAAGAGCCAAATTAAGCTCATTATCACAGTAAAGAGCCACACAGCAATTTCAAGATCAGCTTTATACCACTTGGTTCACTTTCTTAGATTTTTATTTGAATCTCTTTTATTCATTTTAATTTTTAGAACTTCCAGTCATTTGAGATCTCGAGATATAAAAGGCATTATAAAATAAATCTATTATTATTATTATTATTATTATTAGTAGTAGTAGTAGTAGTAGTAGTAGTAGTAGTAGTGTTAACATCCATCACTACTGTTTTGAAACAAAAGTCTAGAACAATGAACCTTGATGGATCATTGATTACTGCATATTGATCTGACATACCATTATGTCTGTTATTGTTACTGATAGCAATAATGTTAACACTAACAATATTATAAGCTCAATAAAATGGTGATTGACTGTTTGACAGATGTTTATTTGAGTTCAGCCAGCAAACTGACTAATTAGCAGAGCACCTGTTAATATAGGCTGCTACTTGCCTACTAAACATTACGTGTTTATCTATCTAAAATTGTTTTCATGAATTTCCGCTTTTCCAAGTTTAGTTATTTTATTCAGAAAGAACATGGCAGGCTTTAAGACCCAGAGCACCACACATATAGTTGGATTAAAAAGGAAGTCACGTTGCTATTTCTTGGGTAGGTGTATTTTAGCTTTTCAAACTTAGCCGCTGTTTATTATTTTTGTTTTTTAAAGAAAACTCGTCATTTCCGATGACTTTGGAGAGTATTTTAACTGGAGAGCATCTGAACTGTTTGTCCTGTATATTCTTCAGTGCTCTCTGGGCCTCTTTACGAACTAACTCCCTGTTAACTGTAGGGGCTAGATGTTAGCACCAGCAGCTCTGCCTGTCAGCAGCAGGAAAAGGTGAATAGGATGAGGCTTAAAGATGGGTCAGTGGTTGCTGCTGCATGTTGCTTTTGTGTTTGCCTACAAATATCTCATTAGAAACATATCTCCACATCGTTTATATAACAATTGAAAGGTGAGAAAATGTGTAATTACTTATCATATAGACCAAAAATGTTACAAGAAATTAATAAGGAACACTGACATCAATTTTCTTCCCCTCTATCCTGAGAAGAAAACATTTGTTTAAAAATCATGACGGCATCTCTAAAGTAAATAAGAACAAAATCGCTTTCTATTCCACTCCCACAAAAAAATGACATAATTATTTATGAAGTTTTCCCTGTAATGACTTTCTGCAAAATATATCAAATAAATATAAATTCTTGGTTTACACCACTGCGCCACACGACGCCCGTTCTCAGACCCTTTGAAGCTCTCATTCACTCTTAATAATTCTTCTCTGATATAATATCTAATCTTCTTCTGATTATTATTATTGGCGTCAAGAGTTCTGATTTAGTTTAGTTTATTTTGTTGTATTTTCCTTTCCAGTTACCATATGGCACAGCAAACATCAGCAGGACGGCGCTACGTACAAACTTTCATTAGTGGATTCTTTGTTGCTGTTCCCGTCACAGTTACTATCCTAGATAAACTGGCGTATGTGGCTCGAGTGGAAGGAGCATCAATGCAGGTGAGACTGCATGACTCATCAAGGTGATGAATATCTATTTGTGGAAACACTTTACTAACACCTGGGCAAAGAATTATCACAGCATCTTAAAGTTTAGATGTGGTGGCCCTGAGAGTTGGCTTAAAAGTAACATTTTGATGTGATCAGCCATTTCTTCTGAACCTCCGTGGCAATCCACATGGACTCATTCTGAAGAAAATCTCACCAGCAAGGTTCCTCACATTTCCTCCTGTCTGGCTGGGACACTGGTTTTCGTCAAGTTGTCTTTGGTACCATCAGGTTCCTGTCCATGTGTCAAATGTACCTGATAATCTGGTGTTGCGAACTTTTGTTTTAGTTTAAAGCACAGTGTGGAGTACCGATGTGGATGGCATGTTGGTGTACTTTTGTGATCAATGGTTGTTTGGAAGAAACACTGCAGAAACACCTGATTTGGTGGACTGATGCAACTGTTAGGCAGAGAAAAACAGCTCCAAATGTAACAATCTGTTTTGAAATTGTATACTGTTAATATTTGCTAAAACAGGGTAATATTCCAGTAATCTGAACATTTTCAATTTGGCTTGTTTTAAGCTGATAAAGTCAGCTAAAACAGACTTAGCTTCACGTTTTCACAACTCTTATGATTTATTTTAATTTCCAATAAGATCCTGGTAATATGGCATCTTTCTACTGCAGAGAAAGGAACTGCAGTAGAAAGTTCCTTTCAAAGAAGCTCTCTCAAAAGTCTTTTAACTAACGTTTAACTTTTCTTTATTTCTGAACAGCCATTCCTTAACCCAGATGTGGGAGCCCAGTCTGATGTTGTCTTGCTGAATCGTTGGAGTGTAAGAAACAACCAAGTTAAAAGAGGGGACATTGTCTCTGTTGTGTGAGTAAATGCCACAGTCTTTGTTTTTAGGTTGTTTTTTTCTGTTTTATTCTTTTATAAAATACAACACATACACCACCTATATTAAAGCTTTACATTACCTTTGTTTAATAAATCTCATTTACTTTTCTCACAAGTAGTAATTAACTTCACACATTGCCTTTTTCACATTACCATCCTAATGAAGACAACCAAGGTCCAGTGTATTAAAGAGGATAAATCAATTGTTTTAAAACTTTACAGCATTTAGCTGCACGCAAGGGTGTAGGAACGAGTCTGTCATTGGGGGGGACGCATATCGGAAACCTGACAGATGAGTAAATAGCTTGAGCAGAAATGTCAAACAATTATGCCATCAACACATCAGTAACGCGTTACTCTAATCTGACCCTTGTTTCAGTAACAAGTATTCTAACACGTTGCTATTTACAATCCAATAATCAGATTAAAGTTATGCAGTATAATGACTGTCATTCCAGGATGAACACTCACTTTAGCATTTGCCTCACAACTAGCAAGCTAAATACTCTGGTAGCACAGAGCCGACCAGATTATGATGCATCTTATTGGTCAAAATGCATTGATATAAATTGACTGGCAATTGAACAGGTTCTACTTATTTCTAAAACCAAAGTAGAAAACAGCTCATAAAATAAGACAACAGTTTTAAACTCAATACAGCAGTTTGACCAACAAAAATAAAATCTAAAAAAACAAGTTTTGTTCTTCTTTAACATCTCTCTACATCAGTGCAACAGTTTGATCTACAAAATAAACAAAAATTATACTTTTCACGTCTCACAGACGCCTTAGCTCCTCACTGTTAACTCAGTTTCACTTTCCAGCCCTGCATTCAGTAACTTACCAAAGATTCATGAAAAACACTGAGGCATTTTCAGCCGCAAACATTTAACTAAAATATCTACGGATATGTGTTTCTGTCTCTGCCTCCCTTTGACTCTCTGCAGCCTGATGTTCCTGCATGGTTTCATATATTTACAACAGACACTTCAGTAATGTACAGTGTCAGAATGTGAACTAAATCTAAAAAGTATGTTTTTATCATACAGAATGAGAATTTAACTTAATTTTCAGATGTATACATTATTATACATCTCAACTCTATTTACTG